>NW_026533221.1:8840000-9440000 GCF_028296485.1 Oppia nitens | reverse complement strand
AACAATTTAATTATACAGTATTATTTGTAATACAGTTTACAATGTAATACTGTAATACAATACTGTAAAAACAGTATAATTTAGATTAAATACATATGAAATACATTATATGCTTAAATAAGTACTGAAATTAATATAAATAGATAAAAATTAATTTATTGACAATGAATCCATCGACAAAAAAAATATGAATATCCATAAAAAAATCAAATATTAACTAATTTTTCTATAATTAAAGATCAATCTATTAATAAATAAAAAAAACTTGTGTCACAAAATTACTTATCTACTTTAGATAAAATTATGATATTTATTTATATAGTGTACAGTATATTATATCAGACAAATTGTTTTTATTTATTTATGTTTCGAAGTGATTATTACTTAAGTGTTTTTGCAGATTTGTCAAACTATTAAATGTTATATTTATTTAACTTTATTTTTTTTGTATGACATTAATAAAATATTTTTTCAAGTAAGTACTGTATCTAAAACGATATCTAATTTTGACTTATAAAATACAGTAGTATCGATAAATTAACTAACCAATATAAAATTTAATAATGGTTTATTTTTATAATAATTTTTAGCTGCAAACACACACACACACCGATAGATATTTTATAGTAGCAGTTTTATAAAATTGCTTGTAAAGCAAATAAAAATATTTGTTATTTTGTTAACTATTTATTTTATTTATCACAAAGTAATGTAAATATAATTAAATCAACATTTTCGGACACAACCTTTTATTTGTTATAGAATTACATTTGAAAAATTGTGTGAATGATCACAGATTAAATAAATAAAAATTTCAATTTAAAAATGATAATTAATAATAATATTCCATAAATGCTGTTATTTTTATACTATATATATATATAATAAATTTTATTTGTTTAACTGTTGGCATTTAAACTATTTACTATATTGATACAGTATTTACAGTTTAGAAAATAAACATTTTTCCAAATTATGTAAATATTAATAATACAGAAAATATATAATTACTAATAACTTTAAAATTGTTATTAATTGTTATTAACATTTAGGAACTTTTGTATTACAATTTTAAATTAAAATATCTTTTCGTAAAAATTTTTAATAGTCTATAGAACTATAATGGAAGTGTAATTAATAAAGTATATATAATATCAATTTTTTATATAATATATAAAGTGCATTTTTCTATAATAAATATTTAATTATATTTTCAACATACAGTACAATATATTATAGTATATAGATTTCAGTACAAAAAAAGTTAACAAATAATGTGATTTATCGAGAATTATGTAATAAATGTGTAGAAAAAGATATCCCATAAGAAACATATAGCAAACTGTCAATTAAGTACACAATATGTCTTCTTATACTAAAAACACTCCATATTTTATGGTAACTATACTATTGTGATGTATATACTGTATATATATGTTTCAAACCAGCACCTTGTTCATTTATCATTTAGCTTTTATATATTTTTACTACAAAAACAAAACAAACAAAAAGCTATAATATATATATATATATTTTTAAATCAATATTGTTAAAAATTAATCTTTATAAAAAACTTTGTTTTAATGTAATATTAGGTTTAATTTTGTTTATTAACTAACTATACTCTATATGATCTAAACAAAAATAAGTGTTTGAAAACATTTATTACAATATTGTATAATTGTATAAACTGTATGATAAATTACATTTCTATAATAAATTTCTATAAATTATCTAATGTTATAAAAAACAACTAATATTATAAAATGAGCTAATAGTATGATATACTAAATAAAATGTATCAAAATTTTTGTTATAAAAATATATGGCTATAAATTAAAGTCTAAAGTTAACTAAAATTAAAGTATAAAGTAAAACAATATATTGAAATAAATTAATTTAAATTTAAAATTTTTATTTTATGTTTTGAAAAATCGTTATAATATTGATTAATGATAATATTTATTATTTTTTAAAAATAAAAATGGTTTTATATTAATATTTGACTATAATATGTAACATTTATTTCACTAAAGCAATATTATCACTTTAAAAATACATACAACACTCTAAATGTAAACAAATAAATACTAATATTAGACATTTCTAGTGATATTCAAATAGAAATATATTTTTTATAGAAATAAGTCAAATAAAATTTTTCAATAAATGATATAACTATATAATAATATAAAATAAAAACAATTTTTGAAAACAATGTATTTTGTTTTCTCAAATATTTTTTCAAATATTATAATAAAGTAAAAGTATTTTGTATTCAATCATAAATAACAAAATGTATCATAAATTACAGTATATTGCATGTTTTTTTTGTGCAAAATACAGTATCTATATTGTATATATAATATATAGATTGTAAATGTATAAAATAGTTATAAACAGCAACAAAATAAATAGTATATTATATATAAAAAATATAAGCAAAATTATCATAAACGATATTCCGCTAGACTTATATCAACAACAAAAACTAAATGAAATAAATTTTCTGATAAAGAATATTCTTGAATATATTTACCGAATTTTCTCTCTCTCTCTCTCTCTCTCTCTCTCTCTCTCTATTACAAGTGGCTATTGAAATATTCATAACATTAAACTGTCGTACGCGCCATTCGGCCATAATATCAATATTTGAAATAAATATATTTAGAGTAATATATTGGTATGTTATATGATTCCGTGATATATAATATATAATACACAGTATATACTGTATATCGTATATATGAATCAATATAAGCTATTACTTATAGTTTGGACAGACATTTACAAACTTAAATTATACAATTGTTGTCAAACATACAGATTTATATAAATAAAAAATATCTATAAATTAATCATTTTATTTAATACTACATAAGCACACACACACACACACAATATATATATATATATACAGTCCTTATGATCTAGCGAAGACTCGGGGCTTTTTAATATGAATTATATATATATTTTGTGTTACTATGACAACAAATGTTATTAAACAAAATACAAATAGTTTGACAATCATTTCATTCATTATAGGTCTTTACGGTCTAAGTGTGTGCATAGCATTAGACAATCATTCCATTCATTATAGGTCTTTACGGTCTAAGTGTGTGCATAGCATTAATAGTGTATTCTTATTAGGTCACTCTTAAACTACGTTATCATATTTATTTCTATTTAACAACAAATATTATAAAACGTTGTATTTGAAAGGAATTATTATTTTTTATGCCGAGTTGATTCCAAAAATGTTCACTGTATATATATATATATATACTAAAGCACATGTTTTTATTTGACATAACATAAGCTAATTGCAACAATATTAATAACTCAAGTCAAAAGTGTGATATATGACAAAATGCAGGTTGTATTTCATAATAAATTTATATAATATTATTAATAAATTAACTAAATAAAAAATAATAATTATTATTATACTGTATTTTATAACATTAGACGATCGCCATAAAAAATATAATTTATAATAATTATAGCGCAAAATGTCTAATAAAATTTTTTTTTAAACAACATTACTATCTAGTGGATAAAAACATTAATTTATATTATTATTATTTTAGTTACTGTTAATAATATTTGAGAGGACCATATTTATTTCAATTATATTACACCATATAATAATAACAATAAATGAAAATAATAATAATAATAATAATAATCACTTATAATAAACTATATATCTATTGTAGTTATCTATAAGTAATCTATAATAATATATAAATAAAATTAAAAACAAAAATAATGGTTAAACATTACCTCTTAAATTGGCAATTTTACCCTGTCGTGATATTACCATTGCTATTTTGCCGTACTGTTCAAATAAAATAATAATTATTATTATTATTAGATAATCAAGTTAATAGAAATAAAATTATGACAATCATAATTAGTATTAAGTTAATAACATTTATATACAGTGTTCATATAGTAGTTATATATAAGAGGTTAGATATATATATATACAAAAATAATAAAATAAAAAATATCAGTTTTTAGCAATTTATTTATTTTTTCAATTTCACGTATTTATGAACCTAACTATTAGACTATTATACGATATATTACGGTATTATTATAAGTATTATGTTATGACGTATATACAGTACAATATTTATTTTTTAAAATATGAAATTTTTATAGAAAATAAATTCAATAGTTTTTTTGTGATATTCATTCATATTTTACTAAAAATGCATTACCTCTTGAATGAATCATTCATTTAATAGTCATTTTATAAGTTATAAAATATAGTGTATTAAACAGTATACAAATTCATTCATTTCCTACAAATTATTGTATAGTACTGTATGTAAGTATCATTAATCGTCAAATAAAATAAAATAAATAAAAATATAAAAACTAAAAATAAAATATATTTTGTTTATTAATTAAAAAAAACCTATATTTATTACTTGTATAAAATGTATATCTCAAGGAAATTGATAGCTTTTACTTTATTTTTAATTTTTTCTAATATGTTATTTAATTTTTAATATAAAATAATTTGATCAAATGTTAGAATTAAAAATATTAAAGTTTATGAAATTATAAACTTTATATCTATAACTATATATTAATATATATAGTGTTTAATTATGTTTATATAAAAAATTCCATTAAAATATAACAAAAAGATATAGAGTATCATATATGAAAAATAAATATTTTATTAAAATAAACTATTCATATCAGAAATATATTTTGTTACTATATATATATATATACAATATTAATATATATTATAAGTAGTGTTGGTAATTTTACGTAATTCGCTTGCTATAATTAAGGAAAGTTGTGTGAAATTGCGCGCATAAGACATGTATAAAAATAAACATTAACAATGCTAAAAATATTTATTTATAAATTTAATTTTAGTTTTTTCAACAAGATTTTTGGATGGTAACAATTATTGTAAATATAATTAAAATTTTTATTAATAATTTATTTTTTATTCATCTTGAATACGTTAAGAAATGTTTTACCATTAAAATCTTGTTAATATAAATAGCACTTTCTTAGTTGAGCTATTTTGCAATTGCCAAAAAAAGAAATTGCGCATTTTGCAGTCGGAACATCACTAATTGTAAGCAATAATAATAAAATATCTAATATAAACTTAAACGCTGATATAAACACATAAAATGTTAATTTTAAAATATTAAATTTCTTATTTTAAAATAATCCAACAGTGAGATTATTTATTTATATTAGCAAAAACATTAATAATACATTATAATTAAATATATATATTTTTATAAAAATTATATTTTTAATATATAGAAAGTCATATACATTATTATTCAAAGTAATAAAGAAAAATTTTTTAGAAAATTTTTTAAAATCTAAGTATTTTGTGTATGTGTGTACTTAAACCTGCTTTTATATAAAAGTCTAAATATATATTATATAGTATTCAAATACATTCAAACAAATTTGTTTTCTGGAATGGATACGTGTGTCCGACCAATATTTTTATCGAATTTTTATATTAAGATTCGGTTAGAAAATTGAAAAAAATGTTTAAAAGATAAACATAAAAATGACATCTCTTCATGAAAATGGACAAAATTACGTACAAAATATAAAAATGCAATTTTAAATTTTTGATATTAGATTCATATACAACAAAAATATAAAATGCTTGAAATAGTACTTATCTATTTTTCATGGATATAATCAAAATACTAATTTATCTAAATATAACTGATAAAATAAACTGATTTTTAAAATGCATATGTATTGTATAATATGAAACAAATGAACTAATGGTTGTTGTAAATAAATATATTGAATATAATTTGACTCTTATATAATAAGGAAAACTTATATAAACAGTGAAAATTTTGGTTATAATATACTCATATGGATTAAAGGTTTTCATCAATAATTATTATACTAACTAACAACTATTATACAAAATTATTTTAAATTTAATCATTTATACGGACTATTTAATTTTAGTAATGTAAATGTGGGATATTTTATTATTTATGCGAATTCATGCCACTAAAGTTTGTTTCTGACTATGCTTTCTAGCATTCTCAACTGGTTTTTATAGAAAATGTTATTACGTAATGTAAATATAATTAAAATCTTTTATAATGTTTTTATGTCTATTTCATTATATTTTGTATGATAAGAAAAATATTTGTTATTTATTTTAATAAGCTAAAAATATATAAAACAAAAGAGATTTATTATAATATTATGTTTTTTTGTAGTAAACTATTATATAATTTTCTATTATGTATTTTTCTATACATTTTGATTATAATTCAATTCAATAGTTGATTAGCAACGGACTTGACTTTAATTAATTTTTGGATTTTAAAATAATTTCTTTAATGTTCTCTAAGTAATAGATACTACTATTTATGGATTTAGTAATAAGTATTACAAACATTATTTACTTAATATTTAATACTCTATTTTGTTTAGTATGTAAATTGATATACATGTATGTGATTATATAACTATTACTGTAATTGATTTATTATTAGTTAATAAACTTATTATGATTATTAATTTTAATACATTTGTATTAAAATACAGTATAACTTAAATATTATTGTTAATATATATAAAAAATAATTTATAATGCACAATAATATATCTTATATACCTTAATACTATTGTAAAATATATATTTAAGCATAAAATGTTTTTTATTTTTTGATAAAAATTAACTTTTAAATTAAATATAACTATACAAACCTTAAAAAAAGTTTAAAGTTTAATTAATTTCTATTTGATCCAAAAAATCAATTAAAAGTTTAATGTTTCGCAAATATATATTAGTTTATATATAAAAATTTTATTCAACTACTAAATATCTTATACTAAGAAAATATTATACAACACTGTATACAACAAATGTATAATTAGACATAATTAAAACTAATTAACCATGATACTTTAATATATTTTTATTGGTAAATGAAAGTTAAGTATATATTGTACTTACGATAATACAGGCCAATGACAACGGTATGAGATATTGTGTTAGAAAGCACTCGAGCGTCAAAAGCAACGGTAGATCGTAGCTGGTCTGCGGGTACACTACTCGGCATCGGGTGATCCACCGATAGGTGAACACCGGTTGCGTTTGATTGTACATTGACAACGGTATGGCCATCAGTGCAGACAATGTCCATGTGCTCACAATTGTTATCCATAGTTGGCGTTTCGAGCACGACGTGATGGCCATACGACTGGTGACACTACACCACCGGTGAATGGCTATGACGGCCATTGTAAAGCTGGACACGTAGACAGCCATCACTTGTATGAACGGCACGAAAAAACATAGAAACTGTCCAAAAGGCCATTCTTCGAGTAGAAGACGGGCCACGTTTAGCGGTATATTAAATACGGTGACCAATAGGTCCGATATGGCCAACGATGCAATCAAACAGTTAGTTGTGGTCGGATTTTCCAGCGACACCTTACAGACCAATACATTGCCCAATAGCGAGACAAATACAATCAATGAGTAAGCGCTTACAGTCATCACATTACCCGTCTGGGGCTCAGCGGGAGGCGTAATGTTCAGGTAATCAAACAGTCCCTCTAAACTGGTAAAGTTGCGGCCGTCGTAGTGATAGTAACCCATGTCTTTAATAATGGACAGTATGTCGTCAAATGTGGCGCCCAATGACATGTTTGAACAAAGTTTGAACAACAAAAATGATAAACTCTTTTCAAATAGTAATCAATTTGTCAAATAATAATCAAAATCAAAATTTTATTATTATTATTATTTGAGACAATAATTTTATTATCAATTGTCAAATTAAACTTATTTAAACTTGACATAAAACATCATTTAGTACTAAAATTTTTATTTTAGTAAATTGACTTTTTTAATCACATATTTTGTTACACAAATAAAAGAAACCATTTCCACAATAATAATAGTAATAATTATATATTTTTTCAATTTTATAAAGTAATTTCCAAGATATTTAAAGTATATTTTTACATAAAATAAAAAAACATATCAAATTTTTAATAATAATAATAAATTATGCGTTAAATTATTTAAAATATTAAGGTATGTTTATTTTGATGTTTTCATATTTTATTAAACATTGATGATAATTGGCGAGCATTATATTTTTGAAAAAATAAATGCATTTAGTTTATATATTAAGTTTTTATACATTAATAAAACAGTAGTTTTTGTTTTGGTTTATTTTTAATATATATTGAAATATATATATATGGCTATTTGGTGAATATAAATTTAGTGTTAAATATTTTGACAGCAAATGTTGAGCGAAAACAAGATTATATAAAAAACAACGGTTTACGAGTCACTGATAGAGCACAGGACTACTAGTGTTAGGGACTAGTAGTCTGTTGTGCTATAAAACTACCGATAATATAGTTATTCTGATTCTCTACTCAATTGCCGGCTGTGCACATACATAACATACACAGTATAAGCGTGTAATATACCAGTGCTCTAATGCAGTCTCACCCGTAAACGCATAGACACACAGAATATTCTGTAATTTCATGAAAAGTAATGGGAGAGCGCGCACTGACACATACAGTACACACATATACTGTATATACAGACACATACAATAATATTCATTATAAGCGTTAGTAGTTTAATATAGCACATTTTATATACTAAGTGTTTATTTAAAAAATAACTAAACTACTACTACTACTACTACTACTACTCTTATTATTATTATTATTATTATTATTATTATTATTATTACTACTACTACTACTACTATTTACTATATATGAAAAGTCAATTGCTAAGATTATTTGAATTTTTAGAAAAGTGGGAAAAATTAATCCAAACATATGATTATTATTATATTTGTTTGTATACTGTATACAAATAATTTTGTTTGTATTGAATAACAAGCAATTATTTCATTTTTTTAATAATAAAATTTTATTTAAAATAATATTTTCAGTAATGTTGTTCAAAACAACATTTGGGAAAAACATGGATTTACTGTGTTTTATCAAATAGTGATAAAATATTTGTTTTAATAAAATATTTGTTTTTTTCAAATTCACAATTAATGTATTGCACTTAAAACAATACAAATTGAAGTAAGAAGTAGAGGATTTTCACTAAAAAAAGACAACAATTTTTGTGTGTTTGTTATATAATACAATTTATATTGTAAAGTAATTATATATACGATATATAACTATACAGTAGTTAAAGTATTTTATTGTATTATATTCAATATAATGTATTATATATTCTGATCACAAATTAATTGTTGTTAAGTTAGCAGAATCTTAATTGCTTTTGTAGTGGACATACATAATGGGATTTTAGTGACGTGAGAGACAACCATATCATTGCTCTCTCTCTCTCTCTCTCTCTCTCTCTCTCTCTCTCTGTCTAAGTATACATATGTTTGTAGGTGGGTACTAGCATTTCAAATAATAAAAGATAATATATTCAAACTCATGTTTTAGTTATTTACAGTAGTGATAATAACTAAATTATTCATATAATTTATAATTTCAAGATAAAAGTATTTCCGTTTTACTTTTTTTTTGATAAAAAACATACAAATAATTTTTATTTTATTTATGTTATGTATTTTACATTTACAATACAGTATATTACTCTTGTATGCCCTACTGTAACGTCAAAATCAGGACTAATACTACTATTATTATTACTACTACTAATACAATCAGTGGGTTAAACAATATCGCAAATTATAATGAAGGAAAAGATAAAGAAATTAAATGAGATGTTAAGTCTAATCTAAAGTGCATTTATTATGCTTTTTATTGTGTGTGTATTTCTGCTGTTTTATAATAACATTTTAGAAGTTAAAATAAATATCAACAAAAATTGGCATTAAATTAGAAACAATATTAGATTTAAGACAATATAAGTAGACTGACTGGTGGTATACTTTTGCAATAAAAAAACTTATAATATAAAACATTTGCAGATTGCATGAGGGTGTATGAATGTGTGTGTGTGTRTGTATGTGTGTGTGTGTGTGTGTGTGTGTGTGTGTGTGTGTGTGTGTGTGTGTGTGTGTGTGTGTGTGTGTGTGTGTGTGTGTGTGTGTGTGTGTGTGTGTGTGTGTGTGTGTGAATGTGTGTGTATACATTTACAAAAATTATTGATATTTGACAATTTTTATCACAATAATAATAATACAATTTTATATTTATTGTATTATTTTTTTAATTGATTCGTCTGTTGTTTTGTTTTCAACTAATTTTAAAAATGCAATTACTATGTGACAGATAAACATACAAATCTCGATCAAAAAACAAAATTTTAATTAATTTACTGCATTACACATTCATCAGCAAAAAAAACACTGAATTAAATTAATTATTTATTTACAATACATTAAAAGTATATTATTGAACAAATTTTAATTTATGGTTAATCGTAGAATTTTGATATTTAAAAAAACTTTTTAAAATTATTTTAATTTAATTTATTATTTTTCTAAAAGCTATAGTTTATATCTTAAAAAACTACTATTTTTCATAATATTTATGATTTCAAAAAATAAAAATATGAGAGAGAGAGAGAGAGTTACATTCTCTTGCAAAACAGTCATAAAGATAAATAACAAAAGACAAGTAATTTAGAGATAAATATATTAAATAATTTAAAAAATAAATTTTTGAAATAAAGAAATTATTATATTTAATACTTTACTAAAAATAAATTACATAACATTTTTACGCTTCAATATACTATATAAATCAACAAGTAAAATTTAATTTTATTTTAAATAAAATATACACAAATAGAAATTGTGAATACAAAATGTAGTTTATTTTAATTTATATAATTTATTAATATATACCAGTATACTGTAATTTTTTTACAATAAATATTTTTTCATAATATATTTTACTTAGTTTTGTTTTATTTTATTAAATAAAAACAAAATAACTATTAATCAATAGTGAAAATATATTTAAAATATATGTTTTAAACTTTTTTATTTTATTTGTATAGTATATATCTATATACAGTATATAACATCTTGATAAAAATAGAAGACATATAGAAAACGAATAAATAACAAATATATATATAGTTTAAATAAAATTAAATACTAAAAACGGATATTATTATTGACTCAAATAAATGTGTTTAAAAAGTTAATGTATTGGAAAATTGTTTGACTCATCTAATCAATAACATTAACTGAGAGAGAGAGAGAGAGAGAGAGAGAGAGAGAGAGAGAGAGAGAGAGAGAGAGAGAGAGAGAGAGAGACTTGAAAAGTAAAACATTAAAATGCTTAAACTTTGTGTTTAGATTGAAAACATTTTAATTTATATATTTTTTTAAATTTTAAACAAAATTAAAGTTAAAGTAATTTACTAAACTATATAAGTTGAACATATTAAAAAAGCATATTTTTTGATTAATGGTAGCTAAAAAATATGAATTTTGATAGAAAAAATATGAATTGTCTAATAAAAATAAATAAAAAGATTATTTCTATAAATAGATTTCGTGACTATTAAAATAATTAAAAGATTATATTATAGTATTTTTTTACTAAAATACTTATCACACTTTAATTATATTTTCATATTCATAAGATATATATCATATATCATAGAATTATGATATAAATAAGTTTTTTGAAAATATTATTATTAAATTGAATAATATTAAATTTGATGTAAATATCATAAATTATTAATTTTTACAATCGTTGATAAATTATATTAATTGAACTTTAAATATCACAACTTTTAAAAAGTTTGTTAAAAAATAATTACATTAAACATATTATTTTTTTTAATTTGTTAATTGAAGTACGAATATATTTAAAAATTATTTAAATTTAATATCGTATAGATATGTTGTTTGCCAATTAATTATTAATAGCAAATTAACAAAAATTATCATAATAGTTTGTTGTAAAATATAAATAAAATATGAATAATTATATTAAAATTTTATAAACATTAACACTATAATATGTGTTAATTTTTATTAAGTTACACGTGATATCATAAATACTTTTGAATTAATCTCATAACAAACAACAAAAAAAACGTAAACTCTATTAACCCAAGAGATTAACATTAATTATCTGAAATATTATTATTCAGAGTAGAAAATTAAAAAAATATTTCAATAATTATATGGAATCGGTAGACATTAAACAATATAAGGTTATTGTGTAATAAAATTATTACAAATATTTTTATATAATTTTTGGCTAATTTTCGATTTGTTGATAAATTTTTCAATTATACGTTATGTAAAATAATGTAACCTTTTAATAATGTTAAAGGTTAGTACTGTATTCATATGTAAATGTGAATAATGTGAATAAACAAATTTTAATAATTTTTTTGTGATAACCTAAATACAGTATATTTAATAATACTTATATTACTTATACATTCAATTTTATCAGTGTTATATAATTAGTGTTTGCAAAAACAAAGAAACTTATAAAATAATAAAGAAATTTCTATAAAGTTTCTAAAAGAAATTTCTGTCTA
The DNA here is from genome assembly GCF_028296485.1 of Oppia nitens. Taxonomy (NCBI): domain Eukaryota; kingdom Metazoa; phylum Arthropoda; class Arachnida; order Sarcoptiformes; family Oppiidae; genus Oppia; species Oppia nitens. Next base: position 9,427,468 of record NW_026533221.1, on the reverse strand, counting down.
TAAGATGCTCATGTTAATTTTGTTGTAGCTATATTCGCTATCTGTTTATAATACATTACCAATATATAATAATTACAAGTAATTATTTAATATAACTATTTTAGTATTTAAATTAACAATTAAAGTAAATAAAATTTATCAAAATTAAAATATAATTAACTAATAAAATAAAATTTCTATAGAAATTTACTAAAAATTTTCTTAGTGAAATTTATTAGAAATTTCTAGTTGCTTTATGTATATATAATACATTATTTTAATATAAAAATTTAAGTAAGTTTAATTATGCTACATATTATTACTGTTATGATAATACTACTAATAATATAAATTATATGTTTTAATAAAAATATCTAATATATGAATAGAATATTGTGTTGGTGTTTAGTAAATATTTAGTAATCGTATAAAAATTAAATTTTAGTTTTAACTAAATAGTTATTTTTAAAAAAGACATAACTCAGAAAAATAAATTTCATGACAAATACATGTATTATATTTCAGACATTTCAATTATTACAATTTAAAATATTTTTATTATTATTATTATAATAATTTCACATTTTTTATTGTTATAAATTGAGAAATAAAGCTATAAATATTAATATGCGATATAATGTATATATTGTAACATTAAATCTTTTAAAATTGCTTTTCATTTATATATTATATATTCATTTTGTATAAATTATTAGATATGATTATTCAAATAATATAAATATTTTATAAATATATGATGAATGAATCGACAGTGTGGGTGTCTATCTGTATATTTATTATATATATTGTTAGTTACTTCAAATATTTGAACACAAAATGCTATATATTTTTGTATTTGTCATAATATATATTATAGTTGTGTTGATCAGTAAAATAAAAACATACATTAAATGAAAAATAAAATTCAATAAAGAATTTTTTGTTAAATCAAAATTTAAGCTTTTTTATGAAAAATCCATACATTAGTAATATAATTGATTGACAATATCCGAGAAAAATAATCAAAACAAAATAATAATAATAATATTTGTTGATATTTTCTTTCAATTTTGTTTTATAGCATTTGTTATTAGAATCTATTGAAAAACAAAGATAAATCAATTAACTTTTATTTTTTTTAAATTCAAAATACATTTTGCTTAAAAATCAAAATTTTATTATTAATTGGCAGACAATTATCGTAACCTTAAACCTAAAATAATAATAAAACAATAATAAATCTTTTTAAAACGTGTTTTTGTTTAATTTTAGTATAAAATAATGACCGAATAATAAAATAAATTTTATAAATATAAAAGAAAGTTTTATAGTTATATTTTTAACAAATCTTAGTCTATTTAAATAATTTAAATCAGATAAAAATGTTGTAATATTATAATAATAAAACATAATTCTAAACACAGTATTGTAATAATTAATATCAATTAATTTATTTGATTCACTTTTATTTACATTTCGATTAATATTTTTTAATATAAATCAAATAAATTTTGTTGTAAATCGTAATAAATGAAAAATTTATTAAAATTTCAATTTTATTTTGTTTAATTTATTTTGTAGATATGATAGTATAGTACTTTTAGCTGAAAGCTTAGTGTCAAGAATATTGAATATTATTTTTTAATTATAGAATATAAAAATATATATTTAAATTTTAGCTTTTTTAATATTAATATTTTATTTACAAGTTAGTAACATAAAAATATGTTATTTTATTATAAAACAAGCAAAATAACAATATATAATAGTATTACTTTTTATAGCTGTATTAGTTTCAATAGACAATATCTTTTAACTTAAAATATAAATATAATACTATTTTATACTATATTGTATGTAATCCTATGATATAAATTTTTATATCCTAGTAATCAATTTGACATTAAAATAGTTTTAGCTATCTTCTAGTCTCTCTCTCTCTCTCTCTCTCTTCTCTCTCTCTCTCTCTCTCTCTCTCTCTTACTCACTCACTCACTCACTATGGAAACATGACTTTCCGTATGAATGGACATTACAATAAAGTGCATAAACAGTAAAATATATTCTATAACTGTATCGGTATATATACGTACAATATATTTATTAAACTACAATAATAAAATGTATTTTCAGAAAATGCAAGTAAATTAAGTTTTTATTATTTCAATAGAAATGTCTAATAACACGACGTGTTTATGTCAATCATTTTATATTTCATACAATAATAATAATATATGAAAAATGTTTGACACAATAGCAACGATTACATAAGTATTTTGACTGAAAAAAGTCATGTAGTGTTTTAACTTATATTATGAAAATGACATATCAATTAATGTTATGTCAGACATGTCTGTGCCGGACCTAACTCACCGATATATTATTCCGCAAAACTTTCCTCCATAAAAATCATCTATAAAAATATAACCATGGTCATTGAGCACTTGATAAAATATATTTGATATAATACTGTATAATGCATAACATTTATCATGAATTTATGGCCTGATTTCATACATAAGCTTATCATATACTATGTATTTTAAGGTCGATAGTGTTACCAGATATCCAACAATAATATTAATGATATTTATATATATATAGTATAATACAGTAATTAACGGAATACTATTATTGATTTATATTTGTAATAAATTTTTTAATTACTAATTACTAGTTTGATATCTAAAATATTCACCGTATGATATAATAACTTATACTGTAGTTGTATAATGTATTAATTAATTATTATGCAATATAAATATTATAAGTGTGGGTGTGTTTGATACAGAATGTCTATTGTATAATATTACAATTGTTTAATAGTGTTTTTATGTAAATTATATAATTGTAATTTAATAGTGATATTAGTTTGATAATAGGTTGAAAATAAATAGGTTTCTATTGATAGAACCCTTGGTTTTGTCCAAAACAAAAATTTATGTAACGTTAGAATATTTAAAATTTTAATACTTATAATAATAATTAACGACAACAAAAATTATGGGATGAATGGTTTCATTGTTGGTAACCCTTGATAGTACTGGTATGCAGTTTCTGACATAAACCGGCCATTTGACACACAAACACACACACACACATACATACACACACACACACTCAACATACATATTCACGTACGTTCACATAGAAAACATCAATCATTGGCTTACAATAACATTGGATGTATGATTAAAAAACTTTTTTTTTGTTATTATTACATCATATAAAACCATAACAATAGCCATATAATTGTTATAAATGGTTGCAAACATTTGTATTATTCATTTGGTATTGGATTTGCATTATTTTCTTTCTTTCTTTTTTGAAAAACATCAGAAAAATCTTTTACAAGATTTCTATACATATATAACATATAGTATATAATCGTATTATTCATTAAAGAATATATACATAATATGCATAAGAATAATAATAATAACATATTTGAGAGCAATTCATTAATAATTTTTTTCCATTATATTTGTTGTATTATTAATAATCGTTTTTCATATTTTTTTCCCTTTTCTTTATAATGTTAAGCAGTTTATTATTACTGATAATAAAAATTTGATATTTGTTAATAAATAATTATTATAATGTGTAACCATTATTATAGAAATTTACTAAAAAATTTTAATATTTGTATCATACCATATACAGTATATATATAATAGAGAGAGAGAGAGAGAGAGAGAGAGAGGAGCCGACAGTTTTTAATAAACGCAACCAAACTGTAACAAAATCTCAGAAACCAAATGAAATCAAATCGAAATTTATACATAAAATACAGTTATTTTAAGGGAATTCTCTTTAAAACCAAAACCGCAATCAAACCGGAGCTGAAAGACAGAAACCGAAACCAAAGAACAAAAAACCAAAACCGCAAAAAATGGTTTCGGTTTCAGTCGGTTGTACGAAACCGAACCGTTTCAGTTTTATCCCCTCTATTGTGTAACATTAATTTAAAAGCAATTAAATAGTTTTAAACTTAATTAAAGTTATATATAAGCTGATGATTATTGTAAAAAGTAATATCGTTAAATGAAATATAACAATTTAAAATAACATTAGATTAAACATTAGATTTTACAGTATATAGTATTGATTTTTTTTATAAAAACAATTAATAAATAATATATGATTTTTCATAGTATTTCTTAATTTTCTTTTATAGTTTTAATGTTAAAATAAAATGTATTTATATTATTTATAATGCTATCATTTTTTATTATTTTATTGTAACTTAATTCTTATCATCATAATAAAATATTAAAATTATTTATTTATCATTGTTTGATATGTTTCATTATTTGCATAACAATTATAATCATACTGAGATATAATAAAAAAATAAACAATATGTTTATTTTATTATATAATAATTTCAATGTATTTAATAAATTAGAAAATATTACAATAAATAAAAAATATTATTGATTATACTCAATTGTATTGTATAGTTAAATAAAAAACATTATAATTGATTATGTATTTATTACAATAAATAAATAATCATTATTATTTTTTCATTAAAAATAAATCAGCAAAAGCTAGAGAAATAAAGACTATTATAACTAAGTATTTTTTTATTATTTAAGATTTTTTATTTTTAAATATTTTTAGACTTATCAAATATATATAGTTTTACAAATTGAATATTGTATTAGATTTAAAAATTTTGAAATATTTACATAACTATTTATTAATATTTTTGTTAGAAAAAAAACTAAATTATGTAAACACATAATCATAAAGTAAATACTCTAAGATAAATATACTAAATAAAATATTTTTAATTAATTTTAAATTTTAATATATTATTAAAATATTAATTGGATATTGCAATAAATAGACAAACACTCAATGTTATTAATTTTAATTAACTTTAAATTTTATGAGAAAACAAAGATAGAGTAGAAAACATCATAAGTGGATAAAATACTTATAAAAGTTTATTATTAATTATTTTTAGATTTGTTTTTGTAAATCAATTATTTATGTATATATTTTTTTGAAACTATATAAATTTATATTTATATAAATTATTAACTATTAAATATACAATGAATTTTATAAAACATTTTAAAAATTAATTGATTTATTTTAGTTAAACAATAAATTTTGTTTGAGATATTTTTTTATATTGTTAAATGTATTGTTAACTATTAGAAATTTAATTTTACATACATTATTCTAAAAGTATTCTAATAATTAAAAAAAATTAAATGTTATTAAAGTAATTAATAAAAATTATACATAAATAATATACATGACTGAATATAAATATAGTAGCTTAATATAAATTATCTGAATGGTCAGGGGAGTCATCCTCACTCTGTCGTCCAAAAGTGTTATCATTGATTCGTGAGTTTGAGTTTCCCAAGAGATAGTATATAACATTTTATGTGCATTTTTTATATATTTAACTACTATATTAACATCAACAACACAGTTACAGTACTATAGAGAATAGCAATTATTTAAAAAATTGAATCCATTACTGTATTAAAATACAGTATATATATATAGTGAATAAAATTGATTATGTTAATGATTAATATATTTGGAAAAAAATAAATTAATATTTTAAAAATTTTTTGTTTTGTGACCAAACTCAATACATTCATTACAATACAAAATAACATGTTTTCATACAATTTATAAGTTTGGTTTCAAATAAATAAACAAACTTTTTGAAATAAAATAATAACAATTATATACTGTATGTTCATTTTAAAGCTGTCAAATATAATAACATACAGCACTTAAAAATATTGTAGATATACTATTAAAATTTATTATATTTATTGTATCAATACATATATAAAGTCAACTGTGTATTACTAATTTTAAATAACACGATAAACCAACAAAAAGATCAATAATATAACAATAATAAAATTAAAATTTATGCAATACTTTACTTATTTGGTTGAATGCTTAGTATTACACTCATAGGAGTGATAAAAAAATCTAGATTTACTTTTAAAGTTGATATATAAAATATGCAATTTTTTTTTTGTTATTTGTATTGTGTGTTCAATAAAATAAAATTTACTTTTTTTATCTAAGTTTGATGAATTCTTATTTTTACATTTAAATAAAAACCATATATTTGTTAAAAATAGATATCTATAGGATATTCTTTATATTCTTTGATTTTTTTATATAAAAAAACTTTTATGTAATATAAATATGTTATATATATAATACTGTATGTATTAAACAAAATTGCTATTAGCATTTCAAATTTTTACTTAAAATAATTATACAATAGATACAGGAAAATTTTAATTTGTATGTTTTTTTAGACTAATAAATGTACTGTTTTGACATTTTTATATTATAAATATACACTATACATTAAATATTAACATAAAACAGTAACGTATATACTAAAGAAATATAGAAGTATATAATAAATATTAATAATTTGATATTTATATATTCATTAAAAATTTAAAAACCAAATGTATTGAATTTATAATAATTATAAAATCTTTAATATAATAATAAATATTTTAAACATTATTTTTATTGATAAATTCTATATAACTATATTATTTCCCATTAAGATTTAAGTATAATTCAGTATAAATTAAGGTAAATTTAATTTAATTAATATTGTAATAATATAGGTCGTTATATTTATAAAAATATATATAAAATAAATTATATTAATTTTTATTAATTAAAATCGTATACAGTATTAAAAAAATCTATTATTAAATCGTTTATTTCAACAGTGCAGACATCGTTTGGCAAATAATAAAAATAATATTATATTTACACAAAAACTTAATGTTATTTTATTTATAAATCTAGACATTAGAGGTCATTACTCTTTATCTCTTTCTCTCTCTCTCTCTCTCTCTCTCTCTCTCTCTCTCTCTCTCTCTCTCTCTTTCTCTCTCTTTCTGTCTTAAAATAAAATTTATTATAATATTTATTTGAAAAATCCCTTAATTTATTTAATTTATAGATTCTAAGAAATATAACAGTTGTAATTTATAAGTTTTGATAAAAGTAAAATTGTATTTTATACAAAACACTTTTTTTTTATAAATGTGTTATATTTATTTGGGAACAATTTATTGATCAAATTATGGTATTAACAATAATGCAATTTACAATAAAATAAAAAAATAATAATTTTTAACACCCTCTACGCTAACTGTTAAGCAATAAATCACATTTAAAATATCATTCAATTTATCAGATAATAGCAAAATAATTTGTGAGTGAGTGAGTGAGAGAGAGAGAGAGAGAGAGAGAGAGAGAGAGAGAGAGAGAGAGAGAMAGAGAGAGAGACTAAGAGAGAGAGAGAGAGAGAGAGAGAGAGAGAGAAAGAAAAAGAMAAAGAYAGAGAGAGAGAGAGAGAGAGAGAGACTAAGAGATAAAAATTATATAATAGTATACTTTTTCTTTATTTTTAAAATAAAATTTCATTTTTTTCAAAATCAATTTAATGTGTAATTTACTGTTTCTTACGTATGGTTGGGATAAATTATTTTGCAAAATTTCTGACAAATATTTTTCCAAAAGTGTAATAATTGTAAATTTTTTAATTTTAAATCTAATTTAATTATATTATTGCTTTTTTTATATAAATTAAAAATACAATAAACAATATTCAATGGATGACATTCATGTGGAATTATTTTTGTAAGCAAATAATTTTAAGTATTTACTATTAAAATCATATTTTTTCAATAAAAATTATTGTCTATTAAATAAAATCAAGTTTGTCTAAAATCTATGAGAATTATATATATAAATCAATAATCCGTTTAATTGAATGAAATTTGTAGTAATATTATTTGAAAAGCCATTCATCTGCTAAATAACGATTCAAATGGATATTGAGTTTAGATATGATTACAGACTTTTTAAGACTCATCGATGTTATCACTATTTTTATCGCTATATGTAATGCTATTTTTGAAAACTTTAATAAATTGATTAAATTTAAGCTTTTGTTTTTTAAACTATCAAATATATATTTTACATTATATTGTATATTACTCTTTATAATTTGAATTTTTTTAATCCATTATTTATCTTACCTTTTAGAAAATTGAAAATAAATATACATATAATTACTTTTTTAATGAATATATCAAATATTTTATATAATAATAATAATAGTACTGTAATACTATATGACTCAGTATAAACAAAATATTAACATAAACTTATTCAAGTAAAATATAATTATTCAAATTTTATTATTCAAAAATGTATATAAAGTTTGAATAAATATAATCATTAAATGTAATAACAAAAAAAAATAATTTGTATTAAATTTTATAAATAAACAAAATATTAGTTAAATTTTTACAGATAATAAACATTATTTTAATTACTTTTGTGTAGGCAAGATATTTTATATCAATATGACATATTTTAATTATAATTACAATTTTTAAAAATAAATATCAAAACTTAAAAATATATTTGATTTTAATAAATATTAAATAAATGTCTTTTGTTGGTATATTGTATAATAATAAACATAACAATACATGTAATAACAAGTGTCATAATATAGTGCAGGTTGTAATAAATAATATAACAATTATTTTTCTAGACTAATATATTTAGTAATATATTATATACCAGTTAACAGTAATTTATATTATATAATAAAATATTATTATATGATTATTATAATAGTATTTTTTATTGTTGTTATAATTTGACATAATTTAATAAGTTTCAATAGATATTTCATAATAATGACAAGTAGTATAATCATTAAATATTTTTAATATAAAATATTACATAACATTACATATTATTTAAATACTGTAAATATAGTTTTGTAATTTCTGAACACAACGATAGATAAATTTTATAATTTACAATTAACATTAGTTTAATTCATTTATATTACATTATCATAAAATATAAAATTGATAAACAAAACATAATTAAATATTATACATATGTAAATGTAATATATTTTTAATTTATGTATATTATATTTAGTTAATACATATAATTTATATGTTTATTTAGATAAATTAAAGAGAAAATAAACAATTGACACTGACACTTTATTTTTATATAAATGTCCATCGTACAAAAATAAAAACCATTTATAACATACAATATAATCACATAAAATATAAACTGATATAGTTTCAAAACAATTTTGTTGTTTTACACCATTAAGTTTATAATTTAATGTGTTTCACTAAAATGTTTTTTATGTGATATAAAGTGATGATTTTTTTATTATTATTATTTAATGTATTTATTTTAATAAAATATTATACGTTTAAACTGTTTTTACTTTTTTTCAGTGTGTATGTGTATTTAAGGAGCACTGGTATGTTTTGGTCTATAATATAATTTGAGGTATATATACGGTATATATATATATATAATATTAATATATGATTTAAAGTACAGAATTATTGATAGAGAACTGTGTTTTAGTTGTCGAAGGAGTTCCAGTTCGCGCCCTAAACTCGAACGAAGATCTTCGTTGAACTGGTTTTTCGTAACACGATTTCGGTAAACGTTTGTCTAAAATGGACCGCAAATCCGCTACCTTTTTAAATAAATAGTTTAAATAAATAAATAAAATACAAATATTTTTAGTATTATTATTATTAACTCTCTAAATAATTTATAACTTAAAATAAACAATTTTATTTTTTTGAGGAAAAATACTGAATACTCTACATAAATAACTTGAATGGAAAAAACTTCAAAATTAATTTATTTAAATAATATATTTCATTCATTTAATAAATAATTTTAAAAGCAACTTAAATTATACATTTTGATTGTAAAAATATGTAAACAATAATATAATTATTTTAAGTTAAGATAAATTAGTATTAATAATCTGATTCAATATTAAGCTGATTATAAGACTAATTTTATTATTGTATGATATATTTAAAATTTAAGCAATAAATTAATTTTTATGAAACTATTTCAATTTTTAAACTGATTATCTGTAAACTATTTATCTTGTATTAATATACATAAATTATAGTCTAGTATATTAGTACAGTATATACTGTATTTATTATATTTGGTAAGTCAAAAATATTAATATTTTCCACAATTAGTAATATATATCTCATTAAAGAAAGAAAGAAAGAAAGAGAGAGAGAGAGAGAGAGAGAGAGAGAGAGAGAGAGAGAGAGATTTTATGCGTAAAGTTTTTAATATTTTTCTTATCTTATAATTTAATATAAAACACTATAGTGTATTAACAATACATTAAAATAATAAATTTTTAAAATTATTTCAGTATTGACTGTAATTTACAAAAAGCATAAGAATGTAATTTTACGCTAATATTGTTTTTTCAGACAATTTAATATTAGGAGATTTTGACACAAAAAAAATTGTGATAATACTTACACTAAAATTGTTACTCATATAACAATAGATGAATGGATTGAGGAATGTGTGAAACTGTGACAATAGATGTGATGCAAAAAACAGTCCATAAAATAGATATTCATGTAGTTTACTGGTGGGGTTACGCAAGTCCTGGAAGATCCAGATTACCAGATTGTAGATTTGTAGGGGTGCCCAACATATTAGAAATACAGTTACCAGAGTGACCAACATTTTAATAACCTAATCGTCATTAGAAATAAACAATTTGTTAATAATATAGTACAGATTAAATAATATGTGTATGTGTATGTGTATGTGTATGTGTATGTGTATGTGTATGTGTATGTGTATGTGTATGTGTATGTGTATGTGTATGTGTATGTGTATGTGTATGTGTATGTGTATGTGTATGTGTATGTGTATGTGTATGTGTATGTGTATGTGTATGTGTATGTGTATGTGTATGTGTATGTGTATGTGTATGTGTATGTGTATGTGTATGTGTATGTGTATGTGTATGTGTATGTGTATGTGTATGTGTATGTGTATGTGTATGTGTATGTGTGTCCATGTAAATAGAATTTAATTAAATTTAATTTAACAAAATAAATGTATAGTATTTTACTATTAAATTCACTACTATTGAGTATTTAATGAAATGACAACGACTTTTGTTTCATTATATGTTAATTTTGCTAAACATTAAACTTGTTGTTCATTAGGAGAATATTTTTTATTAATTTTATTACTTTATGTGCGATAATATTAAAAAAGATTTTTCTGTTATGTAATTTATGTAACCAAAATTTTTTTTGACTAAAAATAGATTTTCTTTGTGTGTGTTTTTTCAGTCCTATATTTTATTATTATTAATAATAAATATAGAAATAATTATAATATAAAAAATAGTTATTCTGGAAATTACTAAAAAGTGATATAATAGCTACTGTACTGTAATTTACAATATACTTATTTATGTCAAGTAGATAATAATGTTTTAGTTGCTTTAGTGTGTAGAAATATATTAAATATATCATTTTTATATAAAAAATGTTAATAAAATGATAATATTTACTAATTTCTAGGACATTACAGATAAAAAAAATTACATTATATGTTTCAAATAAAAGCAAAACAATTACAATATTACTTTCATAATATTATATACAAGTCTCATTGGATAACAAACATAGCTATTACTAATACAGTATGATATCTTATATAAAATAAAGTTATATAAAATTAATAATTCATTAATTTTAAATATAAAAATTCTATACAATTATTATTATAATAACAAAATCCATATAAAAAATTGTATGACATTTATTGATTGACACTTTAATATCATTATTATTATTATTTTAGAGTTTTATATAATACTTTATGTAATATCTGTTACTTAAAATATTATTTTTTACATACAGTATAAAAAACTAATTTTTACTAAAATAATATTTTTATAGTATGTCAGATATTAATTACAACAACAAAATATTTTACAGAAACATATATCAACAAATATGTTTTATAAATTAATTATTAACATGCACAAATTTCTAATTAAATATATATTTATTACATAATATATTTTACGTTAAACTTTTTATATAAATTGAAATGTCGTAATTTATTATTAATAAAATTTAAGAAACTTATTAATAAATAATTTGATAAAATATATATGTTATGTAATTTTAATAAAATAATAATAATGTTGCAAATTGTAATATATATATATATAATTTGTTTAGCAGATGTTTGAATGGACAGTTACCTTAATTTTGATGCGTTGTTGTGCCCGATCCCGGTTGGTATGTGCCTCACCCGGCTGTATGTGCCGAAAAGTTTTAACACCGATCGAGCCGTAGAGGAATGTCAATGCAATAAACGGTACGATAAATGTGACGACAAATAGTACGCCCGAATAGATCATACTACTCAACTGGCCCTCCCATTCCTCACGACAGTCATAGTAGAGTTGGCCATCGATAAGATCAGTGAACGGTACAGTTCGGGCCACAAATAGTAGGGGCATTGATATTACCAGAGATAGAGACCATATGAAAAATAATATATAATACGTGTGCGATTCACACCACCAACAATATTTCAATGGATACACGATTGCCATATATCTTGATAAATATATTTTCATGTGTATTATTATAATAGCATTCAATAGAAATAATTTTTAAAACATATTATTAATGTATTATTGTTATTATTAAACATTAAATCATATTATTAATGATTTTTTAAAAATTATTTTTATAAACTAATAAAACTGTATATTATATACTGTAAAGAATATAGTTTAAAAGACTTGCATTATAATAATTATTCTATATACATATTATAATTTAATTAATTATAACTATCTCTAAAAATAAATACATACAATTCAATTAAGAGAGAGGGAGAGAGAGAGAGAGAGAAAGAAAGAAAAAGTTTAACTTAAATTTAAACAAAACATTAAGATATGTTTATAATATGTGGACAAAAATCAATTGTTCATTTATCTCATCTAAAATTTACATAATGAATAAAATTGTCATAAATAAACACAAATACTTTATATACACATAATGTGTGGGTTAGAGTAATAAATTAAATAAATATTATATTTAGTACTAAAATACATTGTAAAGTATTGATTATATGATAATATAGATGATTGTACTGTTATCTAACAATATATATATATATATCTGTATATATATATACTGTTTATATTGAAAATTGTTGATTTACTGCGACTCTATTTATTTATAACTTATATAACATAGATTTATAATATACAATTTATTTATACATAAATACCCTTGGGTGATCTATATTATTTAACACAATTTATGTCATAAATAATATAAAATTGTTTAATTATTATACAATCAATGGATAATATTTATAAAAACATATAGTAATATTAATGAATGCATTAATATATCATAAATAAAATTAAATGTTTATTTTTGAAAAAATTAATATAATAAATTTAATTTATTAAATATTTTTAATTTAAAATTTGATTAAAACTTTTATATATATTAATTGTAGTTAAAATAAATAGTTAATTATATAATATTAATTATATAATTTAACATTAAATAGTTTTTTAATGTAGTGAATAATTTTATTTTTTAAAAACATTAAGTGTTAAGTATATAGTCATTAAAACAGTAAATGACAATCAATAGTGTGTTTCAAAATGTCATAGCAGTAGACAATATTAGTTAAATTATAAAATATATAATTAAATGAACAGCTAATCTAATTGTGTGGTTATCTAATGACAACTGTTTTTAATTATAACCGTTAAAGTATTGTTATAATCATTTTGATAATACTGTCAGAAATGTATAATTAAAATAATTTTTTATAATTGCATTTATGCAATCAAATAAACCTATTACGACCTATCTATGTAAAAAACAATTAAATTATATGAATTATAAAAATGCAAAAAACAACAAATTTAATTTATAAAAACCATATAAAAATATAGGAATAGTTAATAAACAAATATTATTTTTATCGATTAATTCTATATAATGTTAATAATTTTATTAATAAAAACAGTGTGAGTATATTTGTTTATTATTAATAACTTAATAATTATATCACACATAGTGTTGGCAAAAAAGAGAAATTTATAAAATAATAGAGAAATTTCTAGAAAGTTTCTAAAAGAAATTTCTATTTATGGGATCCCCATGGTTAATTTTGTTTTGTCGACATTTGTTATCTTTAACATTGTTTTTATAAGTAATATTTAAATATTATTATTAGTATTTTAATTATTAATTAAAGTAAAAAATTAATTTATTTAATTATATTAAACTATGTTATAATAAAATGGTGAATAAAATTTTACAAAACTGTTTATTATTAAATAATTATAATTATTTATATAGGTATCCCATTTGTATAATAGTATTATACAGTAATCTACATTATATAGTATAATATTATATATACTGTATAGTAGTATGTCTCATTAATATATTTATAGTTTTATAATATCTATAGATATGGGGATCCCATAGTATAAAAAAAGTTAAATTTCTATAGAAATTTATTACTGAGAAACTTTCTCAGGGAAATTTATTAGAAACTTTCTATTTGCCCATCTCTAATCACACATATTCATAGCTATAATTAGGCGATTAGTAAAATAAATAGACAAAAAATACATTATATGCTTATGTCTGTTCAAACAAGATATTAGTAAACGTATAATTATTTTTGTTTTTAATTATCCTAAATTAATACGATTTTAATATTAATAATATTAATTTTAAGTGTAAGTTTGTATAAAAGGTTCAAAAATATTTTGATTAAAAAATACTAATATTGATTGTATTGAAACTATATTAAAACTAATATAATATTAATATATTTATTAAATATTACAACTAAAATGTTTACTATTAAAATATAAAAAACTACAGTAATTTACAATATTTTTATATAATTAGAAAATGATTTCAAATCTTATAAATAAAATTATTTATGCTTTTTTAGTTTTGCAAATATTTAACGTAAAATTAATTTTAAAACAATTTTTAATGCTATTAATATTTTTGATATTTTTAATAATAAATCTTGAATTTTTTAAAAATAATTTTTAATTTACACTTAATTTTTCAAAGGTATTAAATATGAAAATATTTTTTCATACAAAAATTAATCCATTATTTTAAAATAGACGTTTAATAAAAAAAATAATATATAATGTAAATTGTTTTTGAGTTGCATATAAAATATTCTAGTAATCAATTTGTTTAATACAAAAAATATAAATATTAAATTAAAAATTGATTGATTGCAAAATATATTATTAATTTTTAATAAAATATAGTAGTGTACAGTATTTTAATAATATTTAGTACCTATATTACTAAAAACAATTTTTGACAAATATTTTCATAAATAATTATAAACTAAATTAATTTTACAATTTCATTCTTGTTTTAACATTTTAATTTTGCTAAAATTAATATTAACACTTGCTTTAAAAATGATTTTGTTATTTTAATTTATGCTTAAAATATTTTATATATTTTTAATTAAAACTTTATTAATCATATTTAATAAGATTAACAATAAATATTATTTATTTGTTAGAATACAATGTATTTAATTACAGTAAAACAGTAAATTTATCTTACTTTTGAAACAATATTCTCTCTCTCTCTCTCTCTCTCTCTCTCTCTCTCTCTCTCTCTCTCTCTCTCTCTCTCTCTCTCTCTGGCATTCAAACTATTTAACGCTTGGCTTTGGGGCAATAGTATAGTTACTATACTATACTATAGTGCGACAAATATTGACAATATTTTGTTTTAATATTTACATAAAAAAATTACTTTTTATTAAGATTACTGTTTTTTCGTAAATGACTCAATAATATTAGAGATGTTTTAATTAAAAAAGTATTAAATTATAAGTTATTGGCATAAATTGTTATATACAATATTTATATAAAACATGTATAATTAAAATCTTCTATGTTATTTATTTAATTTCTATAAATTAATAATAAAAGTTGATTTATATTATAAATAACAATTTTTGAAGAAAAACTTTGAAAAATAATTCAATTACATTAATTAATATTTTGTATATTATTGTTAACCCTGAATAGTTTTGTTATTGAATGAAATATTTTTCAATAAGATTTCTATTAAAACGTACAGTACTTTTCTCATCTAATCTTTGATTAAATTAATCACTTATTTGATCGCCAATTCTCTGTTTGTAATATGAAATACGCTTTCTATAAATATAAATCAATTTATCTATAAAATTGTATACAGTATTGCATATTAGTTAACTTTAGTATAGAATTTTTATATATATATATAATTGTAATCAAGTTGTTATTATTGAAAATGTTTATAACACAGCATATTGTAGTTATAAATTAGGAAAACTTTTAATTATATTAAATATTACTTACAGATGATTAGTCTACTATACAAAACTACTTATACATTATAGACAATTTTAAATGGCTTCAAATAATTGATTTAATACAGTTAGTATTATAGTTACTGTTACTGTATAAAACAAAAGTAATACTATATAAATTGTTATGCGTTTACTTATATTATTACTAATATATATTTAATCGGAAATTGATTTCGATGGCTATATTTATATTTTCATTTATACTGTATATACTATACACTGTATATTTTATTTTTGTTATGAAATTTAGTTAATGTTTGCCAATGTGTCGGGAAATAAATAAATAACTAAATAAAAATAATACCCTTAGTTAATAAAATGGTTTTTATAACAAACAAAAACTAAAATATCATTTACAATAGTTTATATAAATTACAAGAGTGACCAAAAAACAAGTTTGAGTCTAGACTTAAATCCCTGTAATTGATCAGTTGATGTCCAAATCAATAAAATTGGTTTAAATAATTTATAATATTGTATTGAAAAATACAAATACAATAAAAAAATAATAAATCAGTTTGATTTATTATACCATTTAAATTATAATATTTAAAATATATCCGAAATTTATATATATATATATTAAAAAAACTTTAACAAAAATACAATGATTGCTATTTAATATTTTACTATTACTTATACAGTAAAAATATATTAATACAGTACTGTAGATAATTAATATAAAGTACAGTATATTTACTATGTAGTTACAGTATAATAAATTTTATATACTTCACAATTAATTTTCAGAGAGTCTTAAACAGCGGCGGCGGCGGCGATGGTATTAATTTCAATTATCTGGTCAACAATACGTTCAATTTAAAAGTGACCAAGGGCAATGTTGTAGATAATTTTATACTAGTTAAAATTGTAATTGGTCATTTTTTAATTAATTGTATTATATGCCAGATAATATACAGAATTTAAAATGTTTAAAAAATTTATAAATTATAGTCGACTGCAATTATCTAGGAAATCATACAATTAATTAATAAAAATGACCAATTACAATTTTATCCAGTATAAAATTATCTACAACATTGCCCTTGGTCACTTTTAAATTTAACGTATTGTTGACCAGAAAATTGAAATTAATACCATCGCCGCCGCCGCTGTTTAAGATTCTGTCATGAATTTTTTATATTAATTTTTTATATAATCTTTTAGCTAATACTCTATAATGTTATTTCACACAATTTACATAGATATTAAATTTTGTAATTTTATTTGTTGGCTAGTATTTATATTAATTAAAAATAAATTTGACATTTAACATTTTGCCAAAATATATTCAAATATTTGTACTATTTTGTTAAATTTTAAGTAATTCATTATTTTTGAGAAAAATAATTATAAATTACATATTTTACATTAAATTGATGTTATTATTTTCTAAATATTTATTTTGTATAATTAAAAAAATATTTATTAAATATTTCAAATTTATTTAAACTACTATATCCACAAATTTGAATTTAAAGTTTATATACAAAATTAGTTTACACCACTAATATATAATTGTTTTATCATTACTATTTAAAAAATAACCTAATTGAGTTTATGCCTTAATGATAATAAGCAATATTGCAAAATATATTGACAATATATTTAGTTAGATAATTATCTATTAATATGTACAAACATAAACATGTTGATTGTTTATATATCAGATTTTTTTCCAAACTGATTATAAAAATAATTTTGTTTTTTAACTGAGGAATTAAAATTTAATGGACTATTTATTATCATTAGTTATTTTATAGCTCATAGATTTACAAATATTATTTATATATAAATATCAATAGTATAATACAGTATAGTAAATATACAGTAGTAGTAGTAATAGTTTATAATAACGTCTTGTGTAAGATTAATACTAAGTGATTAAGACATTAAAGATATATATATTATATATTAGTTATTGGATGTGATATGTGGTCTTATCTTTGGGTTGTAAACACAAACACAATAATCAAATGAATTGGTCGCTGAAAATAAAACAAATTTCTAGTGAAATCTATTTGTACGACACTTACTGTTATTAATCAATTAGCAAACTATAATACTTTCTATATTATAATAAATTTTATACATTATATCGATATATACAGTTTTTAGTATAATTTGATATAATGTACAGAATTTTGTATTATTATTTATTTTTTGTAAAATCATGTGCTTTGCTATTATGGTAAATGTATTTTTAATACATTAAATAGTAAATGATATCAATTTAATTTGTCGCTGTTTTTAATTTATATTTTGAAAAGAAACAAATTTTGTTTACCAGCCATGCATTAACTCTCTCTCTCTCTCTCTCTCTCTCTCTCTCTCTCTCTCTCTCTCATTATGTTTATCTCTACTAAACTTTCACTTAATCACTAACACATTAATGTATTTGTATTTTTAGTTAGACTAACCAACTATACTACTTGACACCCATTATAATATAAAATATTATATAATAGTAGTAATGTGTAATACTAAATTTGATTTCATAATAATATTTATAATTAATACATTTATTAATTAAAATAACATTATATTTAGTAAATATATCAAATAATTAAAAAAAATTATCAAAATTCAATAGTTAGACTTAACTTAATTTAATAATAATTTTTTTTAATTACTTAAAATAATAAATGTTATGCATATCAACTCAAATCTTAGCATATAATTGTCATGAGCTATAACTTATAATAAAACAAAACTTGATTTTTTATTTTTGATATTTTAATATTTAAAATTCAAGTATAGTACTTGAAGTTGGTTAGCCTATTTATAGTATTGTATTACCAAATTGTAAGATTATATAAAGTAAAAATCCAAGTAATAAATATTTACTGATTTATTAATTTAATTTAAACATTTTAGATTTCTACAAAAAAATTAATTAAATTTCTGTATTTTATCTCAATATTTATATTTTTAATAAATATTTGTATTAATGTATTGAAATAGTAAAAATGTAAATAAAAAAATTATTCATTGATTAAAAATATTAAATTTTTCCATTAAGTAATAATAAATTTCATTAAAAAAGTTTAATAAATAAATACTTTTAATGAAATTTTTTTATATATACAGTAGATTAGTAAATTGCTTTATACTAAATATACTATACTTGTTAATTGGATAATCTCATATAATATATATATATATATATATATTGATATAATAAATTTATCAACTATTTTTTATAAATTTATAAACACATAAAAATAAAAATTTCATTTTAAACATATGTAATGAACTGTATATTTTAAAATGAAAATAAATAATATTAATTTGTAACTCAGTAGTAAAAATCAGATAATAATAATAAAAAATTAAATAACAATTTAATTCTATGCAAATAGTAATAAAAATATTTATATATTCAATAAATTAATATTATTATAATTTTGTATTTGTTGCTATAGTGTATTGAAGTTATTCAATGAAATATTTTTAATTACAAATACTGTACAATTTATAAATAAATATTTTACAATTAATTAAAACTTGAAAATAAATTTTATTTTATTGTCAAAAGTTGTTCTATTTTTAAAATTTATATCTAATATTTTTTAGGCAATTTCTACAATATTTTAAATAAAAACTAAATGATATATTCTTTGTTTTTAATGAACATTTATGCCTAAAAACTAATACATTTATATTGTTATATTGTAGTATATTTAATAAGATTCAAACTTTTAAAATATATATAATTAATAATTTTATGATTTATCTAATTTCATATATATATATATATATATATATATATATATATATATATATATATTCAAACAATTATTTTGTATGATCAATGATAACTATAATAATAATAATGTTAAAAATATATTTCAACATTTATTTTTAAAAGTAAAAAATAATCGATAAAAGAACTTTTTTAAGGAGAACTTTAAGATTTTATGAGTTATAGTTTTAATATTATTTTGATAAAATGCAAATTATTAACATACTATTGATTTTTAGTCAACTACTAGTACTACTGATACTATGATACTAGTAAATTATTACAGTATTTTAATAATAATAATAATAATAGCATTGAATTTGAATTTTGTTTATTCAATTTGTATTTCAGTAATTTTAAAAATACAGACTAGTTATGATTTAATATTAATATCTAAGCAAAATATTAAGCACCTAAATATAAGTTAATTGTATTGATATAAAATTAAACCAAGCAAAATAATTTAAACTTATTATTAAAAATATTTTTACTATAATCTAAATATGCATGAATAATTGTAAATATTTTGTTTGTATATCTATTGTATTATATACATATATTTTATAAAAATTTTATATTTAGATTCCAAACAATAATTACATTTCTATTTTATTTAATTTTATAAACTTTTTTATATAATTTTAAAGTAGCTTTTATCATAAAAAACATTGACTTTTAAAGCATAAGTTAGAAAGTATAAAATTATTATAGTTTTTATTTCAAATTGATAGCTAGTATTTTATTTTTATTTTATTAAATTTGTTTATAGAAAAAGGTTGTTTACCAGAAAAAAAAGTTTCATTTCATTAATATTTGATTTTAGTTATATTATTGAAAACATTTTCAGTTAATCTAATGCTGTTGTTTTACTTTATATAAAAAATATTGAGTAATAAAAATTGAGTACAAAACTTTTGTATTTATTATAATAGAAATGTACATTTATCATTCAATAGATAATAACAACTAAATTTATGAATGTGTTATTGATATAGGAAATTATTTTAGTGTATAAAACTAATATAAAATATTATATGTAAATCCCAGTTTACAAGAAAAATATTGGGTGATATATAAACAATAAATTTTATTGAGTTATATATTGTATTATTTTGTAAATGTATTTGTAATAATTTTAATGTCTTATTTTATGTTTTTTATATCATTATTACATTATACTTATACTGCTATAGAAAATAAATGTAATTAAATTATGAAAAATACATTTTGATAGATTTATTCAATTGTTTATACAATTTTGTTATACAACGAAAATTGTATAACAATTTACATTTAAGACTGGATTTTATTTTAAAATTTCAAAATTGAAAACTTTTGAAATATATAAAATTTCACGTTTATATAAATCTATAACTTTAATATCTATATTAAAAAAAAAGTTTTTGAATAAAATTTTCAAATCATAAAATTAACATTTATGTTGAAAAAAATAATTTATTTATTTATATTTATATATCAAGTTACAAAATTTTACATATTCTGAAAAATCTATTTCTAGATAATATGTAAAATATCTAATATTTCATAACTATGTATACATATGTTAATTGAAAATTGATTTCAATTCATAAAAATTATTTGATAAAATATCCACACAAAATAAGCATATTTTCATTTATATTACATTATTTAACGTTAATTATAAATATTTTGTCAATAACGACAAATTCATTTAATATATATAAAAATATTAGAATATATTTAAGTATTTTTTTTGTTTTAATTTGATAATAATAATATATTTAATGTGACACAATTTTTTAATAGTTTTAATAACAAATTTAAACTTTTAAAACAATAATAATTTTTATAGAAATTTTTATTTAGTTTAAAATATTAACTAAACACAAAAAAATAAATTATTGAGTGAACCTTAATAAAAGTAAAATTCTCTTAAATAAGCAAGTACAATTGATTAACTAATTGCTACTAGTAATTTTTAAATCATAAAATAGTATATTGATAACATTGTAACATATCTATTAAAATTTTATTATTAATTATTTTTAATATTAGTATATAATATATAGATTTTATTTGTTGATTTATATGGATACTGTTAATAAAAATATTTTTTTTAAATTTTATTATTAATTAAATTACAATAACATTAATTGTTTGTTTAATTAAATTTATTTTATTTATTGTTTATAGAATTTAGAGTTTTATTATTTTTTATAATTCTGTAATTTCTATTTAAATATTTTTATACAATAAAGATAGTAACAAACATCAACAATAATATAATAAATAACTAAACTTGAATAACAATTTTAATAACAAAAATGTGTGGTATTTGTGTTTACTATTTAAAATTATTAAATATTTTATATATTTTAAATGAAAAGTTTGCTTCAAAACTATATTTACTGTATTTATCTGTAATAACTATTATTATCAGTTAATATTGATTATAATAATTTAGCGTTTCAACAACAAAATAATCTTTTATTTATACATATATAATAAATTTTATTATTATAAGAGTCATCAGTTAAAATTTAATATTTATGAAATCACTAAAATATTCAATAATATAATAATAATACTATAAATAATATTATTAAATGCCAATATTAATCATATTAATAGTAATAATTATATGTTAATAAATTAAATAATCATATTTATTTATATAATATAGTACACCACAAATATAATCTATATAATTATTTGTAACAAGTGTACTAAAATATTATCTAGTATAATTACAACATAAAATTGTATGTATGATATTTTCAATAAATTATATCTAAAACAATATTGTTGATATCTGTTTTGTATTTTTTTGTATATCATAAATAGTCTCAATTGATGTTAATATCCCATATTATATCATATTACTGTATAATCTAATAGCTAATCATATGTTATGCACAGTATTATAGTATAATATAATTCATTGTATGAATGAATTATGGATTCTTAATGTTAATTATGTCATTCGAGACTCTTTATAAATATATGTTTTATATATCAATAATAAATATTTATGTTTTATGAGAACATAAACAATATATAAATTAGTTTTGTCTTATTTATGAATATATATAATCTAAGAAAATACTTATTTTTATAATAAATAATATTTATAAATCACATCTAAGATATTAAAATTATTATTTTTATTTAAATAAACAAATTTCAATTTGATTGTTTAAAATATAATTTATTCTCATATAAAGATCAAATATACAGTAAATAAAAGTAAATTTTTTTTGATAAAAAAATTAACAATAAGAAAATTTTTAATTTCTATTATCAATATTAGTACAATTTAATAAAATTTAAATATGTAGGTGTAAATTAAAATTGTATGCAAATGTCATTGTTAATCACTAAAATTACAATAAATAATATATTATATGTTGATTTAATCTAATTTACTTTTTAAATGTTTTAAATCATTAGAAGTTTGTACACAAAAATTTGATAATTCATTACAAATCTAAATGTTCAAAAAATTATAAATATATATATATATAAGTCAATGCTAAAATTAATTAATTAACAAAATTTAATAACAATAATAATATTTGTATGAATATAATTTATATATAGCATAATGATAGATATTTATTTATTTTAATTATTAATTCTTGTTAAATAATGATTAGTTTTTAATTATTTATTGCTATATATAAATTATATTCATACAAATATTATTATTGTTATTAAATTTTGATATTTCAAATTGTTAATTTATATAAATTAGTTATAATTAAAATTATTTTTATTTCTGTTGTATGTTTATAAGATTTAAAAAATTATAATATTTATAATCTTTAAATGTAATAAATTGTTTTTAGATAGAAAATAAAATAAAAAACAATTTTAGTTAATTATACAGTTAGAGATAGTCTTTTTTATTTTTTTAAACTCTAAAAACATTTTATAAAATGTATATTTCATTCAATATTTAAAATAAAACATTTATGTTTACATTTCTGACACTATAAATCCAATGTAAAATCAATTGAATTTGAATTATATATACAGTACAGTAGTATTCCGCGAATATACACTTGAATATATGTATATTTGAAATTCAATTATTTATTTATGTGTGTGAGTATGTGTCTATCACTTATATTGTATTAAATATATAAAATGCTATTTTTTTGTCTAAAAAATAAAAAAAATGCATTCAAAAAATTTAAATCTTATGTTAAATAAAGTTTTATTGCTTATTATTTATAAGATTTAAGTATTCTGTGTGATTCAAACTTGTATTTAAATTAACTAATTTAAAATCAATTCAGAAAAAAATCATATTTTACAGAATAATTTTTTTTTGTAGATAATAGGATTTGTATCCCCATTGATAATACATTATTTAAATATAATAAATGATTTTAATGATAACGGGTTTAAAAATAAAATCACAATTTTATAGTTAAATATTAAATAAAAAATTGCAACAAACAAGTGATATATAATATAATTTTAATATAACTATAGTTTTAAGTATATTTTTAAAAATTAGTTGTAAAGATATACTGTAGTATTAATATTTATACTTGAATTTTAAATTTTATCAATAAATTTTACATATTAAAATAAAAATATTTTAATTAATAAATAAATTAAAATGGAAATTTACCAAAACTATTAAAATGAAAAGTAAGTTCAAATAATATTTCATTAAATGTTAAACAAAAGATATGGTAATCGTATTGTTGATAAAAAAAATAATACTGTAATAAAAAGCATTGATTTCCTTTACATTTAATACAATCAAAGATTTAGTATTACTAAATAAACAATTTGAGAAAACATAAAAATTATCATAGAGTTCCCAAACACATAATTTTATTGAGTATATAAAATATTTTTTATTTTATTTATTTCAAAATTTTCAAGTTTGAGATTTATCGGTTAATAAAATTTCAAACTTATGAATAACATGAAATTAATTAATTTTATTTTTAATTATTTTTTAAATAATGTTTTAAATGTTACAATACACTATAATTTTTGATGTAATTTATTAGTCCTAAATAGTAAATATAAATTTAATATATAGTAGTTTTTAACACTGATAAAAAATGTAAAATCCTAATTCTTAAAAAAAATATTTATGCTAATAAATTCTGTTTTTATTACAACCCTACCGAAAAATATTGTATATAAAAAATTATTGATAAAACATTTCAAAATTATTAATATATTTATCATTTAAATAACAAGTTCAAAACTTTTAAATTAATTTGCCTGTTTATGTTTTAGTTAGTAAACTAGTATTAATTATACAATTTAATTATATTAAAATTTAATGCAAATTATAAACATAAAAGTTAATTGTTTGTTTGGCCAGATTAAATTGATTATAATTTGTATTTATCAATTACAAAATTATACCAAAATTAATAATGTTAATCATTAAAATTTTACTGTAAAATGTTTATAGACTAGTAATAAAAGTTTAAGTAATAACTTTATAAATTAAATAAAAACATAATTTAATAATAAAAAAATATAGAAAATATAAAAACTTTTTTAAAACATAAATTTTTATAGCAATTTTATTTTGAAGATTAAATATATTCTAAAAATACATAATCAATAAATATAAATAATAAATTATTTGATACAAACATTTTGTTAGGAATTTATGATATCAGTTATAAATATATAGACTACAGTATAACGTTTTTAATAATAAAAAAAAATATTATATATTATATATTAAGTATCCATACCTTTCGATACCAATGCCGGTCAATGTAAATATGGAGACACACACTGAACAGGTGCTTATGAAATGGGATATCGGACACCAAAAGAGTGGGAACTGCCAGTAGCCGTACATCATATCGGAATAGGCAAATGGCAATGAAAATGCGGCCATTGACATATCGGAAATGGCCAAATTTATCAAATATTTACGCAAATCGGCCGATGACCGCTTTTTCGTAATCAATATGGTCAACGCCAACACGTTGGCCACTATAGCCACCACTGCTGTGCCGATATATAGACCCGTCAAACATGATTGATATGGTTCGGGAATAGCTTCCATATCGCCTAATGTCGCCACTTGAACCGTATGATTACGATTTCGGTAGGTTATGTTACGTGAGCCGACTAACATTGTCTTATTACTGTCTGATTCAGTAATATTGCTTGAATTACCACCGCTGCCGATGAAATCCATAATTTGTTTTATTAATTTTTTTGTAAAACAAACTAATTCAAGAATATTCTGTAATTTTGTAATTCTTATATTATAAATATCACCGTTTTTTTCGCATCAAATTTTTTATTATAACCGCAAAGTTATTATTGTGCGATTGATTTTTAAAATAAACAAAAAATAAATATAAAACATTGTCATTGTATTTAACTTACAGTTCATGACATTGATTATGATTGACAAAAAATACTGTATTTATATATATAGTATATATCATATAACATCAATTCTTTATAAAAGTTTTAAAATATTTTTTTAATATATATTATATATAGTGTAATAACAATTATATTATAAATGAAGTTTTTATTATTTTTGTTATTATTATAATAAGTATGTATTTAAAGTTTATACAATATTTTTGTTTTGTTTTATATAGTGTGACATTTGAGACTCACTCATACACTCACTCTCTTACACAGCACTGGTATGTTATGATTTGAAAGAGAGAGATACAGACAAGGATTTACTGTTTTCTAAGTCCATTGCATCCATCGGTGCATTATATAAGAGAGCACCAGTAGTTGCCTACAACTACTACATACACTACCAATGTATTCAATAACATCTCAATGGGAATGAATTCATAGTCAAGTATCTGCGCGGATACTCCACTATATAGAAAATATATATAATATTCAAGATATAATATGTATAAAATCTAATGTAAATTTATTATTAGTCTATTATTATTCTATATATTGCATATATATTCTATATTATAGAGTCACAGCCATAGTTTAATATAAAGATTCTTGAAAACAGTTTATTTTCATTGATATACAAAGTTTATATACAATATATTTATTTGTATTTTATAAGTTATAAATTATAACAATAAAGCAAAAGTTAATTTATAATTTTTAGAATACAGATTAAAAACAATCAATTATTTGTGTATAATAGTAGAGAAAGTAATATAATAAATAATATATACATAACATAAAAAATAAAATAAGATCTAATTTTTATTTTGTACAGTATTTTATTTAATATTTAAAATTATTATTTTTTATTTTAACTTTGAGATTTGTATGTACTGTACGTCTATATGTACTATATATATATGTACAACAGTATTAGTGTGTGTGTGTGTGTGAGTGAGTGAGTGTGTGTTTTAAATATAAAACACTATAGGCTTAGTTATTATTTATTTATAATAATAATTTTTTTGCAACTTATAGATATAATGCATTTTTGTTTACATTGAAAATCAATATATATATATAAATATTTTTTTCAAAAAATAAAATTTATATTATCAATAAAATTATTGTCCCTTAAATGTATATATTGGTAAAGTGGTAGACAAATAAAATGAACCACTATTTGTTTACTAAATATATTTAGTTCTATTAATTTTTTTTGTATTTTTGTAAATAATGAATTAAATTACATTGAAATAATTTTAAATATTAAATATATATTATTAATAATTATATATTACTTTATTGAATGTAATAGTTAATATAAGATTTATTGTAACAGTAAATTATATAAATATTTATAATAATTTTTTGTTTTCTTCAGATAAATAAAAACCATATTTTTATATAATATTAGCAAATATCTAGTTTAGTTGTCTATAAATTTTTCGTTGCATATCTAAACAGTATTTCATAGTATCTATGTTTAAAACTAAGTGATTGTCCACTAAACGTGTCTTTCAAGTATATTTTATTATTATTTTATGTGACAAAAAATAATTGGATGTATAAAGTGTCAGTTTTTTAATACCTGAGTGAGACTTAGCACCTGTAAGTATTTGCAGTATATTTTGATAAGATTTACTATTTTTTTTTGGTTTCCAAAACATAACTACAGTATAATAATGTCGTATTTTGTAAAGTATACTAAATATAACAAATTTTATTTTAAAATTATTTCTACATTTGTTTCTGTTAATGCAAAATAAGTCATCATATTATTATTTAAAATAAATAAAATATTTTAATTTTATAAAATTTAACAAATTTCTAAATTATTTAAACTATAAATCTAATTTATATTATTGAGTTAGCTTTAAATATTATAGTTTTATGTAATTATTAGGAAAACATTTAATTAAAACATTTAAAATTAAAATGGATTATTGGATTAATATAAATAATACATAATATTAATATGTATTATATATAGAATTTACTGATTAAAGCTTATGAGTATATTTTTATTAAATTATTGATAAACTTCTTATTAAATTATAATAATTTATTTATTAGCATTTCATTGTGTAAAATCTGGTATACATTTAAACTTAATTTTTAGCTTAAATTTAATTAAAATATTTAAAAGTTTAATTCAATTTGCATATCATTGATCTTACAGTATAATCACTGTACACAATGTATGATGTTTACAGTATAATAGTAGTTATTATTTATTTATAAGTTAATTTAAAAATATATGTGAAAATGAAAGTTTTTTTTTGCTGATATTATTAGTGATAATCTTATCGATCATAAGTTACTAATTAGACATTTTATTCTCTATTGCAAAAACAGTGAATGATATTTGCATAAAATATTAAATATGTTTTTTTAAATATATTACACAATCAAAATAGCTGTCATTGTGTTTTTCATATATATAATATTTGTGAATATTATATGTTTAATTAGTGGCTTATAATTAAATTAGATTGACAATAATAATATTAGTATAAAACCTTTAGTTATGTTTTATCTCATAATCATAGATACAATATCAGCAATAATTTTACTAATATTGCAAAATACATCAAAATGTATCTTAAGTTACATTTTTGTTTATGTGAATCACTTGAAATATTGCTGAGAAATTATAATACTGTACTATATTTTCAATATTAATCAATACAACAAAAATTTACATACAAATCAGTAATTATATTTATATTATAAATAAATTTTTTTAGGTTAACAAAAAAAAGTGGCGACAATTTTTTTATTCACAAATGTGTCAAAAAGTTGTTGTGATTAGAGTTGATATTAGATGTGTTTTTTTGTGAGAAAACTTTTAACATGTAATACAATGATTGATGAGATGCAATAACATTTGTAGTCAACAATAAAAATATCATAAATGTTTTGATATTATTTTTAGCAGGGTTGCGCAATGTTTTTTTGGTCTAAGGGGGATCTCAACTGATAATAATATTACAAAGCTGTAAAAACATAATACTAGTTAATTAATAAATATTAGAGAGAAATTTTAGGGTTAAGGGTCAGGTTTTCATTGTTTTTAAGTCATAATATTTTTAATTTCTGATTAAGTCTAGGGGTTAAAACCTCCAAAATCTTGCTCTGTGTGGTAAGTCGATCTTACCCCTTGCTTACCCCCAGATTGCAACTCTGATTTTTATGTACTATAGAATATATAGGATATGTAGGGTATGTACAGTATTATACACTGTATATAAGTATGTATTGTATTTTTTTACATGTATACATGTGTGTGTGTGTGTGTGTGTGTGTGTGTGTGTGTGTGTGTGTGTGTGTGTGTGTGTGTGTGTGTGTGTGTGTGTGTGTTTGTATCATAATTTGAATGGTCATTTGAAAATTTCAATAGAAACGTGTCATATATATTTTATACGTATGATTTTTTAAAGTGATTTTTTTGTTTTATATCCTAGCTGCTTTATTCATGGCATTTTTTTCATGTGCAAAATGCAAGTTAATGTCATTGTAAATTATATAATGATGCATAATATTTTTTTTTGTTTGTAAGCTAATAAACACACATAGATATAAAGTTATGAAAATTTTGTAAAATATTTTTAAAAACAATTTTATTATGTTTTGAAATAAATCCGTTTTGATAATTTACAAGTATTTTACAATCTATTATTTTGTTTTATTTCGTATATTTATTTAACATTTCTTAAATTACATAATATATTTTTAGTTTTATTCTTAAATATATATGTTTATTAAACTAAGTAAACTTTATATAGCAATTAGATTTTTTATGATTATTTTTATTTTAATTTATTTATTAAATTTATTAATTATAATAATTTACATTAAATTTTACAGCAAATAACAAAAGTTTATTACTAAGTTCAATGTTAATAAAAGATTATTTTTATTGTATTATTTACTATTATACTATTTTTCTGTATCAGTAAATCTATTGATAGTTTTTATAAACAACTATATACTGTATAAATTACAATAGATGTTTGTTTGTTAATTAATTTAAATGAATATAAAAAATGTCTATTATAATCAAATAAAGATTTTTCTTATTGTGCAATCATGTAATCTATTTATATATAAAAATATACAGTGTTTTACAAATAACTTGTGTTTTAATAGACACATAACATTCATAAAACTTGACAGTTAGACAATAGGTTGTCTATAGACTATTACATATACTTCATACATACAGAATATTCAGTATCAATTTATTTTTTATACACACTTTTACATTAATATGAGTTTGTCATATAACCATCCAAAAGCCATCAAAACAATATGTGTCTAATAAACATCAAACATAACGTGTATTTCACTGTATAAATATAAATTGATATAATCAATATTGTTATATAAATATATATATATATGCTGCTAGAATTAGTTTAGTATAATATTTAATATTATAGTATATACTTTATATAATGTATATTATAGTAAACACATTTAATATTTCAAATGTTGTTAAAACTTATAGACATAACTTTAGGTCACATTGTTTTAGGCTTCATATATCTATATAAGTATTCAATAGCTATTAGTTTATATTTTAGACACACATCACTAGTGTGTGTGTGGGTTATGAAGTTAGCCGTAAACACATATCTTGAAAAAGTTGGTCGTCTGTGAAAAAAATTATTCTTGTGTTGATATATACTGTACTCTGTCGTACATATTTGTTGTCTCACATAATTTATTAATCAAATACTACAACAACAATAGTATCAAATAAAACAACAACAAATTTTATCGTATAATGTGAGCGAAATTAGAAATAAGATTTTGAATACAAATTTTGTRCCAAAACACTTACACACACACATACATACATATACACACATATATATACACATATATATATATATACACACATATATATATACACACATATATATATACACACACACACATACATACATACACACACATACATACATACACACACACATACATACACATACACACGTCATACACAGTTTGACATAATAATGCAATTTTATTTTTTAAGAAAACGTTAAGATTAGTCTCTCGTGAAACCATTAAAAGTCTATTTACTGAAAATGGATATCAAATGAAGTCATAAATTAATTTCTAATTAAGTATTGATTGATTAAATGTAAACTTCTATGTATACAATATTGTTTATATAAACTATTTACTAATATATAGCTAACAAAAAAACAATTAATTAAAAGTAAAAACTTAATTATAGCATTTATTTAAAAAATAATGTACCAGTAATGTAACAATAATAGTTATCTATAACTATCATTGATTATTAAAAATAGTTTATTATAGTTTAATAAATGTCAAAATAGTATGATATTAATTTTAGGAAATAGTATTTATTTTTAAAAAATTATTATCAACTAAATAATCTATTAATATAAAATGTTGATAATAATATAAAGTGTTTTTACACTGTTTCAGACAATTTAATCAAAATTTTAATAATTAATATTATAAGTGTCATATGATGAAGAGTCTATTACTATATTATTATTATTATTTATAAAATAACTTGAAATTTGTATTAAATTCACGCAACTTGTATTCATATTATATATATATATAGCATTTCCCCAATGCATTAATTAAATTTATAGATTACACTTTGGTAGTATTATATAATATACTGTAATAACTATACATTAAACTGTTTATAAACATATTAAATATATCGCCCACTTTTAGCACTTGAATATATTATTTATTATTACAATATTTTATATACTGTATTAAATACTGTACAATACATGTATGGTATATTGTATAAAATATAGTCGATGTAATAGAAAAATAAAGGTTAAATTGATTCAAAATTTATTTTCCACTTACGATATATCCTTTTTCTTTATAAATTATATATAAAAATATGGTTTACCTGAAAATTAATTAATTTTTCAAATGTTACTAAATTTTAAATATTTTTAAAAATGTTTTCTAAATACTGTAGTTTAATGATAACAAATTACTTTTAGAGATAGTTTACTAGATTATAGCTGGTAATAATATATACCATAATATAATGATATTTTACTAAACAATTGATGACATAATATGTCTGAGAAAAAAAATTATTATTACTTATATGTTATTACTGTATAAACCACATAACCGGGTGGCAAGTGATCAAACCATCCGGTGCTAAATCGACACACATTTCGCACCAATTAATTTAAATAGAAAATAATAATAATACTAATACTAACAACAATAAAACAAACAATGAAACAGTTAGTTGGAAAACCACAACAAACAAAAATAATGACAAATAAAATGACAATATAAATGACAATATCATCACAAAATATATAATAATAATAATAATAATAATAATAATAATAATATCAAAAAACACACAGAAATACTACCGACAAAAAAACTTGCGATAAAATAATGACTAATTTTATCCATGGGTTAAGTGTGTTCAGCACAGGGCTAATGGATTTATATTATATTTATATCATATATAATATTAGAAACAAAGAGATAGAGATATTTCTTATATATTCAATGTTTTTTATTTTGTATGTGTTTTATGTCTATATTGTTGAACTAAGGTTACAAAACATCAATTAATTATCCAAATATATTCACAGTTTATACAGTATATATTAATATTTATATAATGTTGTTTTATGTATACTCAGTTATCAGTAATGTTTTTATATAAAAAGCATTTTATTTGTTTTTTAGAGATTCAATGCATACTTGATTTATAACTTTATTACTGTAACATCAAACTATTAAAAGGAAAATATTATATACAGTATATTCATATATACATATAGTGGGAGTACACACAAGTGTATAATTATTTACTATATATATATAACGTTTTTGATAGATCCTGTATAATAATACCGTTATATAAGTTATTAAAGTATGAATTATTATATTATATAAGTTTAAAAAACAATATATCACATTTTTAAAAATTTAATAAAAACTATCATCAATGTTCAGGTAAAAAATAATAAAATATTATTAGGACACAGATCACTACAATTTAATATATATGTCATTAAAATAATAGTAAGATTTACTGATATTGAAAGATTATTGCAATCATAAATCTTATTTAATAATAAATATAAAAAATAACAATATTTAAGTGCGATGAAAATATGACTTAAAAACTGGCCAAAAGTTTTTTATCATATATTTTTTATTATTGAGTTAATCTTATAAAAGCTATGTTTTTATTTTTAATATTAAATAATTTTCTGGAAAATACTAAAAATACTTTTATTACTAATTTTTTATAAAGTCTACTTTTATAGTTATGTAAGCATAAAAATTTAATTGTTATTCAAGTATGATATTATTGATTTTAATTAAAACACAATTATATATCAATTTAATTTACATTAACTCTATAAGATAAAATTGTTTTAAAAATTAGTTTAGTTATAAATTAAGCATTCAAAATAAATTACATTAGCTTAAAAGCTTTTTAAATGTTAGTCAAAAAAAATTGTTTAATTATTATTATTACTAAATGAATATTCAACAATTTATTAAATTTTAAAGTTTAATATTATTTATTTTAAAAATGATGTAAAGAAATATTTATTAAAAACATTTATTCAATGATTAAATATAATTTATTGGATAAACATAAATATTTTATTATTTTATTCACAATAATAATAAATTTTATCCAGAGTCAGTAATTAATATTTTAAATATTTATTTAAATTTAATCTATTGATATAAGTATAGAATTTTTAAAAATTAAAAAAATATTTCCTAACTTATCCATAATTAAATTTATAAAAGTAAGTTTTTATATTGTTTAATTTATAAATGGCAACTAATTAATTATTTTTTATTATTAACTAGGACCATAAAATATTTAGTTATACTAATAGTTTACACATATTAGTTAGCATAAAATTAAATACAAAAATTTATTTTTATTTGAAAAGTAAATAAAGTCTAGTTTTATAATTGTAATTTGTTTAAAAATAATTATGCATACCATAAAATGATTATCTATTGTTATTAAAACTTTTAATTAAATATGTTTATCGAGAAAAAACAAAAAAAACTAAAATTTAATATATTTTCTGATTTTTCTAAATAATAATGTACTATAATAATAAACATAGCATTTGTTTTTTTAATTAAATATAATTGACATTTATCATTGAGTGTGTTTATCAATATTTGTTTGTTTTAGCAATAAAATAACTTTTAAAAATTAACATTTACTTTTAAACAAGTGTGTAAATGTATAGTAATAGTAGTGATGTTATAATCAGCATAAATACAGTATTTGTATTTAAATGTAAAGTGTATGCAATATAACTTAATTTTTATGATTCTTGATAAAAGTATATAAATTACATAACAAATAGAAATAAATTTATATTATAAAAAATGTACTAAACATTTAAATTATAATCTAATAATAAATCATTTAAATTACCCAAAATTAAAAAATAATTTGAAATGAAATGAACTAAGATTATTTTTGATGATTAAAAATTTATTTTTAAAGTTGATATTTAAACAGTATATAAATTTATATACTGTAATACAAGCTATTTATATAAAAATAAATATATAGATTTTAAAAATTTCTATATATAGTTTATGATATTTTGCACTTTTATATATAAGATACAGTATTTATAGAAAACATACATACATTTACAGTCAATATAAACTTTCATTATTAATATTGGCAGTAAAATACAGTACAGTACTTGTCAGTGTAATAAATGTACAAAACATATATATCTGGCAATACTATTAAATGGTTTTATTTGGTTCAATCATCATTAGTTTAGTATAGTAGTACTCCAGTAGTTTAGACAATATTTTTTATTTAGAATATAATATAATGTAGTGTACGATACACATAACACACACACACACACACACACACACACACACACACACACACACACACACACACACACACACACACACACACACACACACACACACACACACACACACACACACACACACACACACACACACACATCACACACACACACACACACACACACACTCACACACACACTACACACACACACATACACACACATACACACACACACACACACAATACTCGCTAAGTAAATGGCAAAATAAATTGACAACAAATTCTCATACATTTGTTTTTATTACACACATTGAAAATTATTTATATAATTTTTCTATTATATTTTTATGATAACCTTTACAATAGTTATTAGTATTAAATATTGAGTATATAAGTTATCATATATATACATAAATATTAGTTTAATTAGTGCAAAACATTTCAAGTTAATACAATAATTTTTATTAAATTTGTGTTATAATTATATTTTTGTAATTTTCTGCATATAATTATGTAATATAGGTTTTTTGGTGTTTTTTACTAAGACAATACATTTATAGTACTGTTATATTATACATTAAGACTGTAATTTCAAAACTATATAAAATACAATATTTTATATTAATTATTAGACAAACTAAATGGTTATTGTTTGAACATCACTAAACTCAATCCCTAAACACCTTTTTCATAGTAATGCATATTAGTTACTACACATTGAGTTATATGTAAGGGTCAGTTAGTTGTCAGCACATGGAGCTCTCAGTATTCGTAAAGCTTAACGTATTATCTCTCAATTGCTAATAAATTTTTCCGCTAAATTGATTTTTTTCTTGGTTTTCTATTATATGTGAAAAACAATAATATAATTCTGGGTATTAATAAAAAATTTATATTATATTTATAATTAATTCTTTTTATTATATCCAATATTTTTTTTAATAAATAAAAGTATTATATTATTACTGTATATTAGTGTTATTATTTAAATTTTTATTTTTATATTGTAAGTGCTAATTAATGAAATTAATTGTAATTATTAAATATAATATATAAATAATATCAACAACTTTAATGAAGAATAAATAATAAAAATGTATTTTATTATTATTTATTTAAACAAAATTTTAAACCAAAATAATATAAATTCAGAAAATATAGTAAACACAATTAAAATTTGTTGTTTACTATTATTTAAATTTGTAATTATTTTTGTTTGATATTTTTTAATTTGATAGTTTTATCTACTACAAATTTATTTTTTAAATATTAATTTTACATGACTTACTATGTAAGATTAGACAAATATAAAAATATTGTTTTTTAAATTACAGGTAAAAATTTTTTTAAAAAATATATATCTTGATGATTTTATTTATTAAATAAATTTAATTAACTCATTTGTACATTACTATACTGTAGTACAATTTTAATACAAATAAAATAGTAATATTATTTTTAATGGCAGATTAAAACAATTTTTTGTTATATTAAATAATTACCCTCATTTTTTGAATTAATATTTTATTTTGTCGATCAATGATTAGATTAATCAATTAAAGTATTTAATAAAAATAAGATCATTGAAATCAAAGAAAAACCATTGAAAGCCGAGTGCTATTTTGATTATCAGTATTGTCCATATGGGCCATGAGGTCACTATAGATCCCATAATCCAATCTATCAAACCCAACAATAGTCGTACACATAGACTCCGGTTGTGAATCCTATCGATTTCAATGATGTCACCCTTTTTCTCGACATAGTTTCTTATGGTTTCTTTGTTAGGCTTTTTAAGATCATAGGCCAGACCTACCAGTGATGATATGACGATAACAAGTGTCGCCAAATTATAGCTTTCGTACCACTTGTAATAGCTAGTTGTATAGTCCCACTAGAAGGGATGTAAGTGTAGGTTAAAGGTTAAATAAAATTTGTAATAAAAATATGTTGTTTTTATATTATGGTAATCACTTACGGGAAAGGCGTGATGATAGTTATGAGATCCCTCACCCATTGACATATACACTACAAGTTTGTTTTCAGTAGGCCGGAGCCTCTTATCGTAATAGCGATCACCAAATATATGTGCAATGCTGTTGACTGTCCACATGTGGTGCAATACAACCACCGCTCGTATGCCTACACACGACACAAATGCTGTCAACAGATCTTCACTCCAGATTAATGGTATGACTGCCGGCAAAATAAAACAGAAGACAATGACCAACGGTGTGTAGAACCGGTGTTGAAAGCGGACAATCGGGTCAGACCACAAGTCATCGTATCGAAGTTTGCGACCACACTCGATGACCTTCGGGTCTTTCTTGAGTAGCCACCAACCGATGTGTGCAAAAAAGAAGCCCCGATTTGAGTTTTTTGGGTCGGCCACTGAATCCGACCATTTGTGGTGTGTCCGATGGTCGCGTACGTAGGAGTATATACTGCCGTTCACCGATACTGTCTGCATTATCATCAGCGCGAGTCTCAGTGGCCACCGAGCTTTGAACGACTTGTGTGCCCATAGACGGTGAGAGCCGACCAAAATGCCTATTCACGGAAAACAGCGATCAGTTTTTTGTTTATACAAATATAATTAAATTAAATTATTTGTTTAGTTGCAAACCTATTCCCGAAGCGCATGAGATAATGTAGATGAAAGAGACTGTTAATACTTTGATTGGCGAAACTATACAGTGATAGTATCCATAAATGGCCAGTATGTGCATCGCCGATAGGAATAAGACATTTGACCACTTGATCTGAGACCAGCGGTAACCAAATATTCTACACGTATAACCCTTTTTATCAGCATTTGTGTCGGCACCGGGACATTGATTGGCATTATTGTTGTCTTCAAATTTTTCATCACTTTGTGTATACAATTCTTCCTCTCCGTTGGTGTCGTCACCCATATTAACAACTTGTTGTTGTAGTTGTTGTTTGTGATGACTGACGTTATTATCCATTAAATTTTATTATTTCTATTATTTTAACTTTTTTTAGCTGTAAAATTAAATTACATTATATAATTTATATATATTTTTTAGTATAATTTATTAATAACGATATTAATTTTTTTTAAATTGCGAAAACTATAATTAGTTATTATAATTAGCATTAATTAGGCTTTTAAATTAGTAATTAATATTTTGAGGTTAAAATAAAAATAATTTATAATCTATGTTTAAACGTGTTTATAAGTTTAAACAGTTAATTCATGGTAAAGTATCATAGTTTGTAATCTTTTAAGAAATATTTTTTAAAATTAAATATATACAGATATAAATCTTACTTATATATCTAAATAATATTTAATTATTATTTTTATAAATAATATTTCATATTTATGTCATTTATTATTTATTTTTTTTTAAAGTTTTTTAAAAGCTTGGATTTTAAATTTATTAGTTAATTATTCACTAATACTCAATACAATTAAAATGTTATGCACTAAGAAATCCTTAATATACTATATAATTATCATATAAATACTGTAAAGTTATATACAATATATTATTGACGTAACTTTGAATTAAAACAGAAAAATCCTTTACATTACTTATTGTTTTTTTTTCAATAATAAAATTTAATAATAATAATAATAATAATATGTTATAATGTGATACACGATGAAGTCAATTATGTGATAGTATATTGTACTTAATTTTATTATTTATTGCAAAAATATGGAATTTTTAAAAATATTTATATATATGCTAATCAATTATGGATTTTTTTTGTTATTATCAATAATTTCTTTATATTGTATTTTTCTTCTTAATCAATATTAAAAAACAATTTAATTATGTATTTCCACAGTTACAATATGTATCTGGGTACATTATGATAATATTAAAATAACATTTTATAAAAGTTTGTATTTGGGCTATAGATCTCGCGCCCAAATGTAATACTGCTATAGCATATATAGCTATATATTATATTAAATATAATGTTTATTATATAATATTATGTTAATATGTATTTATTTATAATTATTAAATACAATTAAAGTTAATTTATATTCAATTATAGTTTAGGTTTATCTTTAGCTTTAGGTTAGATTTAGTTTAGGATATCTAACGTTAATAGTCGTAATCAGTAATTAAAATTTTATAAACATTATTATAAAAAATTGGGCAAGAGACCAAGTTTATAAATAATTTAATTTTATTAATTGATTGATTATACACTGTATTATATTATACAGTCAGCACAGGTATTCCTCTCTCTCTCTCTCTCTCTCTCTCTCTCTCTCTCTCTCTCTCTCTCTCTCTCTCTCTCTCTTTCTCTCTCTCTCATGATGACCCAACTCATTTAATCTAACTTATATAATCTAAATAAAAATATCCAAAATTATTTAATATAAATGAAAATAATTTATATATTTTTTACTATTTATAACAAGAATTTTAGTAATGTTATAATAATTTTTATTAAGGAATTGTGAATATTTATTTAAAATAAATAATTTTGGATATTTTGAACTCCACTAAACTATATGAAAGATTAGGTAACTTCAATCTCATATTGAATATCCAATGCATTTATTATTTTTTTATTTTTACAATTTTTGTATAAACTAACTATACATTTTAATTTGTAGTATTTAAATGATTTTTGTGTATTGTTTTTAAAAATTTTATATCAAATATACATCTATAAATACATTGGTTTTTTGCACCTGGCTATTGTACATATGTATAAAGTACATGTATGATGTACAGTATATATAGTAATATTTTAAAACTTTTTTTAATACCTGTATCAATCATAAACACACAACTTTTAATATGGTTCAAGGATGTACCAGTTATACACTGTTTACTTATGTTATACTAGTTTAGTAAAAGTATTATATATTATTAATTATAGTTATAAAGAATATTTACTGTAAATATAAATGAATTTTTCCTATGATGTCAAGTTCGTGGTAATTGAATAGTCAGTAAAATACTATAAATAAATCCTAAATGATATGCATTGCAGTGAAATTATTTTTAAGTAGTTTTATAGATAGTATAGTACAGTATTTTTTATTTAGTAATTGAAATCAATAAGATTATCACAATTTTTCATAGAAATTCAATAACAAAAAACTTGTTTAACATTTTTCTCTTTCAACAAAGTATTTATATTTTTTCACATTTAAAAAGTAATGTATTTTCTGTGTATTGCACTATTGTGTTGCAATACTTATTATGATACCCAGTCTGTAAAGTATTTTGAATGTATGATTGAATTTGTCAAAAGTAAAAGCTATTTATATTTATATATCGTAAATAGTTTGTAAGGGGTTATAGTCAATGCGGTCATTGTCTATACATTAGTTATGTATAAAGTTTATGCTAAAGAGTGTATAGACAATGACCGCATATAATACATGACTTTTTTTGTTGCATTTGCTTTATTGGGGAAAAACAAGTTTTCTGGTGAATGGGTTCATGCGGTCATATATCAGTGCTTATGTTAGCTCTAATAATATAAATCATTTATATAGACATACTTATGATAGATACTAAATATATATATATATATATATATATATATATATATACATAACTTTGGGCACCAAATGTCATTAAAAGGTAAATTTTATTCACTTTCATATACTTTATTACATTTCAATTTTTTTTACATATTTTCAATGAAAAAAAATTTAGTAAAATCCTATTTATAGTCAAATAAATTGTGTTGTTGTTTAATCAAAAACATCTTAAATAAATTTATATATTTTTATACAATCTTAAAATTTAAAGTATAAACAAACATATTGAGCTAACCGTATGAAAAGATTTTTTCTGATTATAAAACTGTTTTTTTTCTGTAATTAATAAAAATTCAAATCATGTTTTTACTTATCTTATAAATTTTAAAATAGTATTTATAAAATAAAAAACTTTTTTTCATTTAAAAATACTAATATTATTTGATACTTTTAAGGATATTATTGTAAATCTTTAAAATAATATGTAAGTATTTGTGTGAGTAAGTCAATGAAACAGAGAGAGAGAGAGAGAGAGAGAGAGAGAGAGAGAGAGAGAAAGTTATTTTTATTTACTAGTATAATGGTAAAATTTTTATAGGTTAGTAGATAAATTTTTTAAGTAAAAAAATATTATTTTTGTGATAAATTATATACTATTTCATTTTTTTCTAAAAATAATTTTTAGAATTAACATATCTATAAATTTTATAATTATAATTTTTAATGTGTAGACATTAATATAAAATTTGTTATCAAAATACTATTGATTTTTAACTAATATAAATATATCTTATATAATAAGTTTTGTAGTATTTGAATACATGTAATTCATGATCTATAAGTATTAAATAACTTATAATATTAGTTATTTATTAATATTTATATTAATAATATACAATATTAATTGTATCGTAAATTATCAGTCATTATTTAATGAAATATTAAATTTACTACACTTAATAAAGTATGTATTAAATAAATTAATAAATTTAAAAGTTTTTATAATTATTGACATTTAAAAAATACTTACATAAAATATGTGAATTAGCCACAAATCAATATTATTATATTAGTATTTGTATAATAAAGTATTAACTTTAATACATTCTTAGAATAACAAATAAAACTTTTATTTTGATAAAAATATTATTAATATATAAAAAATTACGAAAATATTTATCTGTAAAAATTGTTTTCAAACTTTTTCTCATAAAAAATTTCTCAAAAGTGTTTTCACATCCCAATTGTTAATCCCTTTTCAACAATTTATATACTAAACCCTGTTTTCTTGTAATAGCATCCCATCTCTGACTTCATGCGCAAACCAGTCTATTGATCATCCAGTTTGTAGGCCTTTCCCTTCATTCAAGTGTTTATCATTAAGGTATAGTCAAAATCCTATCACCGGTTACTACTAATATAATTGTTATTTTAGAAAAAAACAAAATTATTAATTTTGTGTCATTATATCAATGACGTTAAAGCAATATTCACATTTAAATTATTTTTTGAAAATAATTAGACTATTATAATAGTTATTCATGGAAAACATTTCCTGTTATCAATGTTTTTATAATTAATAATTTAGATAATTATTTAAAATATATATTTATATTTATATATAATATTATAATTTATTTATAAATTGTATATTTATTTAAGATGTTATCACTTTGAATATTTTATATCTTTATTGTTAATAATATTATAAAAAAAATTATTTTTATTTTATCATTAGTTATTATTACAAAATATTAGGCAATTTTTGTATTGTTAAATATATTTTTTTATTTATCAATATTACTTTATTAATACATTATTGTTATTTATTAGTATATTAATCCATAACTAATTCGTTAGTATTTTTCATCATTAATAATATTTATAAGTAAATAATATTATTTTTGTTTAATAATGTTATCACGATTTTTATACTATTTCTTAGTTTTGCAAATAATAGTCAATTACTTTCTAAATATTTTTCAGATTTATGATGTAAAATAACAATAAAATCTATAAATTTTGTGTAAATTTATATATAAATCTACTATACTGTATATTACACAGTTTTTTTTATATATACATGTATATTATATTATATTACCGATATATTTACTGTATATTTAATAATCAATAAATATAGTATTTATCTGGATTTTCCTAAACTTCTAAAAAGCAACAATAATATGAAAGAAAAAAGAAAATATACAAAAATAATAATTAAAAATCTGACAAATTTCGACTAATTGTGTGAATAATGTTAGATATTTAGTAACAACAAAATACTGGTTATATTGTTTGCTTTTTAATAAACAGTTTTTCAAAATAATTTTTTTTTGAATACGATTTTTTCAAACAAGGATATCATGTTAATGCGAATATGTTAAATATATAAATATATAATAGTTTATAATTAATTTTTTAAAAATAATTTCTATAATAAGTCATATAAATATTTTTTATTAATTAATAATCCAATAATTTGTTCACACAATTAGTTTGTTATTAATACATTGAAATTATGTACATTTCTAAACAAAATATTATTATAGTTAATTATTACATGATTTTTTTTAGGTACATGATGACATAAAGTGTGATAGATTATTTTTTGATTAAATAATAGAAATTTCTTATTAAATTCATAAAATTAGAACAAGGTAATGTTTAATGTTTACAACAAAATTAATAATATTAATATTTTTAATTTAGAAAATTATTAGCTAAATTTTAATTAAAAAAATATCAACAAGAAAATTTTCTAAAAATAATAATCTAATGTTTCTAGAAATAGAC
Source organism: Oppia nitens (assembly GCF_028296485.1). Taxonomy (NCBI): domain Eukaryota; kingdom Metazoa; phylum Arthropoda; class Arachnida; order Sarcoptiformes; family Oppiidae; genus Oppia; species Oppia nitens. The sequence continues at coordinate 9,383,872 of NW_026533221.1, read as the reverse complement.
AAAATTATTAAATTATTTTTAGTTTAGTTTGATTTTAATTATATAGCGATATATTATTGCAGTACAAAAAAAAACTATTAGTCTATTAGTATCAGTCAAATAATGTTTTGTTTCGTAAAATAATTTTGACAAATACATTGACGGGTGCCGTAACTGTGGACCAGTTATCTCAACTCCATGGGCTATACTCGAGTTTCTTTTAAAATAACAATTAAATAAATGACAATTTAAATAATACTATCACAACTCAATATATCAATTATACAAATAATATTTTAATAAATATAGTATTATTTATAATGCATACATACTTTTGTTAGACTACATTTAGCGAACCGATAGTTTCTTAACAAATTTATTATTAAAAATTTTATCTCAAGTAACGCCATTCGACTAATTGGATGCCTACCGTTCCCTTCATCAAATAGTTGGTATGCGTTTACTGTGGACTTGTTATGCTGCAAAAATCGGTCCGGTTTGAACTGATTTGGTTCGGCATAATTATCGGCACTTTTATGCATTGCCAATACCGGTATCATTAGGTGACAATCTTTTGGTAAATTCAAACAGTCAAGTGTTAACTCTTTGATGACCCGACGTTTAATTAGTGAAACGGGTGGATACTGTCTTATAGTTTCATTGATACAGGCATCTAAGTAAGGCATAGATTCAATTTTATCAGTAACTCCCTGTCCCTCATCGTTGTCATCACTTATATTGTTATCATTTTTCTTATTATTAGTTTTGACATTATTGGTAATCACATCATTTTTATCATCGTTGTTATTGTTGTCAAAATATTTGTCAATTTCTTTGATGAGTTTTTGCTGAACGCCCTGATTGATGGCCAGGCAATGGATCAAATGTAAAATACTGACCACTGATGTCTGATAGCCAATAATGGCTATCATTATGACACTGTCGATGATCTGCTTATTTGTCAATCCTATTATTATATTAATTTTTAAATATGTTATACAGTATGTATTATAATAAAATTATTTAAATTATAGATAAATTAAATGATAATTTTTTGTTTGTTTCATACGTTGATTTTTATCAATGTCCCGATTGGCGTCCGATAGCATAAACAATAAAGAGTTTTTACAACTATTAGTTTTACGTTTTCTGAGAATCTCATCGACAATAGTACCGATTTCGCCGATCACTCGGATGTCTACGGATTTTCCGGTCATAAAATGATCACATTTTCTATATATCTGTGCTATCAATGATCGATGAGTTTTGTTGGCGACAAACAGTTTGTCAAAAGCGTTTGCCAATCGGTCTTTGAGAGACTGATCAACAAAACTACCGAAACACGCGCTTAGGTATGCTTTCTTTGTGAACATCATTACAAATGGTTTTATATCGAAATACTTTTCAAATGATATCATTTGGTTTAACATTACTGTCAACTCGTAACTGGTTTTTCCAAAATGTTTGCATATAACTGACAAGTTTTTAACTACCAGTCCTCGGCTAATAACTGTCTCATGTATTGGCCAGTTGTTGGTCAAACAACAAGACATACAATTGGGTAATGTTTGATGTCGACGAAGATATTTCTAATAAAATGTTAAATAAGTAAAATAGTAATTTTTTAATGATTTCAAGTTATTAAAGTAAACAATTACTGGTCTTTTAAAATAGTGGTAATATTTGATGAACCAGTTTATTGTCAGCTGTGATCAACACAGGTGTCAATAATTTATAAATACTGTTAAATAAATAGTAATCAATATTAATATTTTATTAATTTTATAAATTTTGTATAATTAACCAAAATATTTTGCCATATTTTTCTATCAATGTAAAATAAATGTTATTTATGTTATAGGGCCATCAATAGGTTGACCACTTTTTGTCGACTCCAAAATGTTAGTTTGTATAACAGATAAAAACATGAGTATGCAATTACACTTAAAAAACTAGCTAGTATATATATTTGATACATAATTAAAAAATATTAACTTAATTACTTGATATTATATATGCATTATTTTTATTTAAAAATATTAATGTTAATGCATAATATATTTATTTTGAAAATAATCTAAAAAAGTATTTTTTAAATGGTCCATTTGAAAAATATATAAAAATTTAATTGTTATTATATTAAATCTTTTATTTTCATATAATATAAAAAAATACTACACTAATATAAAGTTAAAAAAGTTAAATTTTGTTTTATATAAAACTAAATAAATAATAAAATATCTATTAATAAAATAACTAATCATGTTTATTATAATTTTTATATTATTAAATGAATCGACTAAATAATAAATCACTTATTATACATTTATAATTCATATATATATATATATAATTATACAGTATAATTGAATATTAATATTATTAATTAATATTAATCACAATATACTGTAATGTAATACTGTATAATATGTACATTTACAGATTATTTATTGTAAAATTGTGATTTTCATTGATTACCTTAACAATAAACATTTATAAAAATTTAAAAATAATAATAATTTATAGTTTAAAATAGAAATAATATTTTATGATAGAAAACTACTGTATATTGATTTATTGCAAATAATGTCAATTATCGACATTATTAAGATATATTAACATTTTTTGTGATGATTTGTCAATTAACTTTTTAGTATTTTTTAACTGTGCATTTAGTAAATGTGTCACTAAATTATTAGAAAGTTTTATTTTATATATATATATTATGTAATAATTTATGATGTAAATAATTTATATGCAAATTTTAAGCGTAAATATACATATTTATATGTGGATATTGATCATACACTTAGCATAAAAACTATCAAAATATTTTATCATTGATAAATTTTATTAGTATATAAAATATATCAATGATTATATTTACAGATATGAATAAATAATTTATATGTAGATAATATTTTTCTATATATTGATATAACATAAGTAAAACGTGAATAAAGTGAACATAAATAACAAAAAAATAGTTATTAATTTTGTTTTAGTATCAAATAATTTATTATTATTATTATATATATATATATTTCTCAAAACATGTTAAATAATTTTTAACTAAATCAACTGTTACTATGTATGTTATATTTGACAACACTTTTTTGCTTTTAGTTATCCTATCACTTACTTTCTCTCTCTCAGTCATTGAATATCATTAAATTGAAAAAGTATGCTTTAATTTAAGTAACTTTTATCAATCATACAATATTAGTATCATATATTGAGTATTAATATTATAATACTTTTTTTTAAAAAAACATTTTATTATATTAGTGTTGGTGTTTTATCACTGTGCTTGCGTTTATAATAATAAAATAACTTATAATAATTATTTTTGTTACTGCTATACAATTTGTTAGTTAAACATTAGTATCAATATTAAATGTTTTTATCAGCAAAAAAATTATAGTCATTATATATTAAATATTGTTATTAATTGGCAGTTGTCTGTGTATTTCAATATACTGTATGTTTTAATTGTAATAATAATATAATGATTCATCTATCATTTATTTTTTTTAATAATAATAATAATAACAATGATAATAAGTAACATAACTTGATTATTATAATTTTTGTATTTATCGTTACAAAAAAAAATTATTATTTATTTTTATAAAATGTTATATTTAGTTGTCATATTTTATCTGTAATTGTTATTGTTAATAATTTTTTTTTAAAAATATTTAGTTTAATCAATATATTTCTCATATTACCCTGGTTTAATTTTAATACCAGTTTAATATAGATATATGGGTAATTGTTTAGGAGTTGATTGCAATAACTGTGATGACAATGAGAAAAAGGTAATGTTATTAATATGAATAATAATATAAATTTTAGAAAATTTTGAATACATGTGCGATTTACAATAGAATTATAAGTTTTTTTTTTAAAAACCATAACATATATAGTCATATGACCTTGGTTATAATTGTTTTTTTCATTTCAATATTACTAATAATGTAATTGTTATTTAGATAAATGTTAAGAAACAATCACTAAAAGACGATTCGTCCGCTTATTATTTCAAAGTACTGTTTGTCGGCGACCGAAATGTCGGCAAATCATGTTTGTTGCGGTCACTGGTCAACAGTGGCTGCGATGATAACTTAGATAACAAATCATTGGCACCGACTATGGGCGTTGATTTTGCACGAAAAATACTTAATGTCGACCAAAGTCTAGTGAAGTATCACTTCTGGGATCCGTCTGGTGACCAACGGTTTCGTAATCTATTGCCAAACTATTTCTCAGGTATTATATATTAATCCTTTCCTTAATATGACTGATAAATATTGAAATTATAATTCAAAAAATACATTATTTATTATATTATGTTTTAGGCATCGATGCTGTCTTCCTGTTGTACGACATATGCGATGAACAAAGTTTTCAATCGCTAACCGACCACTGGTTGCCCATTATTCGTGCCAATGCCCGACCGCCGCCGACAATGAGACTTATAGTGGCCAACAAATCAGATCTCGCCGATGATCGCCGTATCAGTGTATCGAAGGGCATACAATTTGCAAATAAAACCGGATCGCTATTCATGGAAGTGTCGGCCAAAAGTGGACAAAATGTCGATAATTTACTTTACATTGTTGGCCATCAATTGATTGCAATACATAAACAAAATCATAATAGGGGTTAACCCCCCCCCGCCTAACACTGTGTAAATCATTTAATCATTTTGAGACTATCCATATATGGATTGTAAAAGTACTTAATGTTATTTTATAGTCTTTATTTTATTCATTATTTGACATTTTGTATATATTTTTTAAAAACACATTTCTTATTCATCGATGTGTCACCTGTTGCGAGTGTGGGTGTCATCACTATTAAAATAGTGATGAATACACCATAATATCTATTTAGTAGGACTAGACATCTATGTGTCTTATTTGGATGACATTGCAAATATCATTGACATTAATATTTATTTTAGTGTAATTAAATCAGATACTAATTTATAAATTTGTAAATCAACAAAAAATAATCAATTTGTGAAATATATTTTCATTAAAAAAATTAATTTGTTACCTGACTAATTTTGTAAATTTAAAAAAAGATAATCTTAAATAATACAATTTTTTGTTACTAAGAAACCATTTGTAGCGATATTTTTTGAGTAATTAAATTACAATTATTTGTAACATTTGTTTTGTTTTATTTATTTATTTTTATCTATTCTTTGAATTTAATGACATCTCTAAATGTGTTTGATTGACATAAGAAATGATGACAAAACCCAATGACAAACAAATTAATAAATAACTCAATAATACAAAACTAATATAAATGACAACAAAATGAGTCGGTTATAGTTATATTAGAAATATATTTTTACATATAAATTATTTTGTATATAATAATAATAATATACTATTAATACTAAATAATAATTATTTATTTATTTATTTGTTATTTAAAAGACATGTTACAAAAAGCTTAAAAACATGTTTAATAGACAAAGTAAATATACTGACGAAAAGCATACAATTTATAAATCAGTTATTTATGTAAATTATAAAACACATGTATCTATCAATAGTTTTTAAATCAGCCCCAAATGCCTAACTGTCCAAAATTCAATATAAAATACATAAGTTTAACAAAATTTATATTTAAAAAAATTAAATGAATAATAATATATTTAAACAATATATTTATTATTTCTGAATATTTTAAATTACCGGTATATGTAGTCAATTTTATTAATTTCATTAATATAATATTTACTAATTAAATGCAACTAAATTAAATAATTAAATAAATAAAAACAACATGCATTTAGAGAGCAATTAAATTATCATTTAAATTAATTCAAGCATTATTGTTTTTTAAGATATTTCTTTATTAATATGACATTTAAAAAAAATTATACTCGAGATATGTTATGGCTATCGATATAATAAAACAATTTAAAAATTATGTATCACAACAAACAAACAAAAATTATACAAAGATTTTATCGACAAACAAAATTACTAATAATAATATGATTTATTTTTTTATGAAACAATTTGTTGATATTTAGGATAAGTATCCAGTATGTTTTGTTTTGTATTATCAGGATCATCTTTTTCAATTACTTGTACCATTTTAATATCACTATTAGTATTATTATTATAATTATGATTATTATTGTTGTTTAGAATTTTGTCCTTGGTCGTATAGTTTTCCATATAAAAACGATAAAATAAATAGAAGAATATACCGCCCAATGCTGTCGATATTAATACAAAATATGTTGAACTCATTGGACAGCCTATAAAAGGTGCCCGAACTGAGTGTACAATTATCAGTATAAACTGAACCAACTGTCCAGATGTCAGATGTCGTTTCCATTTGAGGTATGGCTCAAAACGATCGCCAAATGAGGCCAATGTATAATACAAATACATGAGCACATGAATAAAACTGTTGATGAACGGGTACATTGCATTTTCGACACCGGGAGAAAATTTAAAGACACTCCATATGGCAATGGGTACTATCGAGTGATGAAATACATGAAGATTTGATACCTAGATATAAATTAATTTGTAAAGTTATTTCAGATATGTATATATATTAGAGAGAGAGAGAGAGAGAGAGAGAGAGAGAGAGAGAGAGAGAAAAAATCTGATGAGATGTCTGTGGTCTAACCTGTCGGTGCTTTTTGCGTAACACAAAGAAAACTGTGTCCATATACTCGGCCATTCGTGACAGGAAGAAAACATAACCCAAAAATATGAAATGAGAGTCTATTATTTGACACGATTGAGGACAGTTCCACACATTGAGTCCAAAATTGGTACGGGGGATAAACTGGTACAGTCCATAAAAGTTGACCGCCACCATCATCGAGTTGAATATCCTTATTGGCCAACGCAAGTCATATGGCTTACGATTGGCCATCAGCTGTGGGCCCAACCATTTGACAAAATAAAGATAACCTCCTAAATAGACATATGTTTTATATAAATTCTAAATAATTAATTGATTTCTTGTCAACAATATTTACCTGTTATGGCTAACAGTGGCCACGGGGTGGTCATCAACGGGTAGTCCGATATAAATGGACATCTGTTTTGATTCCATATATCGTAATAAATGTAATTAAATGCTGAAAAAATCATTTTTCATTAATTCGATATTCAAGTTTTGAAAACTCTTAAGATGACTATTAGAGAAAAAAAGTGATAATAGGATAACTAAATCATAAATATTTTTTAGATGAACTTTTTAAGTATACTATTTTTTTAAAAAAAATTATAGAGTTTTAGTACAATATATGTACTGATTATCCACAAGACATGAGATCAATGATGTGAGAGAGCTGTCAGTAATTTACTTTAAAGTCATTTGAATTATCTTTTCATAAAATATCATCTTTTTATGATAAGCACAGACCTGTTTTGTTATTCAAAAAAAATAATAATAATAATTACTTATATTTTATTAATGATTACCAGCGCCGGGATTTAGGAATTTTTCATACTGTATACACAATTATTGTTTTGTGTTTTTCTATGTATTTCATAATACATTTAATAACTTTTTCATTTTTTTCAATGTTGTCGTAAATATTAATATTTAATTCTTGGTAATAAATTATTTGATTATATTTTAATATTTGTCAATAATTGTCAATAAGTTTAAATAAGTATTAGATATGCTTAAATATTTTAATATAAAAGATTTTAAAATTATTATTTTATTTTATAAAATATAACAATTATATACATTTATTTTACAATATTTTAAATACTTAGATTTAATATACTATTTAATAATTATACATTAATATCTAAATTAAACTATCCAAATAATATTTGTTAATAAATTACAAATGGTATACATATAATATCGGTAATTTAGAAAAAATAGTTAAATAATATATGAGGAAATAGTCTAATTTTATTTTATTTTATTAAATTGCAAAAAAAAACTCAGAAAAACTATTATCAAAATTCAATGTCATAAACATATGTAAGTTATTGTAACGTTTTTAAGCATATAATGTTGCATAACTAATATACAACTGTTTTGTACAGTTTTATGATTAAAATCGGGAAATATTTAATTTAATTTACTTTTTTAATTATTTATGTTTTTATACCATCACTTATTAATTAGACATATTTGCATATATTTATAAATCATATGATATAATAATAATTATAATATTGCTATATTTATGAAAATTTATACAACAATTCCTTAAAGTAAAGTAATTATATTTTATTATCGTAAATCAAAATATAGTAAAACCCAAAATTGACACCAAATTTAAGATTTTATATGTTTTAATTGACATTGTTTTCTACAATACATTAGACAATACAATAGTATTATCATTGTTTAGTAAATAATTTTGTTTGTGACGTAATTTTCAATGTTATCGTTATTGAAAGTATTTACTGAATATTATATAAACACATGAATATTTTTATAAATTTTAATCAATTTTATTAATATCTAAACGTTTTATTTGATAATTACATTAAAATATTTAATACATAGATAATATATATATAAGTATAGATAGTAAATTACAATAATAGACAATTTTTTAAATAGATATAAATTTTTATAACCGATTAGCTTGAACAAGATTGAAAAAATGGATATATAATTTTTAATAGTTTTTTAAAAATAGATTAGACTAAAAATACAAAAATATCAATAAAACAAAATAATATATTTTTAAAGTGCAGAATAGCTTAGACAACATTTGAACGATTCTTGTTATTAATTAATAGTGATATATATTCCCATCGATGATATACCATAAGGTACACCACTATCCACGGTATAAAACAAAACATTACGTACGGCGAGAATGTTAGCAAAATTGCATAAAATATCTGAAAACTGAGTGATTGGGTGACCAGTGCTACCAAACCGATAATTACCATCAAAATCATCCAATAGTTGATCAGATAAGCAGTTGATTTATTAAAATAACAATCATTATTATAGCAAAACAAATAGCCGTTTTCCATATATCTGGAAAATATGATTAATAATAACCAAATTTCAAATATGATAAAACAGAAAATAAACTGAAAGCACATAAAAACAGTGTAAACTATATGACTTTGGATCTGAATTTTTGATTGATCTTTGGGTTGTTGGGGTTCAGGTATTTTAGCCAACAATTGTGGATCACTTTTGATGGCATTAGTCATCATTGAAGTCATTATTGAATTTGACTTTCAATTCAATTGTTTCAAATGAATAAATACTATTCACTTAAATTCATATTTTAATTTGTTTTCTCAAATGTCATATATTATGTATCATCTCTTTCATAGATTTTAACAGATTATGTAAGTATTAAATATATAGTACAGTATTATTGTATTTCAATAGTAATTGTATATACAGGTATATATATATATAAATCAATCAAACAAATTGAGTTTATACACAATTAAAAAAAACTATAGTCTAGCGAAATATGTATTTTAATGAATTTACATAATTAAATCATATATATTTATTTATTTATTTGCCTCTTTATAAACTATATTTATACCTAAAAAAAACTTATAAATTATTACTATAAATACTAAAAGTTTTATTTAAAGAATATGAGCCGATCTACCCCTTGTATGGCACCGTCAAAAGTATTGTTGCTAACGCGCTATTTATTACATTTTTATACAATTGAAATACCGGTACATTAATAGTTTTTATTCAATACTAACATAATCTGTTAAAATCTATAAAAGAGATGATACATAATACAAGACATTTGAGAAAATAAATGCCAATTACAGTGAATATTATAATAAATGAAATTAATTCAACATTATTTGACACTATTTTCAATGTTAAATATACCGGTAGAACTTACTGAATATAAAAGCATAAATATAAATTTGAATCAATTTACATATATTTAAAGGTATTACCTGTAATTGATAATTACTATAATAAGTTGGTTTCAATTTTCTATGGGTATTGTCTGAAAATAAATTGCAAACAAATTTTTTTATCACATAAAAATATTTATTACATATTGAGAGAGAGAGAGAGAGGTAGTAGAGTACAATAATACAATTTAATTTAATTAAATATTTTTTAATAGATTTACATATCTGATATAATCTATTAGATAAAACAACATAAAAAATTTGCTATAATTTTATTATATTAATTACGCTAATATTTAATTTAGTTTTATATATAGATGACTAAAAATACAAATATAATACCAATTACAAAGTATATACTTTAAAATTTGGTACATATTTGTGGAAAATTTTTTAAAAACCGGTAGAAAATGTAATACAAAAAATAATAATAATAATAATTAAATAGTAATCAATGAAATGAGTCGATTAAATAATAATAATAATAATAAACATCTTTAAGCGATTGTTGTCGCGGTGTCACCGCTGATGATGTCGACGTTTTGAAGACCGTCTGCATCCATGGGTTCCATGTTTTTCTTGTTTTTATCATTTTCCAGTGAATCACCTTTTTTCGCTTCTTTCTGTAAATATAATTTTAAAAATAATTAACAATTTAAATAAGTTTACCGTAATGTCAACTGTAAACAAACTATTCATACCTTGAGATCTTGTTTGGCAAACCTTTCAAACATATTACGATAAGTGGTCTTCTCTTTATCTAACTGTGCTTTAATGGCGGCCACCGAAAGTGTTAATTGATTTTTAGCCGCCTTATTGTTCGGATCTAACTTGAGTACGGCGTTGAAGTCGGTGCGCGACAATTCGTAATCCTTTTGGCCAAAGTATGCCTGTCCTCTACGGAACAATCCTTTAACATTATCTGCATCGATGTCCAAAGCTTTGTCACAGTTTTTGATGGCATCCAAATAGTTTTCCACTTTAATGTAGGCCATCGCTAAATTCAGATACCCGGCCAATAGTAGCTCATTAGTTTGGGTCTTGAGATCGCCCTCGAAGTCATCGGGAGGACCCAACAGTTGAATAATTCGTTTATATTGTTTAATGGCTAACTTGTATTTTGACTCCTGATGAATGTCAACAAATAATTAAAAAAACCAAACCATTGAATCCATTTATAGTGTAACCTAACGGTTGACTTACCTTAAAATATTTGGTTCCTTTGGTTTTCACTAGATTTGCCTGTTCTAGACGTTCACTGTTATCCATCTGATAGGTTTCCTTTGCCTTTTCAAACTTGTTGAGTGTTATCTCATAGACTACTTCTGTATAGTCGGTCGGTATACCAAACTCTGGCCTACCATTAGCACCGAACGAGTACTGCGGTCTGATGTGTACTTCAGCCTTCTCGCCTTTTTTCATCTTACGTACGGCTATCTCAAGACCATCAACCAGACCTTCCTCGGAGGCCTCACCCACAGAGAACGTCACATTTCTTTGTTCAAATACTTTACCGTCGTATTTGCCGACAATACTAATATCACAAGTGGCTCCTGTTTTTTGATAGTCAGTTGAACGACATATTAAGATAAATCGGCAAACTCTGGTCACAACATATTATCAATTATTATTACCCATATTAGGTGTCTCATAGCCTTCACCGTCGATGAGTATACGTTTACAAACGCCTGAATCCTTCTTTTTTGTGATGTCCTCGAGTTTCCAGTCAAACAATTCAATCTCAAAGATCAGTGTCGAGTTGGGCGGTATTTTAGGACCGGCGCCCGTCTCTCCATAGGCCAATTCGGGTGCAATGGTAAACTTGGCCACTTCTCCGCGTTTCATTGTTTTGACGGCAATATCCCAACCTTTGATCACTTGATTGGCTCCAATGGTGAATGAAAACTGATCGTTACGGTCACGACTCGAGTCAAATACAGTTCCGTCGAGCAGTTGTCCGATATAATGGACCATAACTTTGTCGCCATTCTTCGGTGTGTCCCATGCTTTGCCTTCTTTGATAATCTCTTTCATAAGCTTTCCGTCCCTATCGGGCGAAATGTCTTTTACTTTGCCGACTTCGCCGGTATCCACACCGCCCGCATTGTCCGCATCAAAGTTATCAATGGACAGACTGTCTTCAGCGCTCTCCTTATTGTCGTCCAAATTGTTGTCGCAATTCATTGTCTTTTTTGATGATAATATCACTAAAAGTGTTGACAACTATTAACGAATCAATTAATCAATTGTTTGTATTTCTATTATAAATGTTTAGTCACTTATAGAGTGAAAACTTCTCGAAAGTTCTCTTTATTTCATTTACTTTCAATCAATGCAATCGCTATTGTATTCGATTAGAGATTTATTATTCAATACATTATAACATTATTATTGAATTCTAATTACACAACACATTGTGTTTTCAATAATAGACATCAATAACGTCGACAACAATAATACTAATATTAAATAATTATTAATTGAAATAAAAAATTCACTGACAATTTATTGAAAATAATTATTATTATGTTTCATATAGTATTATAAATTTATCGTATAATACAATATAATTATGTAATACAATATTGTAAGTCAATTGATGTGTGTAATAAACAATATAATATTTTATATGTATATATATATGATAAAATTATAGATCAATAAAAATATCTTATACAATAATACCAATAATATAGCTAAAAAAAACTGTAAGATAATTAGGGTAATAAAAATATATGCACCTAAAAAATTAAAAAGTATATATTGCATAATAAAATAAAATTAAAAACATAATTAAAAAAAAAGTGTTACACTTTTGTCATATAAATTTGAAAAATCATTACGAAATAAAAAAAACAATTTTGTTTGTAATAAAAAACTTGTAAAACTAAAATTTTAAAAAACAAACAAAAAATGTTGTGTCATATTATACTGTATAACTCTACCAGTCTTCGTCATGTTTTTTCTGACTATAACCGGCCTCACTATTGCCCATCGATGGCCTCCCGCGGCCAATACCAATTGATCTGCGCGGTTCATTGACTGGCGATTTTTGTCTTTCACTTTTTATGTGTGGCTCTTGAGGTTCATCTTTATCCACCCAATACCTGTCCTGAAGATTATTGGGTGTATTCTTATAGCTATTGACGGGTATAGGTTTCACTTCGTTGAAGTCGCCCTCGTATTCTTCGATAACAATTTCTTCGCGGTCACGGTCGGGCGGCAAGTGCTGATCGGTGGGCTTAATGTTAAACAGTGGACACAATTTGTCGGACAACATGTAGCACAGCCGTCGGGTGACTCCCTGAGCACAATAAATACTTCCCTGTTCCACATGAAATTCACAATCGGTGTTCAACTTATGTTCAAACTTTGCTGTCTTGAAGAAAGCTGCGGAAAATGTCAATCAATTAATTAGAGATTTAACTAAAAAACTAATCGCCATATAAATCAATACCTTCAACAAAGGGAACGGGAGTACGTTTACCCCCAGCGTCGCACAGATTGTATGCCAAATTGATAATATCAATGACATCGAGATTCCAGATAAAGGCTGGTCGGCCTTTTGTGGCCAATTTTTTGCTATATGCGTCGGCTAACCACCGAAATACACCTTTGTTCTGTACAATTGCGTCTTCATTGCAGAACACCATCATCCGTGACCGTTGTCCAGTGGACTCATCGGTAAATCGAGATTCTTCTAGAATTTGTTTAATCTCTTCGACAATTTTAGGAATATTTGTTTCCGCTAAAGCAAAGTTCAGAACAGGTATCCGATGAAACTCATTGGAGTGCTCTTTGGCAATACTCATGTAACCTATGGATCAACAAAATTAAACAATAGATAAATAAATTACTGGTACTGTAAAATCAATTAATAATACCTATTGGTACGCCTCCCGGATCAATAAATTTATGGTATATGAACTCAACACCGTTGGCCAAACTGTATTTACAAATCCCAATCTCAAGTGGTGGCCATTCATTATCTTTTGTTTGACACATGACATTAGTGCTGACAATGAAGAACGAAGCCTTCAGTAGCTGTTCTCGAGTTTTGAATGACTTGACTAATGCCTCGACAGCGTCAGCACTGCCACATTCATCGTCGCTGCCATCACTGTCGACATCATTGTCCATCTGCTGCTGCTCTGCCATCGGTGTGGACGAACTCTGGCCCGACTTTTGTACCGACATATAAGCCAAACCTCTACTTAAACGTTGTTGTTGTCGATGATTCTGATGACTGGATTCTTGTCGCGATTTCGTCGATGTGTTAAATTTGTCGGCCTTTTGTACATAAGGTTCCCGTTCCTCTTTCGACATACCTGTTTGGAAAATACATGAAAATAATTAATATCTTAATGACAGTCATAGTTACGGACAATGACCTACCGCTCCATTTATCGCCGGCAATCCTACTGAGCTCTGGACTGCCGATCGCATAATCCTTTCCCTGTCGTCTCAATTCTGTCTGTGTATACATCATGAACTCCAAGAATGCATTTCGTTTCTTTGGTTTACCCATTGCGGTGATAGTGATGGCGACGACCAAATCGGTAAATGTATGGCCAGTGTATTGTTACCGATAATCACTTTGGGATTCAAATATTGTTTTCAAAATTATTGAAACTATCAGTCAATGAGTTAATACTCTAACTGTTGTATTGATGTTATTAAAAGTTTATGCAATAATATTAGTAGAGTTGACAAATGTTTTGGTGCATTGCATACAATATTTTCTGTTATTTCTATACTAAATAAATATTGTATTTTTTGTGCATAAAATTCAAATTTATTTTTAAAAAAAAATATTTTTATATAGTTTTTTTAATTTTCAAAAATAAATAATTTTAATTTAAATTTATAATTTAAATTTATAATTTTATTTACTTTACTTAATATTTATATGTTTTCTAAATGTATTAATTGAATTTGTCAAGTTTAGTCTAAAGTTAATAATAAAAAATTGTAGTACCTTTTTATGATAACAATTTCCTATAAAAATACATTAGTTTTTATATACATCTAAAAAGTACTGAATATTGTAGAATATTAACTAATACAGGTATTATACAGACTGTACGTACTGTACTGTATATAAACTACTAATAAATAATTATTATTATTACATAATAAAACTTTTATTATTTTAATGTTAACTAAAAAAAATCTAATAAATGTTTACAATTTAATAAAATTGTTATTTTAATTATTTTTTTGCTTAATTTTTTTTTATTAAAAACATTTAAGAATTCTGTGTCGAAAAAAATAAAATACAAAATAAATGAAATTAAATACAATTATTGTTGTGTTGTGTTGTGTACTGTACTGTATGTATGACTGCATTGAATGGCAAAACTAATGGCAAATAATAACTAAATAAAAGCCGCGAAAACAGCGCTCAATGTGTTAACCGATAGCGCCGTCTATTGATTGGTCGACTCAAGTGATTGTTTAATGAGTTATCCTTTTGTTTGGGAAAAACTGAGTCAACGACTGAACTAACTATTAGTAGTAGTGCTGTGTTTGTACCGTAAGATTGATTGACTGTCAGATTGTTTACCAAAACAGTTGGTCAACGAAACTAATTAACAATACAAAGTGACCACTAATTTCTACAGTCGATCAATAGACACACTGTTGTGACCAATCGGTACAATTTGAAAGACAACATAAACTGTCATTTGTTTGTTGAACAACTCAATAGTGACCGCAAACACACCGCCAGTGATGCCACCGAAAGCCAAACGTCAGACCAAAGGAAAAGGTAAAAGTGGTGACAACTCTAAGAAACGACGCAAACGGGACTCGTTTTCCGAATCGGATGACTATGAATCGGACACCAATGGCAAGACAGGTCCCGCCGGCGATAATAATCATACAGAAAATTTGGACAACGATAACGGCGCCGATGTGTCAGCACAGGATGAAGCTCTGTGGCCACCATTGCCAGAAATATCTGGCCGGCTATTGGTGTGCGGCGGAACCAATTGGGATTTAATTGGCCGTAAAGAGTTGCCTAAAGCTGCCAAAAACGCACCGCAAACTTCATCTGGTCTGAGCTCTCTCTCTCTCTCTCTCTTTCTATTTGTTTATTAATTACTTTTAGCTAATTTATAGCTATATATAATCTTAAATATTTTACTAAAATTGATTTACCGATTATTTTTCTTATAGGCAAAAACTTATGGTCACCGCATAGAACTCCATATCGTGTTCGAGCCATAGTGTCGTCGTGTACGGCGTGTCACTCGATGATCATAACAGATGATGGAAAAGTAATGACATGGGGACGTAACGATAAGGGACAGTTAGGTCACGGAGATGTACGTACCCGTAATGATCCCGAAATAGTGTCCGGTTTGTGCGCTCATCAAATAGTTGGAGGTGCTGTCGGTCGCGGACACACATTGTTTTTGACCTCAAAAGGTCAGGTGTTTGCATGCGGCGATAACAAAATGGGACAGTTGGGTATCGGTACTCAGAGCCAATCTGTTATGACTCCTACACGGGTATGATTTTTGTTTGAAAATTTTATTATGTTTTTTATTACATCCTTTACTGATTTTCTTTATAGGTTGTATATCGCGGTAAACCTATCGTAAAGATGGCCTGCGGTGCAGAGTTTAGTATGATATTGGATGCCGTCGGCACATTATACTCATTTGGATCTCCAGAGTATGGACAGTTAGGTTAGTACCGGTACTTTTATTTTAAAGTTTTTATTTGCTATTTATTTTAATAGTTTGATAAAATATACCGATAAATTTGTCGTTAAAATAACCAAAATTTTTATAGTTTTGCTGTTATTTATTTGCTTTGTTATTGATTTGAGTTTTTACGGTAAAATGATTTTAATTTCAATGAACACATTATGTCATAATGTGATTATAATAAGCTATAGTTCAACAATACTACTGTAATATATTGTATATTCAATGCAATTATTCATAAATAATATTCACATGAATAACATTAGATTACAGTATTAACATAATTTTTTGTAGCATTTGTACAATAATAATAATAAATCATTATTTGTCTGCAATGTCTATAAATGTTATTTAAAAACAGCTTTAACATCAAATTGTTTAGTATTTAGTAAAATTGTTTTTTATATATTATGATATATATATTAAATACCCCTATAATTTTAACTATAATTTAAAATAATATTTTGTCATTAAAGGTCACAATAGTGAGGGAAAGTATTTTGCATCTGGCAATAAGCTCGCCTACAGGTGCGAACTGACACCAAGAAAACTGGTATTCTTTATCGAAAAGACACGCGAAGGCCATATATTGCCGTTAGAGGATGTGTTCATATTGGACGTGGCCTGTGGTGTCAACCATTCACTAGCCATCGATCGCAAAAAGCGATGCTTTTCCTGGGGTTTCGGAGGTTACGGCCGATTAGGACACACAGAGGTAAAGCTGTATATTATATTCAATCATTACTACTTAAGATTGGTTTATTGACAGATGTTTTTTTCTTGAATAAATAATTAGACCAAAGATGAACTGATGCCCCGAAACATTAAGACATTTGATTTTATTAATCGCGGCGTTAAAGCCATTTGGTGCGGCGGCACGTTCTCGATGGCCATCGACGAGAACGGTTTGCTCTATTTTTGGGGACAAAACAAATCGTCGGGTGAGGCAACTATGTATCCAAAGAATGTCCAGGACCTGAACGGTTGGAATGTCCGTTCCGTTGGTTGCGCCAATAAATCCATTGTTGTTACTGCCGATGACAGTCTTATATCATGGGGACCGTCGCCAACATATGGTATGAAATTAACGTAAACTTTACTGTAATTATATATTTTGGGTCTATTTTTCAGGAGAGTTAGGTTACGGCGAGAATAAGGCCAAGTCTTCAACCATACCACAGGAGGTGAAGCCAATGGAAGGTATACACACTCATCGGGTGACCTGTGGCTATGCGCACACACTCATCATTGCTCGCGACGACAGCGATCAGGAAAAGGAAACTATTAACAAACTGCCCGAATGGCCATAATTTATCGGTTCATATGTTTTGCCGAAATTAAGAAAGAAAAATCATAATACGATTGATTGATTGATAGTTTAAGAAAAATCCATTTTTTGATATTTAATTTATTTTTGATAAACAGTTAATTTATATATTTTTCAGTGAAAGAAAACAACACAATTACCAACTGTTTGTGTAATGTATTTCTATTTATTTCACACTTTTTAGTAGTGTATTACACTGTTATTTTAAACTATTTCGATCCCCATTTACCTACCTGTCCCTTATTTTATTACCCGTATTTTGTATTAATTTTTGGGCCACTTTTAGTCTCACCTAATATTGTATTTATATACAGTATATTGAGACTACCGGTAATGTTATCTCATTTATAAAGCATTTATAGTGATTATACAATTTTAATAATTATTATTAGTATTTTATTATTATTATTACATATTTTTGATCACTTTTTTGTTTTACATTATTTAATATTAATTATTATAAGTTAATTATAAATTAATATTTCATTTACATAAATTCCTAGTAATTATTTACATTATTCATAATGATTTCGTGTCATTAAAAAATAATATAATCAGTATTTTTTTCTCATTAATTTAATTGATGTGTATATGAGTGTGTGTCTGAAACTCTCACTCAAATGGTTTATAATGTTATTATTTATGAAAAACATTTGCCATTATTTAATTTAAAATTAAAAAAAATTAATTTATATTTTATAAACTATGTCAATTCATTATTTAGAAGGAACATAAAATTATAAATACAGTATATATATATAAATTTAAAGAGTAAAACAAGCAACAAAAAAATATATATGTAATTAACTATCTATTAGTTATGGATGTTTTGTTTGGAAAAACAATAATAATAACTTAATGCCTAATTATCTCCAATTTTACCTAATATTTGCCAAATCTGTTTCAATAATATGTCGATATTGTGTGAACCCACCCTCCAAACATGTTACCGATTTATTATTGCAATACCAGAGCTCTTTACAGACCATTTCAATAAGTTGTTGGTCGTGTGTCACCAAAATGACGCCTCCTTTATATTGATTGAGAGCTTTGGCCAACGCTTCCACGGTTTCGACATCCAAATGATTTGTCGGTTCGTCCAAAATAAGCAAATGTGGACTAAAATCAATAGAATATATAAATTATTGATTATATTATATAAACAATTATCTGAATAAAATTCATTAGTACTTAGAGAGAGTCATATTAGCGAATGCAACCCTAGATTTTTGTCCTCCCGATAGAGAGGCCATCGATTGTAAACTCAAATCACCGGTTATACCGAATCTGCCTAAATATCCTCTATAGTATTCCTCAGTTTTACCTAAAAATTACAGTAAATTTTGTTAAAAAATTTATTACTTAACAAAACTAAGATTGTTTGTGTTTGTATTTACCGGGAAATTTAGTGGCCATAAACTGTAGCGGCGATAAATTCATAGATAACTGGTCGACGTGGTGTTGGCTAAAGTAACCAATGGAAAGGGTTCTGTGTGCCTGACGAATACCGCTCGTCGGCTCTAAATCTCCGATCAATAGTTTCAATAAAGTAGTTTTACCCGAACCGTTGTCACCGACGATACATATTCTCGATTCGAGATTAGTGTTTAAACTGATTTTATTCAATATAATCTGTGACTTATCGTAACCAAACGTCACCTCATCTAACTGTAGGACTGGTGGCGTCAGTGCTTCGGGTTCGGGGAAACGGAGTATCACATCGGCCTCCCGTTCCACTGGAGGTACCTCTTCCAGTCGCTCGAGTGCTTTGATTTTACTTTGAACCTAACCATTCAAAACATTTTTAAAAAATATATATGAAATGTTTAAATCGTTGATTACGATAATAATAATAATAATTGTATTATTAACTTACAAGTGATGCCCGTTTGGCATTATATCTAAACTTATCGATGAACTCTTGTACGTGTTGTCGATATTGTTGTTGTGCCTCATATTCACGGATCTGATTCTTCAGTTTCTCAGTCATGGATTTAACAAATTGTTCGTAATTTCCTTTATAATTATCGATACGATGTGAATGAAAGTGTAGTACATCTGTGGGCACCGATGCCAAAAAGGTTCGGTCGTGCGACACAACCAACAATGTTGACTCCCATTCGTTAATGAGATACTGTTCCAACCAAATTATGGCTTTCATGTCTAACATGTTAGTCGGCTCGTCAAGTAATAGCAGATCTGGTCGCGAAAACAAAGCTCTTGCTAATGCTATTCTCATACGCCAACCACCAGAAAATGTTTTGGTCGCCCGTTGTTGCATCTCATGAGTAAAACCAAGACCTACAACACGACAAACCGATTAGATATGACCTGTGATTTAATTTGACAAAACCTGATAATATAATGGAAGCCTTGGCCGGTGCCTTATCCGCCTCAATGGCAGTCAAGTGTTGATAGACTTCACTAAGTCGTTCAACTTGTTCGGGTGTCGGTTCACTTAATAACGACAATTGCTTTTCCTCTTTAAGCAATTCATGTCTTTGAAAATCACATTCAAGTACGGATTCAATTGCTTTGGTATCGTCACCGATAACTTCTTGTTCGACGTGTAATATAGAAATATGTGACGGAATCATTAGCGATCTGTTGGATATCATGCGAAGCAATGTCGACTTCCCGATACCGTTGCGACCACACAACCCGTAGCGTCGGCCATAACCTAACAAAAGCGATGGTAATTAAAAAAAAATGCTAAAAAATTATACAAATATAATTTTACACAAACCGAGTGTCATTTGAGCGCCGCTAAGCAGTACGTGATCACCGAAAGCCAAATCAAAGTTCTCGACTTTAATGTCTTTAGTCTTATTGCTACCCCTGGCCTCAGATTTGACATCTCTCTTGGATGTCATTTGATTTGCTAATTATACCGGTAATGGATAACACAATATTATAATTATTATTATTATTAGTAAATAAAAACAATGGCAAACCTGTGGCCTCTTTAAGCATTTGAATTGGTTTGACATCTGTTACGATGTTATCACGTTTGTCGGCCTTTTGTTTTAATTTGGTCTCTGCTTTCTCCAGTTTTTTCTGGTCGACAGTAGATATCTTGTCGCGACCTGAAGTCCAAATGGACTTCCAATCGTCGGCCGCGTCATCCAATCTTGATGTCATCGACGACAACTGTACCGGCGCTAAGAGTCGTTGACTGTCGCCATTCTTAGACGTCGCCGATCTGTTAAATAGATTAAAACAACAATAAAGTTAACACTTATTTTCGGTTCTCAATAATAAAATTTGTTGACCACTACTAACACATTGATGGCATCAAATAGTTTGCCACAAATGTCATCGACGAGACAGCTGTCAGAACACGACTCGACCAGTTCGCCGATCGCTTCGTTCACGTCGTCCACCGAATCAAAGTGATTATCTTTGAGTACATCTGTTAGAGTCCAACAAAAAGAAAACAACAAATAAATCGGTAAATTGCAAAAAAACATAGTCTTAATAATTGTCCACTACTCGCGAAAGTAATACTAACCGGCAATATATGTGGTCATCTGTAGGTCGATAGCGGGCAACAGTTTGCCGATAATAGCCGACAACTGTTCAGTCGAAACCATAGCTTAAACGGGGGTTTAGTTGTCGGACGGGTTTTTCAATCACAAGTCCTATATATATATATATATATATATCGACCGAAAAAAAATTTAAGTTACGTTTTACTACTAATTAGTTGTTAACTAAAAATAATTAATTAATTAATATTTAATTATATTATTATTTTTCGTAAATAATTAAAACAATAATTAATATTATTTTATGATTACAATGCATTGCAATCAATGCATATGTATTAATATTAATAGTACTGTATATTTGTATGAATAAATTACGTCAACAAATGGACTGAATTTTATTTGACCCTTTGTTTTATAGAAATATAACTATTGTACAAAAAAATAATAATTAAATAATTATTTTATCTTATTTATCAAATTATTATTTGATAAGTATTTAAATTATTTTTAATTAATAAGCAATAATTGCTAATTTTTTAAATATTAATTAAATTTTATTATTTTATAAATAAATTCTATAATTTAATGTTTTTGATAAGTTATGTATTTTTTAAAATATTAATATTATAACCACTTATTGACGTTATTTATAATCAGACGTATAGACAATGTATTGAAAACTGTATTTTTTTTAAGGCATGTCTTTTCTATTGATTTTCCCAATTGTTTGTGTATTTCATTGGATAATAAAAATAATAAAATTAAAAACAAAACACAAATAAATTGCTATTAATTTAGTAGAAGTTTATTATTATTGTTGTGTTTATCACTTTCATTGGATTTTCGGTATTAATAATTACCGCCGCAATTGGTTGACTACACCGCTGACTACTTTGTCAATTGTTATATTAGTGACCACCGATAGCGAGAGCGCGCATAATGTCTGGTACCGACAAATTGGCTGAACTTTACGACAATTATAACAAATTGGACGCCGCGAAGGACAACATCGGAGAGGTATGTGATGACCGATAAGTTTTGTTGACCACTTGTCATTGAAATATAACTATTTGTCCAATTAGTTTGAATCGTCTTATTTGTCAATACTATCGGCCGTTAAGGGCACTCAACCGGAGAAACAATTGTGCTCTCAGTTTATCTCCAAGTTTTTTGTTCACTTTCCCAACCATTACGACACAGCCATCGATGCTTTGCTTGACCTCTGCGAGGACGACGACACCAATGTTAGTGTCAAATAATAACAAACGATTTACGGTATTTAGATATTTGATAATTGTTTTGATTTTTTTAACTTAGATCCGCCGACACGCCATCAAAGAGTTGCCCAGCATTTGCCGCGAACGCAAAGAGTATGTGCCGAAGATTGCCGATGTGTTGGCCCAACTTTTGCAGACAGAGGACTCGGCCGAACTGAATGTTGTTAATCATTCGTTGACCACTTTAGCTAAATACGACGCCAAAGGTTTTTTCGGTGGACTCTTTATGCAGATCAACAGTGGAGATGATATTGTACGGGAAAAGGCCATAAAGTTTTTTAAGGATCGCTGGCGACTTATACCGACCGATGTCTTGACCAAAGAGGTGGAGGAGTACTTTCTCGATGAGAGCCGTAAAGTTATGGCCGATGTGTCCAAAGAGGAATTCATAACTTTTATGACACTATTGAGTGGTTTAAAGATTTCCAAAGTATTGAGCGGTCATCAGACGCTTTTGGATATTGTCAAAGAACAGGCAGAGTTGAACACACCATTTGATGTGAGGATATGACAACACATCAGATATTATATGTTATTAACTGTTTTTATTTTTTAAAATCTATATATAGGCCTCAGAAATGGATTTTGTGGACAAACTAATTATGTCTGTCAGACACGGGATTCCATTTTTCTCTGTATTTATATTTTTTTTAAATTTAAGCTAAAGATTATAAAATATTTTCTATAAAAATATATATTATTTTCAGCAATTTGTTCCGTCAACTGAATTTGTTGAATACATTTGTGTACAAGTGTTGCCACAATTACCGATTCTCGAGTCAAAACAGCCGGGAATTGAATTAGATTTTCTTCAACTGTTAGCTGAAATGTCGCCCTATGTTTCGCCGACCATTGAGTCAATAGAGGTCGAGAAATGTTTGTCGCGTGTCTTTCCTAAACTACTCGAATATATGCCGACACCACCGCCTATCGACAGTGAGACTACCGTTGCAACCAACGGTTCTTCGACGGCCACGACTCCCGACGAACCGAGTCTACAATTTTCGCATATCGAGTGTCTATTATATACGTTTCAACAGTTGTGTAAACTTTTTCCACAATTTTTAGCCGACGCCCAATCGGAAAGGGTTAAGGACTTTAAGCTTCGACTTCAATATGTAGCCCGAGGTTTGTCTGTTTTTTTTCTATATTATTTTAGTCAAAATTAAATAATTGTTTGAATTTATATATTAATATAGGAGTACAAAGTTATTTAACAAAACTTAAGAAACACTTGTCGACAGTCAAAGGAGAGGCTTTGAAATCTGATGACAATAAACTCCGAGTAATGGCATTGAAGACCACAAACAACATAAATACGTTGATTCGGGAATTATTCAAAATTCCTCCCAATTATAAGTCAACCATTAACTTGTCGTGGAAACCGCCGGCTTCTAAGAACGCACCCGTAAAACCTACACTTTCATCTCCTATTACAAGTGTCACAGCAGCTACAACTGAAGTAACAGCTGAGCCAACTACACCGGTAGCCACAACACCCGGAGCGTCTAAACGGAAACCCATAACAGCACCCGAAGGTTCCAGTGATAGTAAACGAGATCGTAAAATATATGCGCCACCGGGTATGCGTCCTATCAGTTACTATTTGAATTTGTATTGAACTTATTTTTTTATTAATAAATTTTTTAAAATAGGTGGAAAATTTAGCGGTGGTGTCAAAAGGTTCCCTCAAAATAATAACGGAAACTCATATCGCGGTTCATTCCGTGGCGGTAATGGCAGAGGACGGGGCGGTTTTCGGGGCAGACGTGGTGGCAGCGGTGGCTTTAAACGAGGATTTAAACGATTTTAATTAAAGGTCACAGACCTTATTATTTTTTGATTACACATTGACTACCAGACCAGCACTGACTATTTAACCATACTTTTCAAATTTCCGTACATTTCCCGTAAACATTATTTACCCATATTTACGATGTACAGTATATGATGGTTGAATGAATAATTACCGTAATTAATATTTTAAAAATAGACAAATTTGATTTACCATAGTTTCATGAACTTTGTTTTGTTTCATTAATTAAATTAAAAAAATAATAATTGTATTCTAATTCTACTAAATTTTAAGTTTATTTATACATGATTTTTATATTTATCTTTTAAATTTTCAATCATATTTTGTGGTTTCATTTTGACTGATTTTTCACTATTTTGTAATAAAGTTATATATATAGTATGAAAACATACATTTGTAGATGAAATAAACAATTTTAATTATATTAATTTTTGTTTTTATATTAGATTACAATGGGTTGTTTTAAAATAGTGATGAGTATCTTTACAATATACCATAAGTATCAAATATATACAATAAATCTCAATTTGCTTAACAAATCTCTATGTAAAAAAAAAATTATTAAACCGGTATTAGATTTATATAAAATTATATCAATATTACCGGTAAATGTATATTAAAAGCTATGGATAATTGAAATGATAAAAAAAAATTATATAGAAAATAGTCATAATTATATTAAATTAATGCTATAAAAATTATGATAATTATTAAATACATAAATATATTAGCGTCGAGTAGACCTATTGAGAAGTGCAATGTAGGCCAGTGTCCTAAAGACTAGAATAAGAGCTACCAAAGCTAAAATGTCGCGCAAGAAATTATTTTCGGAAAAGTTTAACAATTTGATGACCACTTGACCATTAGGTATACAAGAGGTAATAGTTTTGTTAGTCGTGTCCACAATTTCATCGATTGTACTGTTAAATAATGGACAGGCGATGTGCTGTATGTTTTGCCACTGGTTTATGACCAGCGCTTCGTTGCCGTAATAGAAAAACGATATGTACTTAAACCAAATGAAATATATGGGAACTGAACTGTTGGACAATTGTTTTTGTATGAATGAAAAAAATATCGGTAAATGGATTGCACAACAAAAACAAACAATTGAAGACAACTTACTCATTGTTCAAGAAATAGCCGCCAAATATTAGAAAAGCTACCATAACCGGAGGCGTTATGGCCAGTGCTATGGTCACATCGCTGCTCATACAGGACACCAAATAACCAAAACTACAGGCCGTGTTGGCCACCAGTACACTGACCAATGCACACGTAAGGAACTGAATGATTCCGCTGTTCAGGCCAACCATGTAATAAAATATACAGACAAATAGGAATGGAAGCAACAAATAAAACGGTGCCTAAAATTTGATTAAAAAAACAAAAAATTAAAAAATACTTTAGATCTGTAAATAAACCTTATATATAGATATATTACCTCAGCTAACGTTTTGGCGAAAAAATAGGCGCTCACTCTATACATGCCGTTATTATGTTCCCTTAAGAATAATGGCAATTCTATACAAAATGTCTATATATGAGAGAGAGAGAGATATGGTATTTAAGTTAGTTTTTTTATAAAAAATATATTATTTAAAAATAACATATATAAGCACCTTGATAACAGCGTAAGCATGTTGGAAGCTCAAGTTTGTTATTAATAAAAATAGGGCGCCGTTTATATTGAGAATACCCGACTGGTCTAACTCAAGGCGCCAGTAGATAAAACCAAGTAGGACTGCCACAAACTGAGAAGTAAAAAAATAATGATTATACTCAATACTGTTACTAATCTGAATGAAAAAAATTACATACAATTGTTTGGGATATCTGGGTTCGGGTCACTTTGGGTTCACGCATAACTGTTAGATGTGATCGCCACAGTAGTGCCCAAAACTGTACGATCCAATTGGATTTATAGACCCGTCGGCTGGTCTTATATTCGATGTCCTCTTTAGACGATGAGATAAACTGTTCGCAAATTTGTTCGGGCATTACCTCCTTAGCGTAAGGACTGTCCACAAATCGGTCGCATATAGTCTACAAACACAAACAAACAATAATTTTTAAAAATAAATTAGTGATCTTTTAGTAAATTCTTATACAAACCTCCAGTTTCTCTTTGGATTGACTTTCTTGTCCGGGAATTATTGCTAATTGTTTGATATAAAAATCCGACGGATTATAATTATTGGGACATTGAAGGCCAAGACTCGAAAAAAACTCAATGGCTTTATCTAATCCATAAGATTATAATAATATAATATATGATATACTGTATATAAATATAGTATTACTAAATCTGAAGTGAATTATTACCTGATTTTCCTAAGAAAGCTACCCTTCCATTAGATAATAGTAATAATTGATTGAACACAGAAAACACTTCGGAAGAGGGCTGATGTATAGTACAGATGACTGTCCTGCCAGAAGCTGCCATATCTCGGAGCACTTCCATAACACTGAGCGCCATAAAGGAGTCCAAACCAGAGGTGGGTTCGTCGCAAAACATGATCGATGGGTTTGTTAGTAACTAATGGTTTGGTATAATATACGGTTTATTTCAATATTACTATTTTATTTCTTTATGTTTAACAATTTAGTTACCTCTGAAGCAAATGCCAATCGTTTTCTTTCACCGCCTGATATACCTTTTGTGTCCTCTGGTTTGCCGATTCGAGTTTCGGCACTTTCGGTCAAAGCAAACTAGACATTTAAATATAATAATAATTGTTTGTTATTGTCTTAATTATTATTATTTATTTCTTTGACTCACATCTTGCATCACTTGATTAATTCTGTCATCTCTTAGCTTATCCGATAAAAACTGATCCATACGTACTCGTGACTGAAACATCAGGTGCTCTCTAACAGTTAAGGCGTCAATAAATAAATCGTTTTGTTGGACATAAGCAGACAGTGCCGTAATTCTGTTAGCGTCGGCTATTCTGCCATTCAATCTAACGGTTCCCTCGAAGACAATGTCTGATAAATTTCGTTGAGTCAATACATTCATTAATGTTGTCTTTCCAGCCCCACTATTAACGGTAAATAAAATTTTAAATATAATTAATAAAATTACTTATTTTTCAAATATTTATTTTTAAAAATTTTTAACTATATATTACCTGGCTCCCATTATAGCCAGCAATTGACCAGCCTTGATCTGTCCATTAACTATAGTTTTTATTTTTTTTATAAATAATTTGTTTTCACTATTTGTTTTTAAATAATTTGTTTTTATTAAAAATATTTGATACCATTTCTGAGTATATGTCTGGGATCTCTTTTCTTTCGCTTACGAAGTGACAGTTTGGTGTAGACATTGATGTCGTGCCACGAAAGGGACACCGGTTCCGATATGACACTCATTTTGTTTTTTACTAAAACAGTTACAATTTTTGGCAAAATGACACTTATTGGCTGCGACTGCTATTACCAGTCATTGTTAGTAATACCTGTAATCAACAACAAAAAAAATATAATGTTTACCTAATGTCTTAAAGTTTATTAGGGCTAAGCCTTGAAACTCTTGGTTATCACATGACTGGTAACTAACTAAACCATGGGTTTAACTTATATATAAATTATATAATTATTCAATTTCATAGTTAATTACAAAATTAATAGCAAACATTGTATTCACAAATTTTAAATATCCTATTATATTAGTAAATAAATTGCTATTTAAATAATTTAGAATTCATATGAATTATTTATATATTAATATAACACAAAAATATTGTAAATCTTATTGCAATATTACAAAACTAAATAATTAAAAGTTTACCGGTGATAGATATTATGAATATTTATTTTAATTAATTAATATATATTTAAGTTTTAAAATTGCTTCAATTTCAAAATTTTATTTGGATTTTAAAGTTTCTTAATTAAATAATACAGTATCATATACTGTACAATATTTTCTATTATATTAGTATTGTACTAATCATTACATCTATTTATATCCAATTAAATGCAATTAAATAATATTAAATCTAATCAAATTCTATAATAGATATATCAAACTTCCCTGTTGATTTTATTTAATTTGCACTTTTATTGCAGTAATTATAATATATTTAATTATTTAATAATATTTAAGATTATTTAAATATGATACAAAATTATATTGTATCATAACTTACAAGTTTGTAGTGATAGACAATGAAATGATTTAAACAAAATAAATACAAAATACAGTATTGAACTAAAGTTTATCTCAAATCGTTGATTCAATATTTGAAATATTATTGATTTATTTATGATATTAGCAAATGATAAAACATTTCAGATAATAAATTAAATAATGAAAAAAACATATTTTAGAAAATTGAAATAAAACACTCTTGATATTGATCGATAACACAAAGTAATAATAATAAAAATTTCAAAAACATTTAAAAAATCAAATTTATGTAAAATTTTCCCTTAAAAATTAATTGTTTTTATATTAAATACAGTAAAGTATAATAAATCCATAAAAATTTGTTTTGTTGGGAAATAAATACTTTAATTTATAAATATATAATAATTATATGGTTTGATAGAAACAGACAATAATAACAAATAAAGGAAAATATTATATATTTCATATTATATCAGATATTTAAGTAATTAGTTTATATTAACAGTACAAAATTTTAGTATATCAAACTATGCTAAAATTAAAATATGTGTTATTTTTATATTTCTAAATATATGATACATATACATTACCTATTTTAGTATTAAATTAACATTATAAATATGAAATACTGCTATTTGGCTATTTTGTAATAAAAATCACAATTTATAGTAAAATAAATTATCTAAAAATTAATATTATTTTATTTTAGTCTGTTTATATAGTTTAGATATTAATTGTTGAATTATAAAATTGTATACATATATGGTTTTTACCGATAAATGGTTAAACAAAGTGTAAATTTAGTATTTATAACATACTGTTCTGTAAATATTGTAAAATATGTTTTATTTTTTAAAAATTACATATATTTTTTAATATGCAATTGCAATAAATGGTTATCGTTCAAAACAAATCAAATTTGATTAAATTTATTAGATATATAAAAATGTTTACACTAAACATACTTAAACATTGATATATATTTTTTTATTTTGATAGTAAATATAATTTAATTATAATCTACATTTAGCGCTAAATTTGTAATTTTACTTTATTTTAAATAAATGATAAAATCAATGTTGTTTTTTCAATAATGTAATTACATAATGTATATAATTATTACAATTACTATTGATAATTGACCAGTCATATTTTTTTACCTTAAAACAATACTGTAGTATATACAGTGACTTAATGTATGTACATTTTATTTAGTATTTAACTAACTAATGATATTTGATATTTAATTAATTAAATGTTTAACCATTATGTTTATTAAAATTTAAAAAATACAACACTTACCGGTACTTATTTAAAGTTGCTATTTTAGTTGTTCATCTATTTATTATTCAGTATAAATTAAACTTAATATATTATGTCATTAATAGAAAAAAATTTTGTTGCCGAATGCTTGCATCAAATTTTATAATATTATTAACTATTGTATATAACTTATACACTTAATATATGATAAATTTTAGATATCATTTAGTTTGATTATAAGTCAATCAAAACAATAGATCTGTATAATAAAGACAATACTGTATTATAATTGCCACTCAACATAATCAACAACATAACAACAACAACAACAATTCAACAATTCAACATGGTACTTTCATATTGACATCATTGGGTGCCACAAGTAGGAAGTGCTCAGTGTATGTATGAACTCGTTTAAGAGTCTCTCTGTGTCTGTCTTTCTTTCTCTCTCTATCTCCCTATCCCTCTCCTCATGCGCTCAATGATGCTATGTTTAGCATCAAATGCAATACTACAGTACATTAATAATAATCATTTTTGAAGTCTAATCATAAATATCATAAAATGTTACAATGATATTAAATTTTTATTTGATTAATATCCCAACTATTTTTTTTATTAGCAATTGATTTATTGTATTTATTGAATCCAATAAATATGTTTTTGAACTCTACTATAAAATTACACTACTTTTACAGTACTGCTGTATAATTAAAACAAAATAAAACTTATAAACAATTTAGTTTATTTTTAATAAATAACTCCAGTCCTGGTAAAAGTAACTTTTAAATGGTATATTTTTCAATAATAATAACATTATTAAATTAAATATATATTTTTTAATTATTAATAAAATCAATTTGTGCTTAGTTTGGATAATAAGTTGTTAAACTGTATAACGTTTACTTTATAAATATTATTGTAAATGCAATGTAAAAAAAGATATGGATAATGCAGTAGCAATTATTATGAAATACAGTATTATTAATAACTAAATAACTAATTTGGTTAATTACTTAACTTATTGTTAATAACAATACACTATATTTTACGGTATATTACAAATTGTAATTTACAATAGTGTTAATGTTTCAAATGAGAATTATTGAAAATTCTATGTAATTGATAACATTAGTATCATTGATACTTTAATCACATTAAAATAAGCTTAATGCATGATAAAATATAACTGTACCTGTAGCTATTTATAATTAATGTGTAATACAGCTAATTCACCATGGACAATGTACTCAACTAAACTTATAGCATATCACTAACTCACTATATTTTCAGTAATTATGAATTAATAAATTAAAAAAAGTAATAAAAAATGCATAAATTAATTGAGCAAAAAAATGGTATTTCTTTTTATTTTGTAAATTATTAATTATATAATATTATTATTTTTTACAATTAACCAAAATTAATAGCGTTTGTATTACAATTTTAAACTTAAATTATTACTCAAAAATAACATTCAAATAGCAATTTAAATAATTCTAACTATACATACAAAAATAAAATCATAATAAATTTATCAATATCGTTAATTTTTTTTCATTTAAAAAAAAATAAAATAAACATTATAAAGTTTAATCATTTAAATAGTGTAGTTGTGTTTGTTTATCCAATAAAGTAATAAATTGTATCAAAGAATATACAGTTTATAAAACCCAATAAAATTATTTGTAAAACTTGTGGTGTTTATGATCTGTACGATTTGGATGAGGATGATTTGCCAAATGACAAGGAACTGGTACCATAATTGTTGGTGCCTCGTGGTAGGGCAATCACATTGGATCGGGTGCCGTAAGCGCCCTCATTGTCGCCAGCAGTCAAACCAAATGCTGAACCGCCGTTGTTTCCGTAACCGCCGGCACCAGAGGAGAAACCATTGGTGGCTCCGTTGTTACCATAACCTCCATTAGTGGATCCTGTTTGATAGCCATCGTTTTCCCGACGTCTTGCCTCACCCTTGGCTACAACTGTGTGAATCTCTTCAACAACTGGTCGCACCTCTTGGACGATGCGTCTGTAAGGGGTGATCACTTCGCGTACCTCTTGGATAACTGGTTTAAGCACTTCGTGAACTAAACGGTGAGGTTCGTCCTCCGATTTGGTTGACTGTACTTCTTGTGGAGGAGCAGGTGCGTGACTCTGTTGGACTACCAATCGAGAGGAACGGGAGTTGAAGTTTAAGATGATGGGTAGATCTCCTGAATCTACTTCAATGACTTGTGGTTGTATCGGTGCGTTTTGAGTGGGAACGGGTCTGATCTCCACACTGTGTCGGGAATGGACAGCCGCCTGAATGGGTCCGTTACTCTGTCCTCCATAACCACCAGCGTTGCCGTATCCACCGTTGTCGCCACCATTGCTTCCATAACTGTTGCCAAACGATCCACTGTTGAAACCATTACCATTGCCTGATGAAAGGCCACCGTATCCGCCACCCAATGATCCAAAGCCACCGGCGTTACCGTTCGATGAGCTGAACGCACCGGCAGATCCACCATAACCACCACTGGCTGTACAGTAGGCGATGACTGACGATAACATTAATAACTATTTTCATAATAAAATCCAAACACAAATCACAAACACATTAAGTTATCCAACAAAAAATAATATAAACTTTTACTTACTTTAAACATATTTGAAAGATTTATGTTTATGTCTTTGAATATAAGTATGAATGGTATGAATAAATGATTGGATGATTTGATTTGATTTTTGTTTGAATGTCTGCACCAACTTATATACCGATTGAAAATTGTGTGGATTAGTAGGCAAACAACACACACACACAACTTTCCACCTTTTAATATATGACAACAACAATAACCACTTTAGCTGCTGTCGACACAAGAATTTTCAAATTTTTTTAATACACTATTATTATAGAATATTTTTAAATAATTGCAAATTTTTTTTATTGATTCACCACTTTTTTATGTATCACTCACTTCATATAGTTCTAACACTAATCGCCCCAAAGGGACAGTTAGTTGATGAGTGAGAGTCTAAACTGTATAAATATAAAAATGATAATGAGATGAAAAGTAGTTTTTTAAATACTATAAAACACTCACTACCTGTCCGTTTATTTGGGCTGTTATATAATATTATTTATTGAAACACATAAAAATATATAAAAGTGTTTTATTACGGATATTGAGGCCAAAGTCGGATTTGAATATATGGCTATATATTATGCAAACAATTTTTTTTAATTTGAGAATATTTTTTTCAAAGCAATACATTCAATACAATATTTTTTGTCTGTATAAATGTTAAAAACATTTTAATAGGCATTTGAATTAATTTTAATTAATGTAATAACAATTAGTTACACTAGTTTTTTAATATAGATTTCAATAAAATAAATATTGTATGTCTGATCTAAATGATATTTAATAAAAATGAAATTTTAAATCAATTATTGCAAAATTTTTCTTTTTCAAATGAAACTATTTAATAAATTGAATAAATAATAAAATAAAATAATAAATTAAATTCATAATAATAATACCATAAATTAAAAATTATTATCGTTTCTCATTATAGTAATATTTGAATTAATTTTTAAGCCATTTATGAGTAGTAGTTTTGATTTGATTTTGAAATATATGTTATGATTTTCATTAATAAGTTTTAAACAATGAAAAACATAAAAAGTTTAAAAAATTTGAAACAATTAAAAATAATTATATTCCTCTTTTACATAGATTTGTAATGCAATTTTGTTTGTATGAGATATGAAAAATATAATCTGCAATATATTTATTTTAAATTAATGTAATATAATGTTAATTAATTAAATTCAATAATTTTAATTTTAAAATTTTCTAACAATTGATTAAATTAACTGAATTATTAAATTATTAATTAGATAATTAATAAATAATGATAATAAAATTTCTGAAATATGAGTAACAATAATTTAATAAAATATTAACAATTAAATGTTAAAAATTTCGGTTTTATAAAATATGAAACAAATTTGTAATTAAAAAACTTGATAAATAAATTCAATAGTAATAAAATAAATAGTTACATATATTTATTATAAAAATAGAGTAATCCTATAATTTATTTGTTATTTATATGAAGATTGTACTGTATATTTTCACTTTTTACATTTAATTTAAGTTTCATCAATAAAAAACAATTTCCTTTATTTTTTTATAAAAAAATTAAATTAATTTTTTATTATCTTTTTTAACCTTTATATGGTTTTTTATTATGCTTACATACATAATAATGTTAAATAAACTTAACTATATTTCTGTTAACTTAACTCTTATTATTTTAAAAATAAAAACTAATAAAATTTGTCACAAAAAACTTCCGATACATAATTAAACATTTTATGTGACTATCAATTACCAAATGGTTTCATATATCTTTTTTTATACAATAATTGTAAATTATTATACTATTAGTTTACAAATTTTTCTTAATCCTATTTAACTACACAGTACTGTATTATTATTAATAAATAGGTTTTATTTTACTGTTATTTATTTACCACAAAGTAAAACAAAAATTTAAGCAATAAAAGTGTGAATTTAAGAGCACTTTTGTGAAAGTAAATCGATATTAAAGAAATTTATTTATTGTGAATAATTTAAACATAAAAATAAAATTGTTTTAAATCTTTTTATTTACTTTTAAACTTTTATAAGTTTATCATTGTATTACTTTATGTAGTGTATTTTGTACACTTGATATAGACATCAATATATATTTTTTATTATAAAAAAATCACTTCATGACACTTAAAAACATTTTAACATTATACTTCAAAATTGGCATTTCACTCAATTGGCAAAAATTATTAATAAATTTAAATTTTACAATTTAAAAAATACAATATATGCATAATTTTCAAATATATAAGTTGTACAAAAAAAAAATATTTTATTATATCTGAATAATACTGATTATGAATAAATTACAATGATTTTTAACATTATTACTAAATTATTATTTACCATAAATGATAACTAATGAACAAATTAATTAACTAAATTGAAATCTTTTTTGTGAATAAAACTATTATTACAGTTATTATAATCTATTTTTAATATCTATTATAAGTCTAAGGAGAGCCGATATTAAGTTATCATTTCGCGCATCTCTATTGCAATCATACAAATGGTTAACTTTTTTGATGTCACTTTCACTCATTGCCACTCTCTGTCCGATTTTAACACCTGTGGGTACATCACGAAGAGGACTTAATGTCGAACCGAATCCCTTAGCAAAAGCTACAGGTGTGACAAAATGGTTACAATAGTCTGAGATCATCTAATAATTAACTATTTTTTATTTATAAAAAAAACATAATTACCATGTGTGCCATAATGCATTATAGATGCATAATCATATTGGACACCTATATAATAATGGTTAGAAAAATTGAAATTACATTTTTGTATAAATCATATTTTTTTAGTTGTTTTTTCCAACCGAGTGATTGTATGTCATTCCATGAAAACTTAATAAAGTTGCCTTCCATTCCCTTTTCCACATTATCCCAATTGATTCGGACGTAATCATCTCTATCGGCCCGACTTTGTTCGTGCCAGAAGCCGACGGCGTGCAACAGCTCGTGCTCTATGATACCCATTGTCAGACAACCGTCGCCCAGTGTTACCACTTGTTGTCCACCTACTCGGCCTACTAGTGAGGCACAGCCAACACCGGGCATAATATGTAGATAACTGTAGTGAAACCAGCGCTTCGGTACGAATCTGATGCACGTCTTATTGTGGAACTCTTCGAACACCCGAGCAATGAGCGAACGGTTTGCATCGGTGTAATCGTTGGACAGTATGTATGGTATCTTACCGTTTCGCCACTTCATTGAATTGGCACGAATTGCATTACGGGTTACCTAAAAATTACAATCAAACAAATAATAATAATAATAATATATTAATAATAAAATTATTATTATTATAAATTATTTTCATAATTCATTTATTCAATTACAAGATTTGACCGATTTTTGACAACAATATCGCCTTCAAACAAATTTTTATCATTTATTAGGTCTGAATGGTTTGTATCACTATCGACTGATTGTCCGTACAGTTGTTGGCGAGTAAGTCGGCGACCATTTTCAAAGTCTTTATCGGTCAGTGGTTGTGGTTTTAATAGTACTTTAGAAGCTGTGGTCAGCACTGGTATGTCATCATTTGTTTTACTATTCTCAGTAGTGTTCATTGTTTCGTCCATAAGTCGATTACTGGGCATTTGAATTGAATTCTTAATATATATCACTATAATTGTTAAAAATAGATGAATACATTTTGATACCATTTTTTAAAGTTTTTAAACTCAATTTTATTATTTAATACATAAAATTACTGAATTATATATTACTACTAATATATAATATTTGAGTAATAGATTTAATGTCACATATTTATAGCCAACATTGAATACCATCTAAATGCGGGGTTTACTCTGATTTTTAATTAATATGAATTCATTGTTAATATTGACTTTTATATTTATGAGAATTTATTATAAATAGTTTATTATTATTATTATGTAAAACTATTTGACTTGTGTTTAAAACCTATATTTTATTTATTTATTAGAATAAAATTTAATATTTATCATTATCATAAATTTGGGACAAATCGTGAATGACTTGTATAATACTAAACTAGATATAAAAATAATTTAGATTATATTAAAAAACATTATATCATTTAAATTCTATAATAAGTAAAAGTTATCATTTTTTCATAAAATTTCATATCTATTTTATCTTATATTAATATTATAATTATATTATATTATGAAGAGCTATAGAATTGATTGTAATACTTTAGGCTTATAAACAAATTTTAAAGTTAATTAAATATTAATTTTAAATAAACAAAACCTTAATATTAAACATTATGTTAATTGTTAATGAATTTTATTTTAATAGTTGCTCCAAAATTATGTATTGATAATGATGGCGATAAGTTAATTATGTTATTATGATATATGTAAAGATGCTTAGCTAACTAAATCTGGAGTTTACACAAAAAGTGTCGTATTTTCTCAATTTGATAACATTTAATACAATTAATGTCAATTAACCAGTGATACAAAGAAATTACCCATTTTGCTATATAAATTATATTCAAACTAAATATTGTATTATGATTATCAGAAATTGGAAATAAATTATAATTATACTAGTTAGATCCATGTAATAAAATGTGTATCAATAGTTAACACGTGCAACAATACTCTCTCTCAATCTATCTCTTTACTAAACAATGCTTTCACGCGCTATATAATATACAGTGTATTATAAAAAGTATATTTTATTTAATTTTTTTTATTTAATAAATTAAAATTATTAATAATCGCGCGATACATTAAAAGTAATGGCACAAACATTTCCAAATTATATAGTAGTATAGATACATATAAATAAAATAAATAAAGTTAATTAAATGCAATAAAAAAATGTATCTTAATTAAAAAATAAACTAAGAGTACCTTTAAATACTTTAGTTACATTAAATAAATAATATATAAATTTGATTAAATAAGATTAAACTTGAATTATTTAATTTACAATTACATTTTTTATTTAAACACTAACAATGAATAATAAGTCATATAGTATGTTATAAATTCAAACTTAATTAAAAAATAATTCAAATTATAAATTTATATAAAAAATGTCTGATTTTTCATCATTTAAACTATAAGTACTGCTATTATTATAAACAATTTGTCAAATGTTGACAGCAATAAACAAATGTCAATAATAAAATTGTCACCATGTTGCAAATTATATATTGGCATAAGTGAGCAAGATTATTTATTTTTTATTATACATATTTTTAATTTAAATTATTAATATTAATAACAAATTCTATACAATAACACAGTATTTTATTTACAAATGGTTTATACTTTTCGGGATTATTATGATTACCAAAATTATTACAATTATAGAGACAACAGACAGTATGAAGTCGACTATTATAGAAATATAAGAGACGATAAGCACCGGTATTCAAGTAAAAATACTAACTACTGGTCACAACTAGACAATCATTATGGTTATCAAACTTTAAAACTTAAAAATTATATAACAAATTATGATAATCAAAACATTATTAGTAGTGATGATATTAGTAGTATTAGTAATGGTAATGATGATGTTGATGCCACCGATTCAATATCTACCAGTATTGCTGACCCAATTGATTCAGTATTGAATCCTCAATTAGGTATTAAATCGGATAACAAGTGGATGTTTAGGAATAAAATTAGATCATATTTGTCTTACAAAAATTTTGATATGATTGGCGATAATAGTGCCAAAGCAACACTTTATGATGAAAAATGTGGTTACCCGGGTATTATCTCATATATTGTTGGCGGAAAGGAGACACCCGAAGGTCTCTATCCATGGCTGGTGGTCCTACTCAAGGATGGCAATGCCTGGTGTGGCGGAGCTATTATTAGTAATCGATGGGTAAGTGAGATATATGAGACTTAATTCAACATGAAATCAACTGAAATAACAAACTACTATTAACTATATTTTATTTAGTTATTTTGTACTAAAAATTGTTTATCCGTTTATTTATTTGTCTTTTTGTGTGAATTATAAAACCAATTGACACAAACAATGATCTCTATTTGTCATTAATTATCTCTCTCTCCTTTTACAAACAGATATTAACGGCTGCCCATTGTTTTCTTAGGTATAATCATCTCAATTATAAAATAATTATTATCAAAACAAACCAACAATTTTATTAGTTATGATGATATTTTGTTGGTGTTATTGTAATCCTAGCCGATATTCACCCGATCACTTTACATGGGCTGTTAGGGTAGGCACTAATAACAGGAATATTGGACTAACATATAAAATTGATAAATGTATTTTAATGAAGATCACCTTGCTATTTACAATATTTATAAAACATTTTATTGTGTGCTTAATTTATACATTTACTTTATAAATATGTATTTTATTTCAAGTGATAACACACGAACGATTCAATTTAGATAAAATGCTAAACTCGGACATTGCTCTCATTAAAACTAACCGTCCCATAGAGTATTCAAATTTAGTAAAGCCTGCCTGTCTGCCCAATGTTTCATATGTTGAGCCGCGAACAAAAAAACTTATAGTAGCCGGGTGGGGGTTTAACAAATTTGACGACTCGGATATGGCTATTAAACTAAAGGATGTTAGACTAGACATGATCACCGATAGTCAATGTGCCAAAACATATGAAAAGAAAAATTATAAAATATATAAATCCCAAATGTGCACATGGTCTAACAATAGTGATGCCTGTCAGGTATGTACACATTTAGTATATATATATATATATATTTATATCAGTAACTAATAGACTATGTTTAGGGTGATTCCGGTGGACCGGCAGTTGAAAAAAGTATGTATATATTTAAACTAATTTATATAATGTATCTATAGTTTGCTAAGTTTATACATAATGTTTTTTTTAAAAAAAAAGTTGGGAACAGATATTTTATGGTCGGAGTTGTCTCCTATGGAATTACATGCGCCGGTCTGTAGTGACAATAATATAATTTTCAATTAATAAATTACAAAAATATAAACTGTATATTTTTTTATATTGAATATATAATTATTAAAATTCAGATGAATATCCTGGTGTCTACACTCAGGTGTCGTATTTTCTCAAATGGATATTAGATACAATAGAAGCCAACTAAAATTAATACTAATTTTAGAAATTTATTAATAAAAAATCTTTTCAAAAAAAACCTGACCCACTAATGACACCATCAGAATCATAGCAAGTATTTACTGTTTAGCATTGTTTCTAAAGTATGGGTATCGGTATCTAAACTGTGGACACTGTATGTTAACAGCTTCTACCGATTTGAATGACCTTTGCCTACTAGAGTCGTCAAATAGAACTTGTTTTGTAATAAGTCGCTCAACATTAGGACTTATATCAGATGGACGGGAATATCGGTGCTGTTTTACAATTGGCATTACCGGTAAGTATGTATTTCTAAGTTCGCTAAGTATCGGTTCCCTATTTGCATAGTCCTCCCAATCGGTTATAGTACACCGTATTTTACATTTATTTTGATTCGTGTTTTGTACTAAAGATTTATTGGACAGTTGAGTGGTCCACATGGGTCTATGGGGTGGCCAGTGTTCAGCTGAATATCCTATAAAGTAATTCAGTTTTGGTGTTTGCACTGTATGTTCCAGTTTTTTGTTTATCAATTGTTTGATACCGTAAATATTATCAATAATTATGGCCAAACATTTGTATAATTTTGTGAACAGAGTTGGTTGTACTATCACTAGTGAACGTCCCGATCCATAATGTAGACATCGTTTATTCAATTGAGGTATCATTTTCTTTATCTCTATTTCTGCTAATTGCAGAATATAAACAAAGTGTATAATAAATTTTAAACAAAATTTTTAAACAATTGCAAAAATAAAGTATTTTAATAAATTAATTTTTTAATTTTAATTTTTTTCGAATGGAAAATCAATCCCTTAAATAACATGACTTGAAATCCAGTCTAAAAAGTGGGACACTTTGGTGTAAACTCCGGGATAGTCAGCTGTTTGAGAATCAGTTGTTTTGAAGAGAAAAAAATAATAAATCATGTTAAACACAACAGTATCCTATCATTAATTTTTTTTGTAAAAAATATATAAAATATAAATACTGGCACATCCGACACCAAACGATACCACACCGACTAATATGGCTCTATCATCCTAACAAAACAAAACAATCAAACAAACAACTTAGAGATAGATTGAAAACTTATCTTACAATCTAATTAAATAATATTAATTATTGTCTATTGTTTCAATACCTTATAATTAATAGCCGGTCCACCAGAGTCACCCTATGTATAATAAATTGAAAGTTTTTTTTTTAATATAAAGTATTTTAGATTATTAACGATAGTTTATGATCACAAATATTCCAGTGATACTATCTGTGCCATTACCTGACAGGCATCTTTGTTTTCGGACGAAGCGCACAATTGCGATGAATAGATGCTAAAGCCATGGGGATAGTCTACCATTGGTTGTCCAAATTTATTGGCACAATCACTTTCGTCTACTTTGTTCAATTGTACGGACTTTAATTCTTTAGATCCCTGACCGTCTAGCGATTGTTTGCCCCAACCGGCTACTGTTATCTTTTTATCGATAGGATCATCTTTGGATTTAGGTAAACATATCTATATGTGAAACATAAAAAAATGTAAAATATATGGGAAACTTTATATTTGTAAAATTAGTGGTTAATTGTTTTATACTGAACTCCATTGATAAGTTCAGTATTGCCTGATCTTTCCATACGTATGACCCAGGCCGTTTTGACCAGTGCTAGATCTGAGTTTTCCATAGCGTCGCGATTGTATTGCTCGTGAACTACAATTTTGTCCACTTTATAAACAGTACCCGAATTACTCACTTATCCAATCGTTAAATGAATAGAAAAAATATTAGTTATACCGTATAATTGAAATGAATAACACAAATATTAACCTACTTATAGATCCAACTCGTATAGTGAGATCGGTTTCCTTTTTAGGGCTAACCATTTTTTAATAAATCAATAAATAAATTATTCAAGTATTTAGAAAACTATTAACTGTAATATAGTTTAGTACATTTTAAAGCAATGTGCAGCAGTTAGTATCCATCTCTCATTAAGTATGGAACCGCCACAAAACGGCGCTCCCTTATGTTGGATGAGTGCCATCCATGGCATTTGTCCGTTTTCGACATCGGAACCGCCGACAATACGGCGGTTAACGCCGTACACAATACCACAATTGGGAACCGTTACCTCTTTGCCAGTGTCGCGACCGGTCGTGATTCTTATACCGCGCGGACCTCTTTTGATTTGTATGGTTCTCCCATTGATTTCACTTATGGGTCGATGTCTTTCTCGATACCAGGAATACGGATCAAACGGTACTCGGGTTTGACAAACAGTATACATAACTTTTATAAAATTTAAATTATAAATAAATATATCATTCATAAATTTTGGATCAGTAATTCATACCATAATAAACCGTTATAAATAATATTATAACTAAATTAAATCTACAAATTTTATACATTTTGTTTATGTGTAATATTAAATTTATCACTAATTAAAAAAAAATCAACAAATTGTAATATTCAATTTCATAATAATTGTAATGTGTATGTTATTTATGTTTTACTGTAGCAATAATTGATAATAAATATTAATAGTAACTAATTAAATTAAATAATTAATTACCGTAAGTTTTTCAAATATTAATAAATCAATAATAACTTTCTATTTTGCGATATTTCAAAATTAATCAATATATATATATATATATATATAAATTCAGTATACAGTATATAAATTAAATCTTTTTATTTTTAAATTCATACATTTATTGTTTTTTAAACATCTCTTTTAAACATTACATTTATAATGTATAATAAAATATTACTATTATAACATAATTTTCACTAGATTTATATCACAATACAATCTTGCAAATGTTTAAAATAAATTAAATAATAATAAAAATATATGTGAATTGTATGTTAAAAATTTATGTTGAATGATAAAATTGATGATTACGATAATTAATTGTTTAAAAATAATAATATATGAGCTTATTTTTTATAAAAGTTAATAAAAATTTATATAAATTAGTCAAAACTTTGATTGTTTGTATTGTCCGATTGGGGAATTGATTCGTCACTGCCATAAACTTTTGATTATAAACAGTAAAAATAATAAAATTTTGTTATTTACGATACAATAAATTTATAAAAATTTAAAGTAAAGTATCAAAAAAAAATAATTATAAAAACCTTTATTACGAAGTCCTTTGTCAAAGTTAAACATTACAAACATCATAACAATTAGAGTAACGATACGTATGACGATAGCTATACAACCCGACAGATATACCGACATTTCTAAGGCCAAGTCATCGGTGCTGTCCTGTGAGTACTGATAACAATAATAAATTACACCAATTATTAGACTCAGTTAGTATTACTAATTATAATTGATTAGTTATATAGTAATAATAATAATAATGTTAGTCTAAATCAATACCCGGACTAAATTCCAGATGATAATTGCCGGATCAAAAACACTGATAATAAAAAACATATAAACTGTGGGTCTGCTCTCAAATCGCATCTAATATTTTTTTTAAATACAAATAAATATCAAATCATAAATAGTTTAAGTTTGTAATATTTATTTTATTGTTAAAATTTGTATTGTATTCTATGAAAAATAAATAAAATATGACAAAACAAACCGCCATTGAAGCCAATAATATCCACGCTATAGTAATACCGGTACCAATGCTGATAACTATCTTATCCATTTGATCCCAGTGTCGAAAGCCTTTTCGTAGCCATAAAATAAGTGTCGAACCGGCCAACTGTACGTCAAATTTTACTAAACTTTGTGCCAAAAATAACAATTCACACATCCGTTGCATAGATATATTAGCGCCAACTGTACGGTATATTAGGTTCTTGGACTTGAAATATTGGGAACTAAAGTAAAGACCACCAGAGATAAGCAACGGTGCAAATATGCTGGTTATCACTAAACGCACCTAAAATTTGGTCATTCAAAATACGGTGTGTTAAAAAAATATACAGTACTATTGTTAAGTGATTTTATTTTTTTTAAAAAAAAGTATTACAATTTTGATGGTTGTGTGAGAGGCACTGGCAGAGTAGTTGAATATAACATACACCCATACTATCAAAATTGTGGCCACAAATGCTATCAATTCAAAGGCACGCTCTCGGAAGACACCCTAACCAACAAAAATACAGTTTTATATCAAATAAATAATTGGCTTAAATTAGATATTTGAATATCAATGTAAAATCAAATAAAAAAACAATTTATATACTAAATTATTAAGCAATTAAAAGACTATTTTTACTAAACACAAAAAATTTCATCAATAATTATAAAGAAACAAAAAAGTTTATCAACAAATTGATAAATAAATTAATAAAAAAATAAAATATTGAACATTACAGACATAATAATTCAAATTTATATAAACAAACAAAAAAAATATTGATAAATGATGTGTAAAACTAAATGTATGTAAAACTAATGGGAAACTAATGGGAAACTTCCTATTTTTGATATCATATACAGTACTGTATATATGAGTCATAATCTATGATTAGAAACAATAAGAGAAATAATGAGATTGTGGTCAAAGGTCATCGTCGGTACCAATACCTGACAGACGTAAACACAGCAGAAACAAGTGGTCCAAAACAGGAGGAATGCAAATGTAAAGTCGGGTTCATTGGACGGCAACTCTATTAGTCGATCAATAGTGATGCCCAACATAATGGCCAGAGTCAGTGCCGATAAGGCCAGATATATCCACTCGTAACCGGATAGTGTGTATAGCGATCGGGTCTGTTTGGCCAACATTTATCAATCAAACACGATTTGGTCAATAAGTTGGTGGTCAACATTCAAATTGATCCCACACTTACCGGTCCGATGATTGTCTGCTGTGTGTGCGGTGTTGACCGCAGTCCAAGATCGGCTATCGTGTAGACACGCTGTTGATTGTTGTTGTCCACATTGCGACCACAGTCTTCGGCTAGTCTGGCCATTTGTTCAGCCGACGATTGCTGGTCAGGTATATTGTCGCTATCAATATTCATCATTGGTATAGACATGTGTGTGTTGTGACCACTGACCGCATGGGTTGAGATAATATCACATAATGTTGTGTTATATACAGTGTTTCAATAATAAAACATTAAATACAACTTATTATTGATTCAATGCATTCAAAACTAAATACTGATATAAAAATTAATACCAAAAACAAAACAAACAGTGTTTGCAAACATTGGGTGTAATATAATCTCATTATTTAATATTACTATTGCATTGCAATACTGTATTGTGTGTCTGTTTATTGGCT
Source organism: Oppia nitens (assembly GCF_028296485.1). NCBI lineage: Eukaryota > Metazoa > Arthropoda > Arachnida > Sarcoptiformes > Oppiidae > Oppia > Oppia nitens. The sequence continues at coordinate 9,338,963 of NW_026533221.1, read as the reverse complement.
CAAACAAGTAGGCGTTCAAACAGTCAAAACACTGGTTGTTAGTCTATGACATAGACTCTATGTTATAAACTACATATAAACTATATGTGCGCTACAGTAGACATGCATTGCATAACAGATTAATTTAGTTTTTTTAAAAAAAAGTAAACTTAATACTAAATTATTTTTAAATCAAACATTTTTGCTATCTTTTTGAGTCAAACTACAATATAGTTGTGATAAATTGATTTTTTAATTAAAAAGTTTCAAAAAAGTTATTTACACTAATTATACCCGGTTATTATATTGATATTAATTTATTAATATATTATCAACAAATATCAATTTATATCAATTATTAACATTATTACATGGTTTTTAATAACAAGATAATTAATATAATTCTATTTTAATATTATACAGTGTATAATATATACACTATATTTTATTTATTCATATTTTTAAAAATTCATTTATAAACAATATTTAATTTCACTTACAATAAATATCAGATTTTATATATTATAAATTTTTAAAAATAGTTTAAATTACTTTTTTTATTAATAAAAAAAGTATAATATAATACTTTTTTGTAACAAAATGGAAAACTAATATAAAAACAGAGAATTCTTAATTAAAAAATATATATTCAACTATTAAAAAAAATATTTGACTAATAAAAACAATGAGAGATTACATATTAAGATATAGAAAAAACAATTTTAAAATAAACAAATTCATTGACCATTAGTTCCGGAAATCTTTTCAAATATTTTCAATCGGCTGTTATGGTCAACAATAGGCTGTGTGGGCAACGAAAACATATCGCCGATGAGATCAGAGTCTATATTGCGATAAAACAACTGGTCATTAGACTGAATCGTGTTATAGGACAGCGGCGCCGGTATTTGACCGACAGCTTTAATAGTTTGCTCCATAAGTTTGATTGGATCGTTGTGTATATGTATGAAATCACATCTATTACCAAATGGACAGTAGCCATCGTAGTTATATGAAGTACAGATACGTGACCTATAGTTTGGGTGTCGTCTAACTGATGACATTTCATGTATGCCGTGTGCAAACATACAACGATCACCGAAACTACAATACGCCCATTCAGTCCACATCCGACACATTTCAGATTTAAAACGGCGACCCTTTGAACGACCACTTTTTGACCACTTTATGTTAGTTTGTTTCGACACATCCTCAGAATTGGCTACAAATTTGACTACTTCTGAGTCTTGCAATATTTGCTGCTGTGGTTTGCTGTCAACAATTGGTTGACAATTGTTTTCATTTATATCGGGAAAACTACTGTTAATTAGATCATCAAATGATGAATCACTGGTTAGATTGAAATATGGCATGACTTTACAATAATAATAAAAATATAGTTTATCACAAATTTAATTAAAAAATTATAATAATTGTGTTTACTGGTCTAATAAAAAAACTTAATTAAAAATTATAATTGTTTATATTTAAATTAAAATCTAATTATAAAATATATTAATTAAAAAATAGTTTGATTAAAAACTGTCCAAACACTGCCCACACGATAGCACAATAGTTTGTGATGATTTTTATATAAACTCAGGTCTTTTATAAATAAATTTATGTAAAACTTTAATAATTAAAAACTAATAATTTATTAAAATATTAAGAAAAAAATCTACTTCTAACTCAATTACAAATTATTTCAAGGATAATAGTAGTAATATTTGAAACATTAAAAAAAATATTAGTCTAATTATCTATCTAATCTAATATATAATTTTGTATAAACAAAATATAATAATAGTTTAAAGTGAGTTTAAATATTTCTGATATTCTAATACTAGAAATTTTAAAATTAATTTTTGTTGTTAATTATCATTAATATATGTAAATAATTTCTACAGTATAGTCAATATATCAAATTTAATTAATCTTAAAAAATAACTTAAACTTTTATAATTAAGTAATTTGATAATTAAGATAAATATAACAAATCAATAAAAATTATTCTCCAAGGATTACATTGACGTCTAAAAATAACAAAACAAATAAATGATAAAAAAATCGATGTAAAAGTTTAGAAACTAAATATTAACATATAAAAAGTTTTTAATAATTAATAGCAACAAAATTAATTTATTTTTATACAGTAGATAACTATTATTAATTTTGATCAAGTGCTTGGTTTTAGTCATTGAATAACTAAATTAATAGTAAAAATATTAATAAATTTGCACACTTTTGATCTAACAAAAGCAAACAATATTTATAATCTTATAATCCACTCAACAATTCATATATAAACTAGAAATTTAATCACATTTTTATATTAAATTTATCTTTTGTTTGTTATTATAATAGAATCATAGAATATTCTGTAAAAAGTCAAATATATATATATTTGATTTATATTATTTAATTGAATACTAACTATTGTAATAAAATGCTAAATTATGACAATTCTATTAAAAATTGTCAAATTTTTATTATTATTTTTACTATTATTAACTAATGACAGTGTATTAAGTGAAATAATTTTGGACACCTCCCGACCGGATGGCAATAAGGTTATGTTTCGCAGAAACAAATGTTTTACCAGTCAAGTAGACCAGGATACTTTTTTTAATAACATAACTAAATATCCATATAATAAATATGTAAGACCTGGACTCGAGAATACAGGCAATTCCAATATGAATTCACTTATATATGTATGAAAAATATGATACAATTATTCAAATTATAGTATAAATATTAAATTATGTTTATTTAATAATAACAACAAAATTCAGATTAACTTAAGTCTAGATATGAACTCGTTGTCGGCCATCGACGACATTACTGCCGAATACAATATTATAGTGAACATGGATTTGGAGTGGTATGACAGCCGACTAACTCATCCGTGTGGCAAAGAGCCGGTAGTATTAACATTAGAACCGCCGCAATATACCCGCATTTGGACGCCACAGTTGGGCGTTCCCGATGTCAAAGAGCCCGGATCTGTTGAGTTTAACGCTCAGAATGTGGTGGCTTTTCTGCTCAGAACTGATGGCTATATTTTAATAAGATCCCGGTCTTATATACATTTTATGAACATTTTATTTCAATTTTTTTATTAAATACTGTATTAAATTATTATTTTTATTATATAATAATTTATTATAGACTTCAATTGACATTATTCTGTGAACTAAACTTCAAGAACTATCCGTTTGATTCACAGATCTGTTCGGTTAGCCTACAAAGCCGGAGCTCATCCGATGATAATATAGTACTTCAGTGGCGCGAAACCCATGCCTTTCGTAATGCCGACCGCTTTCAGATGATCGGCTATAAGATGGTTGGCTATAACCTGTTGAACGATTCCGTACATTTGGTCGACACGTTTAGCGATTTTAATGTAAGTCGAGTACAGGTTCGGTTGAATCTAAAGAGAGAGTGGACTCACTTTTTAATGGACGTCTATCTGCCGTCGGCTCTGTTTGTGTCTATGTCTTGGTTGTCATTTTGGCTCGAAATTTCTGCAGCACCGGCCAGAGTGACGTTAGGTATAGACAAAAGATTTATGATAGAAATATTTAATATACAGTATATACTCATTTATTTTCATAGGTAACACTGCTATGTTGACGTTGGTCACCAACTCGATGACCACACGCGAGAAACTACCAAAGGTATCATATATTCACGCTCTGGACGTGTGGACAGCATTTTGTACGTGTTTTGTATTTGCATCGCTCATCGAGTTTGCAGTCGTTAGCTATATCTATCATTCCAGTCGTAATCGCCGACACCATCGCAAACAATCCCAACAATCATTAACATCTATGACAACATTGTCGTCGTCATCTACCAGTTCCATGACTAGTATATCCAAATATCTTGACGTTCAAGTAAAATTTTTTAAAAATCAAATTATTAAAAAATAATATTAATATTATTACTATTATATCTTTATCATAAGGAACCTGACAATAATAAGATAGTTGTGCCCAAATATATTGCCGGTGATTGTAATCGCAAATTTAGCAGAGAATCAGGTGATAGTTTTAGAAACCATTATAGACATCAATATCACTGTTTTAAGAGCATATTCTATATACGGAATCCCCAATCATTGGCTAATTCTATTGATAGGAAATGTCGTTTTTTGTTTCCACTTTGCTTTTTACTATTCAATATCATCTATTGGTTAATAGTTTAACATTAAAATCATTTACTGTATTATTTATAATAAATTATTTCACAAAAATAATAACTTAAATATAATTAGTTTAATCCGTATACCACCGAACCTATTCTAACAAAACTATACAAGAAAATAAAAAATACCAAGACACATTTATTGGTCTAAACTATTAAAGCATTTTTAAATTTTCTATATAAATAACATTACTGTAAATATAAATATAGATCTTATAGTTGTATACAACTATTTGTATTACATTTAATACAGTAGTTATTTTTATTTTAAAAAATTGTTTCAAACTAATAAGATATATAATAATTTGATTTAAATAAATAATTATAATAGAGTTAAATAGCTTTAAACATACCTTTATATTGAACTACATGTTGTGTTAAAATAAAACTACAATTCAGTTGACATAAGTACTGAATAATTCATAACTTCATCGATATTAGGTCTGTTGTATGGATCCATGTTTGACATCCAATTGACTAAACGAATCAAATCTGTTCTGACTTTTGGTGAGTTGGGTAGAGTTGAAACACCCATTTCAATGTTTGCCAAATAAACCCTAAACATTGTCGGGTCATACACATTGTTACCCAGTATTAGATTAGCTATTGTACATCCCAATGAATAGATATCGCATGGTTTAGTCGGGACAGTACCGGTACCTAATTCGGGTGCTTGGAATTCAAGAGTACCGGCATATACGTCGCTTTCCATTTGTTGGTCGGGCGAGTATTGAATGGCTAAACCGAAATCGGTCAGTTTGAATATAATATTACCGATTCTATCGTATTTCCAAAGAATGTTTTCCGGTTTGATATCCAAGTGCACCATATGTTGTTGATTGTGCATATACTGTACGGCTGATCCAATTTGTCGGAGTACTGTCAGACACTCATCCGGTTTCAATCGGTTCTCCTGTTGATTGGCCATCAGATCAAAGACATCTCCTTCGCATAGATCCATAAATAGCAGTGTGAATGCATAGGGAAAGCCTGTAATTGAATCGGGAATACCTATGATGTCCAAAAAGTTGACGATATGATTGTGATTCAGAAACTTGAGTGAATACATATCCGTAAGCATATAATTGACATTTGTCTTAAAATCAAATGACCTAATTGTAAAACGCATGACTTTAGAGGCTAATCGTATTTGTTTCCATTTATTCCCCTGTCGACCGACTTTCCTTTTGGCACTGACTCTCCAAACACTTCCATAACCTCCCACTTGGATCTCACTGTCAAACACAATGTCTCGCCAAAGATCGCCTTCGTTATATATTTTTAAATACTCAATCTGTTGGACAGGCAATGGCTGATTGGGTGCATTGGGTTCCGTGTAATCAGTACCCGCGTCCAACTCATCGGTCCATAGTTGATCCCAATTAGGCGGTCCCTGTATGGGCAACATCTGCAATTGCACTTTACCAGTGCGCAGCTGATTGTTGTCGTCATACAAATCGTCGTGTTTATAGCCGACTCCGTATCCAAACGGTGCCAACCCTTTCGGGAAGTCTGTGACAATACCGCAGCGATTATTATCTAAATATATTCGATATAATGGATCGACTTTGTGCTCCATTTTGTTTTTCTTTTAGTTTCAATCACTTTACCTTTATTTCTTGATAAACAAATTAAAAATATTAATTTTCATTATTGTTTAATTTTTATTTTAAATAATTTTCTTGAACAATGCTTTTTTATATTATTTATTCACACAAACTACTGATTAAGACACACAGACACACGGGTATGGACAACCCTAATGATTATGAGCCCAATGTCAACACTGCAATACCACCGGCACCGGTATTTGTCCCGAGCCAATATTGGGAGACAGCAAATGTTGATCAACTATTTGAAAATGATGATCAATTTATGTCAGAAGAGACTCGGGTACACAACCAACAGTTTATGAGAGAACGGGGATATAATCTGTTGGAACCCATTGCTGTGGGGGGACAACAGTTTGACAATCAGGTCTGGAGAGCAGAGTATACAAATACAGTACCGCATCGGATAGTTGCCATCAAGATTCAGTGTATAAGATATTTTAGGCGACCTCGTATCAGACAGGGACAGGATATTGGAGAGCTAGACTTTGACATGACTTACCGCGACTTGGAAAAGGAGGCTAATTTACTGAGAAGCTTTCAGCACCCAAACATCATGCAAGTGCGCGAATTGTTTGGTTTGCCTCCACAAAATCGAGGACAACCATTGATGAGGTTATACTATCGGTGCTTAGTTATGGATGAGATGAACGGTACTTTGGCTAACTATCAACGAGATTCTGCTAGAGGTGTATTGAGTGAAAGACAAACCTTGTATTGGTTTCGCCAGATTGCAAGTGCCGTCGATTACATACACTGTGATCTACCACATCGTTGGATCAGTCATTTGGCTATCAGACAGGCAAACATACTATTTAGAAGTGACCGCAACAACAACAACAACACCAATGCATTGATCTTTATGCTAACTGACTTTGAAGAGGCACAGGAGTTCAGTAAACAATCGAGAGATAGGTTTCCTGTGGGCCGTAACATACAGACCACTGTCTGGTCATCGCCACAGCTCGTAGCAATTGCCCGAAGACAACAGGTTAGAGCAATTTTCAGGGCCACCAAACCGATGGATATTTATAGTTTAGGCTATAGTTTATTGCATAGTATGTTAGGAACAATAGCTAATGTCAACTATTTAATAGCCAATAGACACATTGCATTCTCAAGAAATATATCTACCGGTAATTTAACGGACAGACAGTTTAGGACTAATTTATCGAGAATAAGCTCTCCTATGATGAACCTGTGCCTCGATATGATACATAGAAATCCTACTAACAGACCAAACATTGGCAAAATAATACAACAATTGACAAGTTTTAGATAATCAATGCATTTATTTAGATTTAAGTTAAATTAGGTCTAATTAAATCAATTTTAATTTTAAATTCGATTGAATTTTTTTGTTTAGTTTTATTGTATTGATATACAAGTATAATATTTTAGCTATTAATAAGTTATATATTTAATTATATACAATCTTACAGTGATTTGATATATAATAAATTATAAATTTTTAGGTTAAAGTACTAAAGCAACCAAATTAAATATTGGGGAATCAGTTGGACGGTTGCATTGCTCATGAAAAAGGCAACCCATATGCCCAATGTATGTAAGCAAACATGAGAGACACTGCCACCCGATATAGAAGTGTGCCAACAGTTGATCCACCATTTCGTTAAGTTAACAAATATTTGTCAAACATTTAAAAAACAGTATTATTTACTATATATCAATCAATATTAAGTTTTATTTTAGATTGTTTTTTAGTTTGAAAGAATAGTTGTCCAATAAATCAGATTAAATATAAGAAAAACTGCGGGAAAAATGATACGACACTTGCGGTCAATGCTTTCGGCAATTTCGACGGGAGTTTTCTTTAGCGGAAACTCAAATGCATTGCCGGAACCACCCGTGAGGTCCGGATTTGGTGTTTCAGGTGGCGTTAGTCCATTGCTGCCGAGCTTAAAATTTTTCAAAGACAATGTTGGACTTGTAGGCACTGGAAGGGTAAGTGTTGGCCGTGTGGTCATTAATTTGGGTGAATTTGGGACTTTTATTTCGATACTTTCAAACGGAAATTTTGTGATATTTGTGCGCTAAATGATTAAAAATTACAAAATGTTGGAAATATTTTATAGATATATTACAGTATATTGTAGATCATTGTTTTGTAAAATATAATAATTTTAGATTAATTTAAAATAACATCAAACCTCAGGTTGTTTTCTATTATTAACTGTTAACGTCATCTGAGAGTCGTTAGAGGCCAATGACAGTTGACTTTGGCTGATATTTCGGCGCAAAGTTTTTATTTCACGAATCTTTCGTTTTTCGGCCCGAGATATATAGGTTATCACCGAAAACTCAACCAAACTTAAGAAAATAAAGACTATGTGTGTGTTTGTATGTGAAAACAATGAACAATAAAAAAAATTTAATTATAAAAAATATTCAATAATTAATAAACTACAATAATGTTATATTGTACATACAGGTGCACACAACAAACCAAATGTCCAGTGCATTGAAATAGTTGACTTGTGGCAGGTTTTCTCTGGCATCTTTGGCCACCGTCACGAATGTCAACATTGTGGTGACGCCCAGTGATACTCGGGCCGGTGTGGCCGTAATGTCCATCCAAAATGTCATCCACGAGACCACAATAACCAATGTTGTCGGCAAATATATGTCAAATAAATAGTGACCCCATTCACGTTTCAAATTAAATATAACTGTCACTGAACTGAATTGTTCTCCTTTTGTTCTCATAGTTCCCGACTTCAGTTGCCACGACTCCAATGCAAAGCCAGTCATATAGAAGTTATTACTCGAAGTAAACGAATCATCAGTAGTCCAGTCAACTGTCATGGATTCGTTGGTCAGATCACTGGATATGAACGACAAATCACACGACTGTCTATCCATTGGATAGTTTTGAAATCGCATTTCACAAATCAGTTCTAAGTTTAGCCTAAAAAATATGTGTTAATTATTGCAATTATAGATACTGTAATTGGTTTAACCTTTTTCTGATCCTAACGTAGCCATTACTGGTCACCCGAAGCAAAACAATTTTGGCATCTCTGTCCAATGCCGCCGGATTCTTATTATTGGGTACCCGAAGCTTAGGCGACCAGATCCTATCCAAGTGCCACTCACTGCCCTCAATAGTGAACTCTTCATCGCCAACACATTCACTGTCCGCTTTGGATGCTAGTCTTGGATCAGACCACTCCAAGTCAGCCAATAGATTCATTCTAAATTCGGAGGACAAGTCGTTCACTGAGGCCATGGAGTACATCTCAATACTGACTTTTACTAACACTGTCTTATTATCTATAAATACAGTATAAACATAAGTTTGTGAATGTGTGAAAAATGTGGAAAATATTAGTATAATTTAGTTGATATCATATGACAGTACTAACAGCTTGGTCTCAGCCATTTGCTATACCGATTGGGACCCCCGGGATCAGTGATGTTAACAAAATGTTGTTCCCGTCCCCGTTGGTCATGACTGGTGCACAATGCTATAACTGAATTAATGTTTGTATAGCATAACAGTGCTGTCAATATTGAAAATTTCATTAAATTATTATTAGTTTTCATCGAAAATAGTAATATTATAATAGATGTAAGAAATAAACACATTTTTGAGTTTCAATACAACTGTTTTAATGTTTTAGTTGTCTATAAAAATATATTTCTTTGGTGTATTATGTGTCAATACATTTTGAATTTTGTATTAATCTTTTTATACAAATGTTGGTCTATTTAAATAACAATTAAAATGCTTTAATTTGATCCCTATATGTTTTTTATCAATAAAAATTATTTAGATAAAAGTTTATACAAATAAAAATTGACGTATTAATGGTATTAATATATGATGCTAGTGTTTTAATCCATATATCATACAGTATAATTAAATATTTATGTATAACATTGTTTTGTTAATCATTTATTGCATCAATTTATGCCATTAATAATAATACTACATTGAAAATTATATTAATAGCTATTCTGATAAATGTTTTTAATTTTGACATCTAAATTATTATGTAATCAAGGTTAATTATCTAAGATATAAACATATTAACTAGGTAATTTGTGAAAAAATTCCTATAATAATGTATAATATTATTCTAAGATAGTTTGAGAGTCTCATAAATAATGATTAAATGGATTTTATAAAAATAATATTTTTTGACACATGTATTAACTTTTTTAATCCATTTTATTATTGTTATTGTTATTATGTCTTACATACAAAACTTGCGTAAATAAAATTTTTATTATTATAAGGATATAATAGCATTAATCACAAAAAATATTATTTAGATCTATTGTAATTGTTTTAAAGTTGAAAAATACTAGAAAAATGTAATTTATTTAAGTAAAGATTTTTATTACATTTTTACTAACATTGAAAATTAATCAATATTAAATTGTAAAGAATAGGATATAAATTTTTATGTAAAACTAGATTAATATGTTGATAAAAATTATTTAATCTTTAAAATCTTTTTACTAGTAATACTATTAGAAATTTACAAAATCATTATTATTATTATAAATCTCTAATTAAATAGAAAATATTAAAATAAAAATACTGTATAAAAAATCTGTATGTTACCTTGATAAATTGTATTAGTGATAAATAAAAGTGTATAAAATTTAATGCATGTCTTACCACAAATTCAGATCATCGGAGCGCCGGTCAAACAGATGATCATCGATGTTGTCAATGAATTATTACAGTAGTGATGACATTGTGTGTGTGTTTTTGTTGTTGATTATTGTAATGTTAATTATAGTTAAATAAAAAAACTTGTTTTTAAGTGTAATTATTTTTTTATTTAGTTTTTTAGAAAATTTTAGCAGAAAACTCAAGAACTAAATAATAATTTTTAAACTAATTTATAAAAACAATAATAAATCCAATCAATAAATTTTGTATAACAATCATAACAATTATAACAGATTTTTCCGAAGAATTAATTACTTGTTGTTCGGTAGATACGACTGTTTCGCCAACCGTTACTCCCAATGAACTAGTTTTATGATCGGTATATCTGTGAGTGGTTTGAGTGGTATAGCTGTAAGCGGTTTCTATAATCATATTTATGAAATACGAGACTCGGGTGAAGATCAGATATCTTGCCCGACAACCTATATTACTGTCCTCAGCGCCATCGTTGACAACACCTATGAGGACAGCTCTATTGCCATCGTATTGAATCATCGGACCACCGGAGTCACCCTATAATAACCAATAAAAATGTGATCAATTGTTAAATTTATGACAACTATTTCAATGAAAACAGATTACAATTGATGTTTAATTGATTCGTACATTACATGTTTGATGGCTAACATCTTCGGAACAAATTACTTCTGGTTGTCTCTGATACTTGTCGTCACACACCCTATTAGATAGTATCTCGACGTTGGCTTTCCTCAAGACATCACTCAATTGTGTGCCATCTCTATCAGTGTATCCGTAGCCGATCACAACGGTATCCTCCGATTTGTTGTTAATAATGTCGGCGACCGGCAAACAGACAGTATTGACAATGTATGTACCGCTAGGATTGATTGGATCAGTCGGTTGTTCCAATTGGACAATTCCTATGTCAAAACTCGAATGATGAAAGGTTTGCTTTACATTGTATGTTATGTATGGCTTTGAATGATATATTGATCCCATGTTTATAAACAGATCTTCATTTTTATGTCTATATGTATTGTATGTATGTATAAATTGAATCAATTGATTTCATTGATTTCATTGATTTCATTGATTTCATTGATTTCATTGATTTCATTGATTTCATTGATTTCATTGATTTCATTGATTTCATTGATTTCATTGATTTCATTGATTATAACAATCTATTGATTTCTGTGATGTAAGAGGACATACCTAAGGACACAGTGTTTGGCCGTTAGAAGCCATTGGTCGCCAATTAGTGAAGCGCCGCAAACAAGCGTATTGTTATACTTAAGTTTATAGGATCTGTCGTGAATAGTGGCCATGAATGGGAACTCACCCGTAAAGGCCAAACTTCCGTCAACTATTCGTTGTGTAACCGCCGCCGGATTTTGAGACACAATACCACACGTCTCGGCGTTCAGTATCGGGTAATCACCGATTTTAACGTGAGTTTCACTGTCGACATTCACCACTATTAGCAACAAAACAACATTAATTAATTGTTTGATCAAATAGTTTCTAAATTTAATTACCAATAATAAACAAATGAACAGAAATTATCAAAAAATTCATTGTCTAATCATTCAAATTAGTGATAAATTGTAAAAACATAAATAAAATGCTAACAAAAATTTGAATAAAATTCAAATGAATTTTCCGTTTGACGCGAAGTGCTTTAATACATAATAAAACATAAAACAATTAGTGGTAATTACGAGGCGCGTGTCACGTGTCACGTGAAATTAAAAAAATACTTTTAATAAATTCAATTGTTACTAATAAACAAATCTATATTATAGACAACTAATAGAAATTAAGCCACAAGAAGGACAAGAGAAGAACAAATGAGAAGAAGTCGATTAAGAAAAACAAGAAGAAGTGGTACGCGTTCGGCGACCAGAAGAAAGAAAAGAAGGACTAGAAGTCCGACTCGTCGTCGGAATACAGTTCGTGGACGAAGAGGCAGAAGATGAAGGAGAAGGTATGGATGGATCAGTCGTTTAGAATAAATTAATGCTTCTCTTCTTCTTTTTAGTCGATGTGATGTCTAATTACTACATTTCCGACTAAATACTAACTATCAATAAAATAGTTTACAACAAAAATATTGCATTACTTTTAAATTTTATTTCTTTTATATATAATTTATTGATTTTATTAAAAACAACTGATAAATATGTATAAATATTTATGGCTAATGTAATTATCGATTAATTTATTTAGACATTCATTCAGTTATTTTAGTGGTATTTTTTATATTCAATTTTAAATTGTATATAAAAAATACCACTAAAATATAATGTGTTTAACTGTATAAACTTATAGCTAACACACTATTACTCTATAATAAAATTATAAGTTTATATTAAAGTTGAGACAAGTAAATATTATTGCATTAGTTTTACATATTATTATAAAGATTAGATTAATAATGAAATAGTTATAAATTATTTTCTTTATATATTAATAAATTAATGTCTTAACATTTTATATCTTTAAAAATTGTTTATTTATTACAGAGGCATCTATACTAAAAAAAATTGTTATATTATTAACTTTTGTTAATTTATTTTTATAAAAATATTGTATTTATTTTATACTGTATGTGGAAATTTTTATCAGAGATCCGTATAGAAAATAAATATATAAATATATCTATTAGACATTTATCAATCAATTGTATCTTATTGTTATCAAAACATAATATATGATAAAAATCTTAATATAATATTATTTTAATTATAATATTGTTATTTATAAAAGCTACTTGTAATAAAAATGTGATTTACAAAATTTATATCTTCTACAGTATATGTAAAACATTATAATACTTAATAAATAAAATAAATATTAATAAATAATAAAATTGTTATGTATAAATTATACAGATGAACAGTATAATATACAATATAATAATTTTAAGTAGTTTTAAATTCTATAAAATATATTAATATAAAGTTATTTTTATAAGTTGATACTATTGTTATTTACTGTATAATTTGAAAAAATAAGATAACAATTAGCGATAAATTTTTGAAGTCAATGGGCATAACAACAAATAAAATAAAAACACAGAATTTAATGGTAAACTTCCTGAATAAAAAAAAATAAATAAATATAATTAAATTTATAAAATATTTTATATACAGTATATAAATCAAATCAATGTAATTAGTTAATAGTAAAATATATTGAAGGCTAGTTTATTACATTATAGGACTATTATAATTTAGACATTAAAAGGTAGTTAATGGTCTGTAATTATTTATAAGTGCCTATCAAACAGTCCTTCCCATTAATTTCCATCATCGACAACAACAACAATACTTTTGAACTGTAAAACAATTTACTGATACAAAAATGATATCATACACACAATATTCAGTATAGTTATAATGATTAATGTAAATGTTTGGAAAAGTTTGTGCAGTGATTATTACTGTAAGTCAATGTAATTGTATGCGAAATCAAATAAATATATCATATTTAAAGCATTTTTTTCTTTTCAAACTTATGATACCATTTTGAAGATGTGAAACCACTTACTTTCTCATTAAGTGAAAACATTTATTTATTTTTTTGTTAAGCAAATAGTATTTTTAATACGAGATTTTACTAATAATTTAAAATAATTGTATTAAATGTGAAATTATAACTATTTATTTATTACTAAATAAACATGTATTGTATTAAAGTATTAGTTTTATGTTTATGTGTGAGCTATGGGTCAACATTTTCCATCAGTTCGACCACAACTAAGTTTCCGCCAATTAGTTCATCGATTAAGTCATTGATAGCTACTGTTCCCCCAATGATTAGTCAAATGAAAAATGATTATATCAATGAAAAGGTTTGTCCATATAATTGAAACAGTATTAAGAAAAAAACTTTTTTGAACTTTTATAGTTTATTATTTACAATTCATTTTCACTTTTACTTTTTATCACTAATTAATAGTAGTTTTATACAGTTTTGTTTATTTTAATTTGTATAAAATATAATATTTTTTTAGTTACTTTTATTTAGATTTTATAGCAATATTTTACTTGATTTTGTGTTATAATAAGATGTTATCGATATTTTAGTTCAAACAATTTTTTCTATAAATTTTAATATTAAATTATTAAATATTTCTGATAATTTATACAAAATATTTTATGAATAAATGAAAATTATATAATTTTTTCAATAAGTGTTGTGCTATTTTTTAAACTGTTCAGCTAACTATTAATTAAATTTGTATTAATTATGGTACTATTTCAAATATAATTGCAATCAATTTATAAATAATTAAATAATTGAAAATTTTGATAATAATATTTACTACTTAAACAAAAAAATTGATAATAATTTTTTTTTTAAACAGGTGTATGAAATCGTGTCATTCATCGGTAGTGTCGGTGTTTTAATATACTCTTGTCTTTCAATAACACTATTATGTGATTCATATTTTGTACCATCGCTTGAATTTATTGGAAATTGTAATTATTATTATATTTTTTATAAACTTTTTTTTCTTAAATTATTAATCGAGAAAAATATTTCATCGAAAAATTAAACATTAGATCTTCATCTGTCACCCGATATAACCGGTGCTCTGTTCACACCATTGGGAACTGCAGGTCCAGAAGTGTTCAGCAGTATTGTAGGTGTGTTCGTAACTGAAGGCAACATCGGTACAGGTATGCGAATAAAATCGTATGTTTAATGCACTTAGATTTCTCAGTAGTAATTCAATAAATTTCAATATATTAAAAAATTACACATTGAAGTGTATTACAAGTGATTATGACTTTCACGTGAAGTAAACGGTGTGATCGCATAAATCTCTTATAAAATGCCGTTTTATGATAAAATAGTTTTTTTTATCAACATTTGTGATTATTTTTTCAATTTAATTTTTTTACTTTGCAATAAATGTGCTAATATTATTGTATTGTATTTTTTAAATACAAATCACAGGTGCTATCATAGGATCGGCTGTATTTAATTTACTCATTATTCCTACTGCCTGTTCATTGACATCCATCTATTTTCGTGGACAGCCATTAAAATTAAACTCAATAACTATTGTGAGAGATCTTATACTGTATATCATATCAATAATTGCATTGATTCTTGTCATACAAGATAACAGAGTTGAAATGTATGTCAAAATTTATTACTATTTTTAAAAATACAGAAATGATTTAAAAAGTATTTATTTTAAAAGATTATTAAATTTTTGAAAACATTTCTTAGTGTTGAAGCCTCACTACTGGTGCTGTTGTTTGTGTTGATTGTGATCTTTCTCTACTATAATGCACAGTTGATGGACAAATTGAAGGCTGTGCTAAGCAGTTCCCGAACCTGTGAATGCACTGAATTGGAGTGCAGTCATGATTCTGCCGACAATAACCGTAAGGCCGGTGACGCCGACGACACCGAAAAGACACCACTATTGATGGCTAATGACAATCAAAAGTCATATTCAATACAATATACACAACCAATCCTATCATACGAAGTGGTGAACTTGTCAACTGAGAAAACCATTAGTGAGACACTAGAAGTTAATATCAAAATGACCGGAACTGATGAAAGTGATAGCAATAATGGCTCATATTTTACATTTCTCTACGGCTTACTGATGGCACCGATCAGACTTATAATGTATCTGACAATAGTTAGACCCACTGATCGATTGTTTGCTATTACTTTTGTCACATCCATAGTCTGGTTAGCCCTACTGTCATACGTAACAGTCACTTGTGTCGAGTTTGTCAGTAAGTAATCTATTATTGTTTTTCTTTAACAAATAACAGATTTAAACTAATTTTTAACCAAAATATGATTTTTTATTGAATAAAAGGTGAATACGTGGGAATGTCGGATACAGTGGCAGGTATGACACTCTTAGCTTTGGGTAATGCAATGCCCGATTTGGTGACAAGTATTATATTTGTCAAGAAAAGAGGTTTGGCCGATATGGCCATTTGCGGTGCCATAGCGTCCAATAGGTTTGCAATACTAATGGGTTTAGGCTTTCCCTGGGCTCTCAAATGTATGACCAATTGGGCGGTAAACAAGTCGTTCTTCTGGAACTATATTCCCATAAACAGCACATCACTGCCCTATACATCACTAGTCTTATTGGTAGCAATAGTGTTGCTATTTATTAACTTACGTCTAAACAATTGGGTAATGAATCGCAAGTTTGCCTTTATTTGTGTTTTCATACATTTGACTTTTGTCTCGATAGCCATATATCTCGAGTATAATCTGTAATATTATTTTTTAAATTACCATAAAAATAATGTATAATAATTTTATTATTATTATTAATTTTTTATTTTATATACTCAATTGAAATGATTTTATTTTATCTATAACTTATATATGTATTAAAATAATATTGTCATTTATATACATTAGATTTATTTTATATTGTATTTTATAAAAGATTTTTAGTATAACATTAAAAACTAAATAATAAATTTTATATTATAAATTATTTAATATGAATTTTTAAAAATAATAATATATTATAATAAAGTATTTGGATTATAATGAAATGTTAATTTTTTCATTTATATAAATTTATAATAACATTTAAATCAACTTATGATTTTATCAAAATATATAATCAACACTAATATTTAATTTAATATTTAAAATGAATTAAAATATATTTAAATTAATAATTATTTAAACAAATATTTTGCTTGTATTTAAATAGATATAAATTTTTACTTAATTTATAAGTTATATTAATATTGATAATGAAATGTAATATTTATATAATAAAAGTTTAGTATAATTGTTGCATAAAAAAACTATTTTAGAGATAAATGAGTTAAATAATTGATATCTTTTTGAATAACTGTCTGTATCTTCAATTGGTGTCGATTTTGATGACTCGTATCTTCTCGTCGTTGACCAGAATGACTGCCGCCTCGTTAAGACCGTTACAATATTTACTGCTACTGAACACTGTTATACATTTGCCTCCCATATGAAAGGCGTAACCATTTGGTATGACTTCGTGGGCACGGATAACATGACTCAATTGGTTGGCTGCAAAAAATCTGTTGAGAGAGACATCCGAGTAATAGTAAGCCGTTCCTCGCTTTTTGTTGGGTAGGAAACCCAGATTACCGTCTTTCGGTTCACTACTGCCTTGTTGTGTACGTAACAACTCTTGAAAGTCGCGGAACTCCTGATTGGTGACCGGATCGTTCCACAGGATCTGCCACGCAGTCTGACACTGATTTTCCGGTTCACTCAATGGCATCGGTATAGAGTTGAGCTCTTGTATTCTCAGCGCATCCGTAGGTATACCTCCGTGAGCGCAGTATATACTCTCGTCAATGATGGCACAGATGGGCATATAGTCAAACACAGTATTCAAGGCTTCCCACAGTTTCGGACCTTCGGTTTGGCCAAACTTATTGATGCACTCAGCCCTGAATGTAAACGATTGGTTAACTGATCTCAATTCGTGATTTCCTCTTAACATATAATACTTTTCGGGACACAAAACCTTATGGCACAGTAGGTATGTAATGCATTCAATACTATACTCGCCTCTGTCCACGTAATCGCCCAAAAATAGAAAACTAGAGGCCACACATGTCGGTCCCATTTTCCATAGACTGCGCTCATATATCATAAGGTCGTGTAGATTGCCGTGAATGTCGCCCAACACAAACACCGGTGACGACACTCGTATGACACGACTTTCCTTTTGAAAGACTGCTTGTGCCAATTCACACAATTTGTATAATCTCTTTAAAACTTTGGTCCTTCCACTAGGGTTTCCCCAATCAATATCACTATCAGCCGATCCGCTAACTTTAGTTTTGGCACCACTTGCGCTTTGACCACTGTTTTGTCCATCTGTTCTATTAATGTTGAACTTGTACTGACCAAAGGTTCTTATYGAGTCTATAATAATGTTAGCTTCTGTTATAGCGGTAAAACAGCTGTTGGACATCCGTTTCAATGTTTTATCCATACGTTTGATGTCAGTCTGATTCTTATTTTCTTGCGGTTCAGTAATGAATCCACTACTTGATAGTCGCACCGTATGGACAGCCAATGTGTATTTCTTTAGACGACACCTGAGACAAGTGCCCACCACTTGTTGTTCCTGTTGTTGCTGTTGTGTATTAGGTGTTGTCATTTTCAACGCCAACGAGTCGTACACTTGTTTGTTGCGCAACGCTTGTATGGGCGAAATGGATGACCGAAACAAGATAGCGGTTCCTCTAATTTTCTTACTGCCAACAGATTGGATAAAATCTTTTTCTTTGAAATACTTTGATTTGTTAGCAATTATTTGATACAATTGCTTCACCTCTTCATCCAAACCCTTATTGTCTATATTGTTGTTTGCGAGCCTAATGTCTGTACACATTTGTTTCATCTCTTGACGTGACAATCCTTTGGACCAATCGCTGGCGTAATAGGCGTAGATATGTTCGGTCCGAAGTATAGCTGTGTGACCGCTATGCGGGACATTCGTGTCCAGAGCGCACAGTCCTAATAACAGATCCTTGAATACTATGTATTGTTTGCTTCTGGCCATTGATCTAAACAAACTGTTCATATTTAAAGTATATGCCGTCTCACTTTTGCCTGGAAGGGCTAACTTTGCCATATAATCAATGAATGCCTTTTCACCCATCATTGTGGACGGAGCGCACTGTTGTAGATATTGACCAAACAGTTTATTGATATATTTTTCACTAAAACCGGCCGCTTTGACCAACACTTCCTGAGTTGTACTCTCTTTGTCTTTTGGCGAGTATTTCATTACTTCTCGAACAGTGATTTCTTGAAACTTATATATAGTTATCGTAGGATCGGTTAAAATAGCGGCCAATAATGACGGCTCTGCGCCCCACAGTTCACTAATTTTGCTCATTTCTTGACATGAAATCCATTGAAAATCATTGCTGTTATCAAAACATTTGTTTGATTCAGACTCGTGTTTGACCTCCACTTTGAATGTAAACCGTTTGACAGTATCGTTCTGTTGAGGAATCTCTACAATCGATGCGTGTATTAGATCCAGAGATTTACTGTTGACAATCAATGCATTAAAACTTTTCAATTGATTGGCAAACAGATCCATCATTTCTTTAAGACTTTCAGCCCATGTCTGTCCTTTCATGACCGGTGCCCACGGAAGCCATAGACCGACTTTCGATGAAGTAATTTGTTTTAAAGCCATTGTGTTGTGTTGAGTACACACCATTACGACGGCTATTGTGTTGTGGACATTGACTCCATAGCTTATAATCATTTGACTGTCATTTGCAGCTTCAGCTGTTTTACCATTAGTTGTCGTATACTTTCCGGTTGTCTGGTCGGCCACCGATGCCGCTGATTCAGTGGACGGCGTTCGCGGGGCACTCATACCCGACTGTTTTTTGGTCTGATTAGTTTCACTACTTTTTTTCATAATTAAGTCTCACTTAGTTTTATCAGAATATACTTCTTTAGTTGTCTCTAAAAGTCTATCAAACAAGTAATCACTTAAACTGTGTAACTAAAAAATAAATAAATAAATAAATCAGTTGACAAAATTTGTACAAATTTGAAATTATTGAATAATTTTATTTTTAATTACACGTGAAATCACAACAATAGATAAATAGATTTAAAAAAAGCCTAAACATTAGTTAAGATTCTCATTTTAATGTTATTAAAATATTTATGCAATAACTAGATATCTCTACACTTGTAATAATGTGTTTAGCATTAGTTAGTTTTGCACGTTAAACAATGGATTTAATTTAAAAACTAACTGTTAACTCAATAAATAATTATAAATACATTTAATTTAATAATTTTTAATTGTTGTTACGCGCAAAAAAATATGTGACAAACATATTAACATTTTCAAATAATATATTATAGATGTATTGATACTATCTTTTGATACTACAGTATTTGATAGTATCAATTGATACTATCTATACTACTATATAATTTGGAAATGTTTGTGCCATTTTCTGTCACGCAAACAATTACTTTTGATGTGTCGCGCGATTATTAATAATTTTAATTTATTAAATAAAAAAATTAAATAAAATATACTTTTTATAATACACTGTATATTATATAGCGCGTGAAAGCATTTTTTAGTAAAGAGATAGATTGAGAGAGAGAGAGAGAGAGGGTATTGTTGCACGTGTTAACTATTGATACACATTTTATTACGTGGATCTAACTAGTTATTTAATAATATAACTGTAAATATATTACCCATAGTTTGTGCTAATTGTTGTATTGCATACAAAGATAAATAAATTGAATAATAATATGTATTATTGGATAAAACGCGAGAAAAAAATTAATTTCAATTTATTTTACAATACTTTATTTAAATTAGAATTTAATGAATAACTACTATATATTTAGAGATTAGTTTGAACGTTAAAAACAAGTATTAGTTAAATTATAATCTAAGATCTAAATCCCAAACATATCCATAGATATATCAATTGATTTTTTTTGGTAATCAAATTATAAGTTTTTTAGCGACTTTTGTTAAATTATATGAAAAATATTAATTTATTTCTTAGATATTTCAATCGACTATCTCTGTCTCTCTTATAAATAAATGGCTAAAAAAACKAAATTCTTGCCTTTGTTGGCAATGATTATTGCTTTGACAGTTAGTTTAGTCGATGGACTGTACAACTGGCCGGAACAACCAAAGACATTAAATGATATGTGCAAAGAGTTGAAGGGTCAACACAGGATTGTCGAAGCATTTCACCATCAGTTTGATATGTATTTGATTCTTGAAGACAAAGAGTCAGAGAGTACGGATCCATTTGGTCCACGAAAACGGTACTACGTTTTGCGTCGGTTTAATGCGACTGATGTCGTGTTGGGCACCAGTAAGTCGGCTACTTTTGCTCAGGTCATAGACATGACCCGTCACTGGTCTAACGATATTCGCGGCAATTGGCTCTTCTATTTGAAACACTATTTCATTTTTACTGAAAAAAAGAAAAATCAATTTATCAAATATCTCATTGGATTTAACCAAACATTTGTAAGCAAACAGTTTTAGACAATAATGATTATGTAATTATTATTATTACTATTAAATGTGTTGTTATAGATGGACACTATTGAACAATACGATGCCTATCGGTTTCCTATTGATATATCAAATGAGAAAAAACTAATAGATTTAAAGTCTGCCATCAAAATCAATACAAACATTTACAAGTATATCCCTCAAGAGGATGAATACAATTTGATGACATTAGTGGTTAAGTTTCCACAGGAAGACATCAATAACCGAATTCATGCCATAACCTCTTTACCAACTATTCGAACGGTTAAATACGGAAGATATTATGTATACTATATGGGTATGTCATCAAATAAAACCATATAAATCATACCTAATCTAATCCAATCATATTAATTATTTATAATAACATTAAAACAACAATTTATTAGAAAAACCCCGAAAATCGCTTAATCTAGAAGAGGGAGTGTTTCAGTTTAGACGACATCTATTTGAGCCACAAATGGTTAACTATGAGACATACGACGAGATGGACTGGGCTTACATAGACAACAACAACATTACCGAGAAGTGTATCATTCAAAACTATGTCAACGCGTCCACAGTTTTGAATCCCAATACAGGATATGTACAGAATTATGGATACATGTTTCAAATCATTGAATTCATTAACAACGAGTTTAGGATTAAAAAAGGATCGCATAATACTAGCGCTGTGTCTAATATTTTAGAAGACATTAGAAATGGTTCTGTTTTGGATCTATTAAAGTGTACACAAACCGAACCAGTGATTACAACTACAATCGTATCCGAAACTCCTGTCACCGGTGATAGTAATGTTACTGAAACTGGTATCACTGAAAGTCCTACAACAACTCAAACTAATGATATAACCAGTGAGTCAACTACTAAGCCTTCCGGAGAACTAACTACTAAGCCTTCCGAAGAACCAACTACTAAGCCTTCCGGAGAACCAACTGTTGAATCTCCAGAGGAACCAGTAGATACCATACCACCGGGTCCTCCGCCCACAGAAGCTGAACCAACTGGATCTTTACCGCCAGAACCTGAAGTACCAGAACCAACTGAAAAAGAGCCAACTGATCTTCCGATGACCGATGAGCCAAAAGAACCAGAAGAAAGTGAATCTCTATTGTGGTTATGGATATTATTGATATTATCAATAGTCATAATCATAGCATTTGGTGTCTTCTATTTATTATATATCTTTGTCGGACCTTTCAATACATTTGTCCGAAGATATATCATTAATCGCGATATTCCTCCGTCTGAACGACCCAACAGAGGCACTCGGGACGCATCTCATGATATTGAACTCAAGGAAATCAAAGGGATATCTCAATGAAAGATCAGTCTAACAGTGATTGTTCACCACTTAATCTATGAACACATCTATTATCGCAAAATCTAAAAAATTTTAAAACTTCACAATTTTTATTTAATATTTTTTACTTAACTTTAATTGAATACTATTTATTTGAATTTTTTTTTGTTTGGAAATACTCTAAATTATTATTACTATTAATAATTTTAATTTTGCAATTTATTTATTAAAATATTATAATATATAAAATAAATTTTTAATTACTTTTCTTGTAATTTCATTTATCTATTGTTTTTCATATTTGTTTTAACTATTATATTATTCAAAATATATGATCATAAAAATGAACTTAAAAAGTTAATATTGTACAATAATTACACTAAATTTACTAAAATAAGAATTTAATTAATTTATACATTAAAATCTGAATTAAAAATTATATCAACATTAGTTAAACAATAATACTAATAATTAATTAATTAATAGCATCTTTTTAAAACAAATATTTGTATTGAAAAAATACCTATAGTTTTATATCAATAATATCATATAATAAATTTGAGCTAAAATTATTTTGAAACTAAACAGATAATAAACATTTTTAAACAAAACATTTAAACAAAAAGCTTACTATTGATAACTAAAATCTAATTTATGTTTACTATAATACAGTAGTTATTTACAGATGTCTCACATCAAACAAACATGACTTTTAAAATTAAGATAAAATCGTCAAAATGTGATTAATTGTGACACTATATCGTATGATCACTTGATTATAAAATCAATATTACTATTTATATTTTAAATATTATTGATATACAGTATTACTAATGAGAAATAAATCAATTTTACAGTACATTAAACAATTTTACTCATAGAAATTAAAGGCTTAATTTTAATAATCACAATTAAATTAATTAGACTATTAATAAAACTATGTTTTTAGCAATAGTTTTGACTATTTTTTGTACTATTATAGCGATATTTTATGCGCAACGAAGGCGCCGGATGTCTGTCTTGGAAAGACATGGCATTCCGGGACCCAAACCGCACCTTATATTTGGTAATATGAATGACTATAACACCTTAGGTTATAACGAGTGCTACGAACGATGGAAACAACAGTACGGCCGAGTGTTTGGCTATTATTTGGGGGCAAAACCTTTTGTGGTGATCACTGATCCAGAATTACTCAAAATCATTCAAATCAAACAATTTCATCACTTTTCTCACAGACCTTACATTATTCCCGGAGGTATTTATCGAAACTGGAGATACCATCAAATGGTTAATTAATATTTTTTTAAAGAAGTATTACAAATATTTTATACATTGAATATTATAAATTGATAATCAGGTGACACGTGTGGAGTCGTTTAGGTGGAAGAAAATGCGTACAATTCTTAGTCCGTGGTTTAGTTCATCGCAACT
The DNA here is from genome assembly GCF_028296485.1 of Oppia nitens. NCBI lineage: Eukaryota > Metazoa > Arthropoda > Arachnida > Sarcoptiformes > Oppiidae > Oppia > Oppia nitens. The sequence continues at coordinate 9,314,673 of NW_026533221.1, read as the reverse complement.
CAAATCAATTGTACCCACAATTAACATATGCATCGATCAGATGATGGCAAAAGTCGATGAAATGGTTAAAAATAATGTCGATTTTAATATCTATGAGACACTAGAAGGTCTAACTATGGATACCATTGATAGGACAGCTTTCAGTATACAGACAGACATACAGAGCAACTTTGATGACAATCCGCTGATTGAGGCCACACGGGGTGTCTTCTCTATAAAACCGAGTCAACTGTTGGCCTCACTATTGCTATGTTTTCCTGAATTTTCGTTATTTATCAATATTTTGCGCGATTTGACTGAAAGGTTAGACAGTTATTTTGGTACATCCAGTCATGGATTGCTTTTAAAAGCCGGTCAGACTATACTTGACAACAGATTAAAAGTCGCTAATAATGATAAACACAACGGCATTACAAATACTGGGTATACTAAAGATATGCTTCAATTGTTGGTCGACTCTCGTAATAATAGTGTCGTCAGCGATAGCCCGGTAGCTAATAATAAAACATTAACCGACATAGAAATAGTTGCCAACATTATTGTCGTACACGAGGCGGCCTACGAAAGTCCGGCCAATATATTAGCATTTATTATACATAATCTCATTACTTATCCAGAAATACAAAACAAATGTTTCGATGAAATCCAAGAATTATTTGCAAAAGAAGGAAACTTTGGTTATAATGTGATGACTGGTCTACCGCTAACCGAAGCTATCGTTTGCGAGACTTTTCGTCTCTATCCTACAGATACACTGTTTACAAGTCGATCGCCGGACAAAGACTATCGGTACGGCAAATATATTTTACCCAAAGGCGTGGACATACGTATACCAACATTTCAGTTGCATCGGGACCGGGAATTATGGTCAGACGCTCTGGAGTTTAATCCGAATCGGTTTCTTGACAAAGAATCCAAAATAGATCCTATTATTTATCAACCATTTGGTGTCGGACCGCGAATATGTCCGGGAAAACGGTTTGGTTTTTTGGAAATCAAACTAGTATTAGCCAATATACTCCATCGGTATCATCTGGTGCCGGGACCCAGAACCGAAATGGGTCAAATTGAACTCGACTTTAAGCTAATTACATTATCACCTAAAAATGGTATTTTTGTTAAATTAGTACCAAGAATCAATTAAAATAATTAATTTTAAATTTATGTGTAGACATAAATTTTTACTGATATTATTATAAATATGTTGTAGATTTAACAAATTCATCTTAACTTTAAACAACTTAAATAAAAACTTGTTTTTAATTAATTAATTAATTTTTAATGTAATAACTGTTAATAATTATAATTTTACATTATTTACAATTTAATTAAAATATAAGATTATATAAGCATCTACTGAGACAGTGTTGAAGACCAAGATTTAAATACTATGTACCACTTCGTCATCGGGAAAATGATAATGACTTGAATGACTTCCTCTTTGACTGACACGTCTCACAAGTGGGCATCGAGTCGTTGTCGAGTACCTCGACATCGGTATACTCTTTAAGACATGTATTAATGTCAATGTCATCATTGGTTTCAGGTATAGACAGTGAAATATCCCAATTATATTTATTATTTGTCTCATCACTGGTATCGCTGTCATTGGTCTGTCGGTGGTATTTGTCTCATAATTGTCATTCATTTGATTCATATCTTTGAATTGTTAACTGATTTGCCACTAAAATATTCTGTATATTTCTGGCAATTAAATAATGACAACAATTTTGAATTTAATTCAATGGTATTATACAAATGTATTATATAATTACTGTATCACGTATTGCACGTGAAATATTGAATTATATCTATTGAAACAATAGCGCGTGTAAATAATACAAAAAACGGAGATTACAACATAGATTTTAGCCGAAATTAAAATTTTTAGTTTATTATATACACGCGCTTTATTTTATATATTATTAATTAACGCGCTTATAAATTATTTACCCCAAACCCATCCCCACCCACCCAACCACTTCCTAACCTCACACTCACCCCAAACTAAATAATAATTAATAATAAAACTAATATTTTATATATGTATAAATGCATAAAAAACAGCCTAAAAAACAATACTTTTTTGCTGGATATCTATAATATAGATTTAACCCAAAATATTATATCCTATTCACGTGAATCTCAATTATCACATAAATTAATTTTGAAAGTTATTTATCAAATGTATGTCAAACTAACTGTATTTTCAATAAGAAAAATGTCAATATTTGAGTCAAACATTGATTATCTACTGATGATTGTTGTGATGACAATCAATATTCATCTGATGTCTTTGTCATCAATTGATTACTCTAAGAACGTCGACAATAACAACAAAATTATAGAAAATAATGAATTAATTTCTAATAATAACCTAAATAATAGACAGATTAAACTATTATTGAATAGTTTGAATAGACATAAACGACAAATCGATGGTAAGATTGGATCCGATAATAACAACAATAATCTTTTATCATTTCGTAAAGATTTTTCATTAAAAATTTATTGTTATTTCAGATAAGACACCGATAGTATCAGAAATCAGTTATAATTTGTTGACCGAAACCAAAACAGACAACATATCAGTGAATAATAGTGAGACAACAAACATGTCATTGAATATCACAACAACAACATCACTACATAAGTTATCATCAGTTATGGCTAACATAACTATTACCACTGATGGTCATAATATACGAACTGAAAATGTATGGGTTGTTGTCTTATCGGCCCTTTCTATAGCAACACTGTTTTTGTTGGCATTCTTCTGGTTTGTTATTTTAAAAATAGTCTTAAATAAGAAAACAATAATATTTAACATAAACTTGATTTTTGTGAAGGATTTTGTGTATATTTTGTAAAATAAGGAAAACTACGACAACTGTTACTGATTCCACATATGATTGTAATTATATAATAATTATAGTGATAATTGTGATAAAGAATTATTTATTATATTTTTAATTAATTATTTTTATATATAAATAGCTTTACCACCAAATGGTTTGTCACCGAAACAAAAGGAAAAGAGTGGCAAAACACAGAAAAATCAAAAGTCGATATTAACTGTTAAAAAATCAAAGATAACTTCACCAAAAAAATTAAATATTTAGCTATATGTGCCACAAATGTTTATATATTAATAATAATTTACTATTAAATTTTAAAAAAATAATTTCCACAGTTTATTGTCTAATATATTAATAAAACTTTCTATAATTATCAAAAAGTATTTTGGTTTTTATAATTATATTTTTCGCTACAATAATAAACTAAAAATTTTAATTTCGGCTAAAATCTATGTTGTAATCTCCGTTTTTTGTATTATTTACACGCGCTATTGTTTCAATAGATATAATTCAATATTTCACGTGCAATACGTGATACAGTAATTATATAATACATTTGTATAATACCATTGAATTAAATTCAAAATTGTTGTCATTATTTAATTGCCAGAAATATACAGAATATTTTAGTGGCAAATCAGTTAACAATTCAAAGATATGAATCAAATGAATGACAATTATGAGACAAATACCACCGACAGACCAATGACAGCGATACCAGTGATGAGACAAATAATAAATATAATTGGGATATTTCACTGTCTATACCTGAAACCAATGATGACATTGACATTAATACATGTCTTAAAGAGTATACCGATGTCGAGGTACTCGACAACGACTCGATGCCCACTTGTGAGACGTGTCAGTCAAAGAGGAAGTCATTCAAGTCATTATCATTTTCCCGAATCCCTCCAATTCTTATCATTCAACTCAAGAAGTTTGTCAATGACGGCAACAAAATATCAAAAGCCGTTACAATTAACAGTCAACTTGTAATCAAAAGCCACAACTATTATCTGTTTGCCATAATATGTCATAACGGGACCACTTGTTCCAGAGGTCACTATACCAGCTATTGTCTGCACAATCACATCTGGTATCTGTTTGATGACGAAGTGGTACATAGTATTTAAATCTTGGTCTTCAACACTGTCTCAGTAGATGCTTATATAATCTTATATTTTAATTAAATTGTAAATAATGTAAAATTATAATTATTAACAGTTATTACATTAAAAATTAATTAATTAATTAAAAACAAGTTTTTATTTAAGTTGTTTAAAGTTAAGATGAATTTGTTAAATCTACAACATATTTATAATAATATCAGTAAAAATTTATGTCTACACATAAATTTAAAATTAATTATTTTAATTGATTCTTGGTACTAATTTAACAAAAATACCATTTTTAGGTGATAATGTAATTAGCTTAAAGTCGAGTTCAATTTGACCCATTTCGGTTCTGGGTCCCGGCACCAGATGATACCGATGGAGTATATTGGCTAATACTAGTTTGATTTCCAAAAAAAAACTTGTAGTTATTTATAAAATAAAAACAGTTGATTTGACAAAAATTGTAATCAAATAGTTATTAAAAACTTTTTATTACTTTATAAGAATAAAACAAAATATAATAATATAAATCAGAGATTGTGATAATTAGAGATTAATTAATAAATTGATAACATATGTAATATAAACTTACAATATATATATACTGTATAATACTTAAAAAACAAAAATGAATTTACAATTAATAATAAATAGACAAATTTTTAGATTAAACAACATAGATAAAAATATATGTATTGACTTTAATGAGCAATAAAATTTGTTAATTATAAATAGATTACTAAATAATTTATAAATTTACATTCAATATTAAGATAATATTTGTAAAAATTAGATTATTTTGGCCTACAATACAGATCAATCCATATGAAAATACCCAATGGAATCAACAATATGCCGGCCGCTATCTGAAAGGCCAGTCCAGGATAAGTGTCAATACTGGCTCCAAAAACACTCGAGTAATATACCGAAGCCAGTGTTGGTGCGATGGCCTCAACTGTGGCCATCAAACTAAACACTTTTCCCACTTCGTCTTCATGAATAATCTTCGAGAGTCTCGATCGGATGGCAATCATTGTTATCGGTGCAAACATACCCACAATAAATGATAGGTAAAGACCTATTGGCCGTTGCAATGATCCACGCATTAGGCATTGCATGAACAGTGATACCACACCAATGATGGCTATATAATCAAAACAAAATTAATTAAATATTGAATATAATTTATAATTAATAAGTAAATGTGATATCATATTAATTATAAAATTTTGATAATCCTTTATACTTATTAATACTAGTAAATTATTTGGGTTACTTATTACTAAAATAAATAAAACTATCTTTATTGTATTAGTTCAATACAATACAATTATCAAATAAATAAATGTAGCATGATAAAAAAATAACCCAATTATTTATATCAAATAGATTTAATATTCTGTGTAATTTAAACTTTATTGCATACTGTATGCTAAGATTCAATAATTATAGTTAATATTATGTAATAAATACTGTACTTAATTATAAACAAATATAATAGTTTTAATTTTATTATAATTATCATATATTATGTCAAATAATCAGTTTTCATCTCTCAAACTACAGATTGTAATTATTATTTTTTTAAAAACGCTAAAATATATTTAGTATTATTTTATCATATCTTTAGATATTGTTAATCATTTTGTGATTTTGGACTCATTATAAAAAAGACAAAAATATATAATCAAAGATTCACTTTTAATATACAGACAACTTTGCAATACTGGCTAAAACAACTTTTTTTTGTGTAAACAAATCAATTAATACATGATAACATAATTATGTGATATACAGTATAATTGTGTAATATTAGCTATTTTTTATAAATCAAATACTTTACTGTTTCTATATTAGTTGTAAGCATAACCGGTACCATAATTTTAATAACAAATACTTAAAATCATATGATTGCTAGTGATTATACAGTACAGTATTTGTAGCTATAGTCCATTAAAATAAGTTTAATTAAATATTTAGTTTATATAAGTGTTTATTTTTGTTGTTGTAGTTTATTTTATATCTATTGATATAAAGTTGTTAACTATAAACTATAATTAGAAACTATTTAGATATTTAGAAAAATTAAAAAGTATTTAATTTAACTAAAAGATTTTAATTAATAGCAAAATTCATACCCAAAAGCATATCACGAACTTTATATCTCTTCATAAACACCGGTATAATAATAGCCATCGAAACGATAGTAAATATTGTGACCAATGAATTAACATTTGAGTACTTTTTTGCCGACCAACTGAACAATTTTTCCACATATTGCCAGAGTATGATCATTGAGCCCATATAGGACAACATCACACAGAATATGGAGATAAATAGGAGCCAAATCTGTGCCCTAACCTTATGTGACCGATGTTTACAACACGTGTGAAATATATCGATAACATTGCTTATGTCAAACAATTCTCGCAAGTGTTTGACAATGGCATCGGTTATCGATTCGGTTGATTTGATCATTACATCGCTGTCGATTGACTGGTCAGTGACCGAACTGGCCTCAAACAGGTCTGAGTTGACAATCTGAACTTCAGGCTCTTTTGGCTGCTCGTTGACCACTATTAGGACCCAACCGAGTGCTGCCAATTGGCCGCAAAGTGACACTAATAACAAAAATCAAGCAAAATTTTTATGTTATGTAATACTTAATAAGTATTATTATTTTATTAATACTATAATTATTCTCTACCGGTAATTAATTTATATTTTCATTAAACTATTAGTACTATAATTGTTTTAATACATTTCTCTGTTTATTTGACATTGGATTATAGTATAACAGTAATCAACTCAAACATTAGAAATTGCTTGTAATAAAATTTTGCAATTACAGTATTTCCTGTTATAAAATGCTATGTATTGAAAGTTATATTTAATAAAACATTAATATACTGTATTGTTTAACAACTAATCTATTGCTTCATAATCATAGACATAAAATATCTATCTATAACTATAGTTACTATAGTATATAAATTTACATATATATATCTTAAATAATATCCGAAAAGCATGAGTAAAAGCAATGAAACTGCTGGTATATATATTTGAAAGGATATATATTTTTTAACACAAAAGATACTTAAGTACTGACCAATAAAAACGGCGATATAATGGTAGAGTTGGTTCACATTTTTGTCATCGCCGTCGCCTAGAATCTGGCCGCCAATAAATGAGCCCAAAGGCTGGGCTATATTTATACAAAACAAGTTATTAATATAAGTTAAAAAATATTCGTAAATACTTACGCAACCAGAAGCTGACCTCAAGACATGCAAAACGTATTGCTCGGGTAGAGCGGTCACTGGTAGCCGAACAATAAGCATATGTCGACATAAGTGTGGCTATAATACCACCAAAAAGTGCTGACGGTATAAATGACAATAGTATGAGATAGACATCTATAAAAAAAACCAAACAATTTGTACATCAGTTTAAGTTAGTGACTAAACCATCAGCTAATATGTGATGACAAACATACCTGAGGTAAAAACGGCGGCATTTATAATAAGTGCGATCGACTCGATGACGGCGCCGAATGCACCGAAAACCATAATAAGTTTGCGGCCGTGAATATATTTGTCACTCCACGACCCGATAAACAGCGACCAAATGGCGCACGGAATGGTCGATATGATCATACGGTACAGTACTATAAAACCCGAATCGGTCAATATGGCCGACTTGATCTCGTCGGCCGAGTGGTCATACTCTGGTGAGTTAATCTCTACACAGTATTGAGGTTGTTGTTCGTACCTAAGCCGACACAGTTTGTCTTGGACTAGCTGTGACACAGCCATTGACGACAAACTATACGAAAACATGTAGAGGAAGAGGAATGGCTCAACTTTGAGCTCTCGTATCAATTGTGTCCACCGATAACCACTGATGCTACTCGTTATCGACATGTTTGGTCAGTATATGGTTTATATGTGCGTCTGATTAATGGTCTGATTGATAATCAGTTATTAAAATATCACATCTGATGAATGGTCGACACAAAACTCTGAAAATAAAATAAAACTTTTGTTTTCATCAATTTTATTGACAATAACCTAAGTATTAATAAATAGCACTATAATGTTGATGACTAATATGTGGATGAAATTGTTTTTTTCAGTTTTTTTTGTTTGAAAATTATCTAAATATTTCAAACAAAAGTTACATTTTTTACTTCACTATTTGAATTGTATTATATCTTAAAAAGCATAGTTTCATATGAAATACGGTGTCTTATCGTTTCGTTTAATAAAAAACAAATAAAACAATGTATAAAAACTTTGAACACTTATGAAAATCTATGTGTGTGTACACACACTGTGTAGTTATCGCTGTAATGTACATATAAATTGATATACAATATCATCCAAAAGGCAAACAAATTGATAAAAAAAACTAATTATAATAATTTTTAGTTTAGTTTAGTCATGTTTATGTATAAGTACTTGTAATGTTCAATACATACACACTATCGCAAACACACACACACACACACATACACACACATAGATACATACATACAATTCACATAAAAATTAATTGCATTTCATAAGACTAATATCATAATAATTTACACATACTGTATATACTGTAGATTATTGAAAACAAAATATGTATAAATTTATTTAACTTACAAAACATTTTTGTTGTCATTGAACGGTCTCTAATCATTGCAATAATGAATGCCATTAACTGACAGTTTATGAAAATAAATTAATATAATTTTTATTTTAAGTGATATGAGTTTTGTTATTATAAATATTTAACTTTTTATTTAATTTTGCGATTATATAGATTGTGATATAAAGCAAAACTATCATAATATCATATCACATATTAAATTGTTTTCAAACATATTATTTATTATAAGAAAACAAAACAAAAAATATGAATTGTTGTTATAGTTATGACAAAAGTTATTAATAAACATTTGAATAATCAATTTATTATATTTAATGGTATATTAATATATTATATCATTTTAAAAATCAATATAACTATTACTGTATCATTCAATGACAGCCATCGGACGTATAGTTTATTATAGACTTTTAATGTTTAAATATCCAACAAATTCATACAAACACACAAAATAAATAAATAATTCAATTAAACACTTATTAATTAACATATAATTTATATTTACATTAATAACAAATAATAATTTTGTTGTTGTTTTTTATAAAACAATTGCGTTTACATTTAAAACATGTGTTATTGTGTTGTGTTTGATGAGTGATTGTGTCAATGAATGAGTGATTGCATAACAATAACAACAATACAATACTACACATCATATCATATGATTTTCAGGTATTAATACATTGCTTTGTGTTGTCAGTCATATAAAACGTTACATTTTTTCACAGTTGGTATGTATAAACAAATTGTCTATAATATTGTATAATTTATTAATAAAATTTTATATTTAATCAATGATAACATTTTAGTGCATTTATAATTTAAGTATATTTACGGTATATTTATATATATGCTTAAATTTATTAGTAATAACATTATTGATGATCAATTGTAAAAATAGGGTTTAATATTTATTGTAATATTGTATAACATACTACATGATAGCAATAAACGCACATAATTTATACTATAGTTAAAAAATTTAATTATCACCTGGAACATTTTAAATTAAATAATTTAAAAAATATTATCATTATGATAATAATAATAATCTAAATTGGTATATTACTAAAAATTAATAATAAGTTTACCTGAATATTAAAAAGTAAAATATTATATTTATGTAATTAATTTCGATAATACAAAACGTCATTTTTGTTATCATTTGTTATATAAAAATTACATTTTATTAAAATAGTTTTGTTTTTACTACTGTTATATCATGTGTTTAGTATTTGTAATAATAATTTAAACATAAACTTTGGATAATTTTGTTTTAAAAATTAAATTAATAAAATACTATATAATTTTTAATGATATTAATTGTATAATAACTTTTGTACAATAGATAACTCTATTCAAGAATGTGTTAACAGTGCCGGTGTTTGTAGTCATCCTATACTAATGGCCCGACCAATAAAGTCGACCCGATTTCAGCGTTTTCTCAAATACATGGGACTGTTGGGTGGTGTGGGTCTAGGCTTTTACCTACACTATCACTTACATCCACCCGAAAAAATTCCCCGCAAAGACATACGTAATGCCGTTGAACTTAACTATAATATATTTGAGAGATGGGGCGGAACATCCAGATTATTAGGTGGAAGCAAAGATGATGGACCCTGGTCACCACCCAAACCTTCATAGCATATACACATTGTTACCTCGATTACCATAATTGTTAATAAAGAAATATTTAATTCGTTTTAATTAAAAGTATGCTAATTGTAATATTAATCTTAAATAAATTTAACATTTTTAGTTCACATTAAAATTTGTTTAAATAAATTTATTATACGGTAATTCAAATTAGGTAATTGTAATAATTGATAAAATGTATCGATATTATGTTGTAAAAGTCGTCATTACAATAATAATGAAAGTATGATTAATAAAATTTTTACCTATATATATGATATTTAACAAACAATTTACAGGTAATAAGTTTTTAATTATAAGTTACAGGTAAATAAAAACAATTGTTAAAAATAATTTGTTTTTACCTGTAATCACAAACACATTGCTTTTAAATCAATTATTGTCATGCAAATACAAACAAGTGATTAAAATAAATGATAAAATTAAAAATATATATAAAACAAAAATGTAAATTCGGTAAGATAAAAAAATTATAAAATGTAAAATGCAAGTCAAATAATTTTTAGGTCAATTAAAAAAATGTATGATAAAAATAAACAAAAGTTATGATAACTGTAGTCAAAATGAAACTATTTCTTCCAAACAGCCCGTCCGCGACCAATACCCTGAGGTCTACGTTGAACACTACTGGCACTAGAGTCGGGTCGTTCAGATTGATGGTGTCTTTGTTGATCATTATCATCATTTGGTGACCAATTGTTATCATTAAGACTCAATGCTTGATTGAATCGTCGAATTGGTATTGTATTAACATCATTGATTCGGCCCATATAGGCATCGACCACAACGTTTATTTTGGGCGGCAAATGCCGTTCCGTTGGCCGGATTTCAAATAGAGGACAAAGCATATCAGTCAATATGTAACTGAGCCGTCGGGTCAGTCCCTGAGCACAGTTATAGTTGTCCTGTTCGTCGTGAAACTCACAGTTAGTGTTCGGCGAATAGTCATATGTAGAACTCGTGAGTTTGTCTACAGACACAAAAAAAAGTTGACATCAATTAAAAAAATAATCAATTGATATAAACTGTTTGTCTTACTTTCAGCTATTGGCTGACTGATAGGTCGTTCAATGAAATTAGTGATATTCCATACAAGTGTGACTAAATCAAGAAACTCTACGTCCCATTCAAATCCGGGTACAACTGATTGATACTTTTGTGCCAACCAACGGAAAACTCCTGCATTTTGTTCGACTGCGTCTTCGCGACAAAACACTAGCATCGATGTCGGCTTTCCGGTCACTGGATTCGTGAATCGCGATTCTTCCAGAATCTGTTCAATATCTTCTACTAATTTCTTGTAATCACTAACTGCTGGATCAAAGTTGTCTAACGGTATCTTATGGCTAGTTTTAGACCAATCATTTGCCATATGCATGTAACCTAATGTATACAAATCAATATAATTAAAATGATACTAAAATTTTATGAAAGCACTCACCGATTGGCACTTTTCCGGCGTCAATAAACTCGTGATATGTACAGTGAATGCCTTCGCGAATAGTATACCTCGAAATACCGATTTCCAGCGGATAATATTCGGAGGGATAACTTTCGGTACGAATCATGATATTAGTTCCCACAATAAATATCGGTGCGTCCATCAGCTCTGTCTTTGACTTAAAACTTTTGACAAAAGACTCGACCAATTTGGCGAAAAACTCTTCGCGTGACTGTTCATCATCGATATTGGCCGAACACATGGCCGCCGATCGGCCAAAGTTTTCCCCTTTTTGTTCCTTATATGACTTCGGAGTTATATCAATGGTAACCTTTGCTGAGCTATTGACACCAGATTTCTCCTTTTGTGACATCAACTCAAACGGTTGTCGCTCTTCTTTGGGCATATCTATGCAATCAATGAGACAAATATATTATATATCATGTGTTTATAACACTATAAGAGTGGCCAGTCTTGCAATTGGCCACACCTTTCCATAGGTCGCCGGCAATTGTCTGAAGTTCGGGATTATTTAATCCAAAGTTTTTTCCCTCTTTCTTCATTTGGTTTTGTATGTGAATCAAGAAATGAAAGAAAGCGTTTCTTCCCTTTGATTTACCCATTATTTTAAGTCTTAATATACAGTATTTGATAAAATGTTTGGACAGAGATGTGATCAATGGTTAAAATATATGTATAAGTAATAAAAAAATGATTTAAAATCTTAAAAACATTGAATGGTTTGTTGTTTAAGACAACAATGATATCATCAGTTAGTAAATGATTAATGAAAGTGAAGTGTGTTTACAGTATATGCAGTCAAATGTGGGCCCAAATTGTATTGAATACACACTTAGTGTTAACAACTGTCACGAGTTTTGATACATTTTAATTGTATGCAATAAAACATCATTTAATTAAGTTATAAAATACATAAGTGTAATGTAATTTTTTAAAGTAATATTATTTATTAAGTAATAAGTTATATAAAAATTGCAATTTATTTAATTTTTAATCTTTAAAAATACTAAAATTCATAATTTAAATGTTAAATTAATTTTACATAACTTAATAATTTGGTCACACTGTAACATTACACTATGTTAAATGATTGTATATGTTTAAATAGTTTATCAACGCATTATATGCATAGATATCAATATAGTTATACATATAAAATGTACTCAAAATATTTATTAATCTCCGCCTTCTCAGTCATTATTAGTGTAAACGTGCACTTTGTGTTTGTAAATATTAAGTTTGCTGTTGCTATGCGACCGCCAATAATACGTTCATTGTTTACGTTTGAATTTCAATTACGTTATAATCGATTGCATTGTTTGTTATAAATATCACATAAATGTCTCGTTTTTCGCCATTAGTTTAATCCACGCACTGGTAAGTCATAACTGTTTATCACCAATAGGTCATTCACTAAATATATCATATGAATGATTATGTTTTATAGGTATGTCCGAAGCCGACCGCCAGCGGCCACTATCGGTCGGAGAGATCCAATCACCAAAAAGTTCACAACTGATAACATGTGAATCATCGGCGACATCGAAGTCACCGAACAAAGATGTCATCTATTTTATTGAAACAAAAACATTTAAATCAAGTTCACAGTCGTCTGGACCTACTATTGGTCGACAACCGCAGTCCATGCAATCGGCATTTACGGCGATGAAGGCCCACAAGTTTGACGCCAATTGGATAAAAGTGGAAGAAGTGATGTTCATGAAAGAGTTGCGCTCCCGTCTGATCGACTCATTGTTTATATTTGACACTTTTGACGGAAAAGCGTATGAATATCTTCGGTCAATCGATGCCCGTATTTGCGGACCGCTGACAATACTCTACTGTTACAGCAATGAGTGTCCGCAACGCTTTAAAACAATACCCGAAAAACCCCATCCCGTGTTCAGTCAATGTATGCGCAAACTATTTGTTTCGTTGTCCGGCTTTGATGGCCAACGCAAAAAGGATTTGGTCAACAAAGTGGAGCGCATGTGTGCTAACTATTGTAAAGATTTTACCAAACGAGTCACTCATTTGGTTACAGACTCTGTCCGATCCCGCAAGTATCGGGTGGCCAAACAGTGTGGCGCTATTGTTGTGTCCAGCCATTGGGTGGACGACTGTTGGAATATATATCAACACAAGTTTTCTAATGCCGCCGAAAAAGACATTACTGACAAATATAGTCTCAAAATGTTTAATAAACTAATGATAACTGTTTCGCAGGTATTTGTTATTATTAATATTGCTTTGAATTAATTAATCAAATTAATCGGTAATTTCTGGTTGTGTTATAGGTTGACGTCAATGAGCGCAACAAAGTTATGGAAATTGTCCGACAAAACGGCGGTGTTTATAGTCCGTCACTTAAACTCAATGCACAAAACTGTATATTATTGTTAAAGGAGGCGTCGGGAGAGAAGTTCAAATATGCGCAGATGAAAGGCATTCCCTGTCTGAGCATCAATTGGTTATATGACTCCATCGACAAAGGATACACTTTAGATGAACAAGACTTTCTAATTAAAAGCGAAGAACCATCAAATAAAACAATAACAAATAGACAAAACAATAGCAAAGAAGCAAATAGTATCCCATCTGACAAAACAAGCATATCGTCGTCAGAATTCATACAACCGGAAAATAATATACAGAAAACTTCATCAAATGTATCACAAGACACAACCTGTGACAGTGTTATTAAGACATTGGAATCATTGATTAAGAGCCTTAACAATGAGTCGTTTCTCGAAGGATGTGATGTCTATGTAATTGGATTTAAGAAACCGGTGTTTGATATAATCAAGAAAGCGTTGTCATCGAGCGGTTCAATGGTCTTCAATGAGTTTAAAGAAATTATTACACATGTTATCGTTGGCACCAATGTTATTGATAGTGAAGTGAATAAACTGTCAGACAAAAAATCTTGTAAATTAGTGACAATTGATTGGCTACTCGAATGTCTTCGGCAACGAGAGTGTGTTGATTGTTCGCAATTTGAGATTAAACGAAATAAACGAAGTCTAGACAATGATAGCAGCAGTGGTAGTACCAGTACTGTCAGCATCAGTAGATCGTTCAGAATGACCGACTCCAACAGTAAACGTCAAAAAACTAAACACTTTTTTGACGGCCCGTTGACTGTTATATCTCCCCAAAAATTGGGTAAACCTATTATCAGCGGTAGATCACTCAATATAAAAGCAAACCATTGTTCATTAGGCGAAGACATGAATGATCACTCATCGGGTGTCCAGTGGGCCGACGATTCGGAAGATTACTAGTTTTTTAATTATAACACTTTGTATATACATATATAGTATTTAAACATATATTTAGATTAATTTATTATAATTAATACATTTTATTATAATTTAATTATTTATTCAAGAGGTTATTGTTTATTATAATACACATGAATTTTATTATAACTGTAATTGTATTAGATTTAGCTATTTGTAAAATACGATATAATAATTATAGATTTTTAAAGAAAATATTTTGTTTATTTGATAATTTATTAATTATTTTAAATGACTTTTTATTAAACTATACCATTCATAATAGTATATGAAATTAAATACCATTATAATATATTACAATTGTTTTTATTTATTGTGTTTTATAACTTAAATTAACATTAATTTAGATATTTCTAGACATTTCTCTATTAATATGGAAAAAATATTTTTAGTATAAAACTTGGCAACAATTTCCACTGATGGGAACAGTTGTTTATAGGTATAGGTAGATGTATTTAGCTTCAAGGTTATGGTTAGGTTATTAGTAAATAAAAGTGTCGACAAAAAAGTTTATTTAAATAAAAACTTTTTTCAACCAAATATTTGCGACTTTAATATTAAAATATATTAATAACGTTATTATATTGTAATAAAAGGGGCAATAATTTTATGTTTCAACTATTAATATACAGTACAATACAGTAGTACTGAATAAAACATAGGGTTATTGTAAACACTGTACTATTGATAACATTATTGACTTTCACTTTCTGTGTTTATATCAGTGTTTCGTCACTTGTATTACACGATTGCTATGAAAGACAATAACAATAATATAATTGTCAATACATTAACAAGTTTTTCACTTGATTTTGTTGACCACTGGCCACTATTGGCGGACGACATGAGCTTCGGATATAATAAACTAATGAACAGTGACTCGCAGGACTCGTTGGACACCGTTTGGTCGTCAACATCAAGCGGACAGTCGACTATCAACGACTGGGTCACTGGTTTGGACAACTTGGGTAACACCTGTTTCATGAATGCCATCCTCCAGTGTTTGGCACATACGGATCCACTGAGACATTATATTATCTGTAAGTATCAAAGTTTTCTAACGATCTGATAGTTGATCTTATGGTCTGTTTGTTTAGCCAATCAGTTTCTAAAAGATCTGAACAAATCGGACGGAATGACGGCCTATCATTTGGCACTTCTGTTTCGTAAGTTATGGTCAAACAAATGCCAATCTATACGACCGACACAATTGAAAGCGTTGGTCGAAAGGAGCCAAATGTTTAGCCTTAGAGGACAACAGGACGCACATGAATACTGTATTTTTCTGTTGGACTCACTTCATGAAGACCTCAATAGAGCCCGAAGTCATACGTTTATCTCATACACTGATAATAACGAAGACGAAGAACTGATGAATGGCAAGATGTTGGCCTCACATTCGTGGTCTCAGTTCAAGAAAAACAACGACTCGATTATTACCGATCTTTTCTATGGACAATACGCTTCACTCATTCGTTGTTCAATTTGCCCAAAAGTATGGATCCATTAATTGATTAAATTATTAATAATTAGTTATTTAGTGATTATAATATTTTGTTTACTTTAAAAATTAGGATTCATTTAAATTTGATCCATTCATGTGTCTGTCTTTACCCATTCCTCAACATTACGATAACATTGAATTAAGGGACTGTTTGTCATTATTTACGGCATCAGAATATTTATCGAATCAGAATTCATGGTATGATTTATTATCTAAATAAGAAAACTTAATAATTGTATTAATTATTTTGTTTAAATAACTAACTTTATGTCTACTAAAATTGCAGGTATTGTCCACAATGCAAACAAACCCGTAATGCTATAAAACGGATCAGTTTATGGCAATTGCCTAAAATATTGGTCATTCAATTGAAGCGCTTTTGTTTCGATGAGAACTTGTGTTCGGAAAAGATAACCTCATTTGTCAACTTTCCTCTCTATGGTTTAGATCTTAATCCCTATTGTAGTAATGCTAACCCCAACTGTACGTATGATCTTTACGGTGTTGTCAACCATTACGGTGGTGTCGATGGCGGTCACTATACGTCATACGTCAAGTGTAGCGACAATTATTATGACACTTCAAGTAATGATTATTAAATTTGTTTTTTTTTTGTAAAACAATAAAATTATTTTTGTTGATTAGTTTGGCGATGTTTTGATGATAATCGTGTCGATAAAGTTGGCGACGAGTCGATGGTCACCCGTAACGCATATATACTGTTTTATCGGCGAAGAGATCATAATTCAAATCTTTGAAATGATAATTGTTTGTTATTTGATTCAAATTGTTGAGTGATCTATATTTTGTTAACTTATATAAATTTTAAAAAATATATAAACACGTATTTTTAATTACTGGTATTTTTCTAGTATAGTATTTAATATTACGGTACTATTTTTTAATGTGATAATAATTAACCTAATTTTAACAAATTTATTTGAAGTTAAATATTTATTGCTAGTTGTTATTTAATTAGAATTTTTAGTGTATAATATTAATTTTTGATAATAACATTAACATTAGAACTGTTTAATAAAAAAAACAGTATTTTAATATAATAAAATTGTTTTTAGTAATAACTTTTTAATAACCGTATTATTTACATACAATAAAATAAATTAATTCTATTAATGTATTAAAAAATTGCATTACGATATATCAAATTTATTGCATAATTATTAGACTCGTATAGCATTATTTGCTTTGAATGCTTATCTAAACTACTTGTTTGAATCACAATTATTTATCCAATTAATTATAAGTTAAAACATTTAAATTACTGTATAACTAATTTAAATATTTCTTACTATTATTACTTTATTAAACAAATTATATGAAAAACATTTAAATAATAATACGATATATATAATAATAAAAACAACTGAGATTTTATTAATGAGATAAACTACTGTACAGTATTTTACACTACATATTCAATGAATTCAAATCTATAATACTTTCAAAATAATTGATTAATGAAGTTCGCGAAGAATTGATACTAATATCGATGGAATTTAAGTATTGATTTATTTCATTGATATTATTAATTAGATTATCAGTCAATTGATTCCAACTCTCATTAATCATATTTATCGGTTGTAATGCAAACAATGAAAACAATTGTCTATAACTATCCAATAGTTGTATTATATGTTCTCTGGTTTCGTCTAAATTTTCTAACATTAGTTCTACTAATTGTCTCTCAATTGATATATTATTTATATATTCATTGATAAATACTGATTGGTCTGATTGGTCATCATTTGGTTGGCTATTGTTATCAACTATTATTGACTGATTTTCATTGATTTGTTTGACAATTAAATACAAGAATGTATTCATAAGAGTACTCTCTTCTTCAGATAATTCACTAAATATATTAATTTTATTATCAATAATAAGACACATTTGTGATAAATGTTGGATCAATTGATGGCATTGATCTCTTTTTGAGAGATCAGCCGATTCACACATATTTTATCCGAAGGGTTTGACTTCAAACCTATACTATTATATATAATTTGAAAATCTGTATAAATTTATATTTCTGTTACGCAAACAATTACTTTTCGTGAGATTATAAAAAATTATAAATTATTTAAATAACGGTAAAATAAACTTTATTTTAAAACTAACAGTTAATTTTTAAGGAACAAATGTAGATTATAGACAGCCAGTAGAAAATTATTTTCCCCAAACCCATCCCCACCCACCCAACCACTTCCTAACCTCATACTCACCCAAACTAATCTAACAAAATAATAATTATATAATAAAACTAACATTTTATATATGTATAACTGCATTAAAAACATTTTTTTGCTGGCTGGCTAAAATATACATTTAAGCCATAATTTAAAGTAAAGACAAAATAATAAATACGAAATAAATATATAGAGATTAAAAAAAAGAAAAATAATGTGGGATCTAATATATTATTATTAGTATTTAATTTATAAACGCATGATATTTAAATTAATTCATAATTATATTAATAGGATTGTTAACAAATATTATTTTGAATATAACGGAGACATTAAACTAAACTACTGTATTATCCGTTAAGAAAATAATAGATAATAAAAATAATATTTTATTAATAAAAAAGACTATGATTTGGAGTATTTGTTATTTTTGTTGTGGTTGTTGTTGCGATAGTGGTAACAATAATAATGAGTTTATCGACAATTTCCAACAGGAACCGGGAGCTGTAGAAAGAGGCCAACATTTAGTCCATACAACCCGTGGCTATACTATCTGTTCCCGTGATTACGATTGTTTACCGACCAGTCATGAGATACAAGAGCTTCGAAAGAAGTTAACAAAAACCACGTCTTATGTCTACAGCCGTCCGTTCACTGAAATGTCCAAAATTACTGATTATTTATTTATGACTAGTTTTGGAGGTATTTGCGAGGAATCCATTAGAAAAAATAAAATCGCATTTATTGTAAGCGTCACTCACGAAACACCCTTATATAAAGTGGACGGCATTCACAATATTAGGATTCCTGTCAGTAGTTTAGTTGTTAAATGATTAGCAATTTTTTTTAATAACAACAAAAATGTTTGATTTCATCAATTTTGTTGTTTTTAATATTATTAGGCAGAAGATCATAGAACTGAAAATATATATAAATATTTTGATGATATATCCGATATAATTACAGAAATGGAGACAAAAGAAGTGGTAACACTAGTTCATTGTCGATTAGGGCGAAGCCGATCGGCCACTATAACGATGGGTATAATACAGTAGTATAAAACGTTTAAGTTATATTTTTTTATCAATCTCTCTCTCTCTCTCTCTCTCTCTCTCTCTCTCTCTCTCTCTCTCTCTCTCTCTCTCTCTCTCTCTCTCTCTCTCTCTCTGTTTGATATCAAACTATTAGCACATTTAATGAAAAGTCAAAGAATGTCTTTGGATTTAGCCTACGATTTGGTCAAAAGTAAGCGTCCATTTATTGGCGTCAATCCTGGATTTATCCGACAATTATTGAAATATGAAATGCATTTGTTTGATAAAAATTATACAAAATTGGATGATATTATAGCTAAAAATAGCAAATCAAAGACAATAAAAGAATTGATCGCTAAATATAATAAATAACATATTAATATACAAATTGCTAATTAATGTATTATATATTTATTGTATTATTTTTATTTGTGAATTTATATATTATCAATAAACACAAATAAAAAAACAATCCTGAATAACATGAATTAATTATAAAATATATAATATTAAAATATGAAATTTACATTTTATACTACATTATGCTATTTAACTAAATATAAAGTTATGATAACATTATGTTTACTATAAACAGTAATTACTGTACTGTATTATAGGCATATTACCTTTATTATTATTATACATTGGATATTATATAAAAAGTATAATTTAAAAATTGATAAAACAATTTTATTTAATTATATACTAATTTGTTACAATAGTTGTATAATGATACAAGTGATAATTTAATATCAATGAAAAAAAGATAAATAGATTAAATAGTTGTTTTTTGTAAAACTTATTCGTTGTTATGTCTATTATTAAAACATAATTAAATTATTAATATTTAATAAGAACTTTTAAAAAAATTTATCATTTGTAATACATTTATATTAATAATACAGTAGTATCAACAACAGTAATACAATAATATTTTGATTATTATTGAATTTAAAATAATTATCTATTTGATGGCCTAAAGGTTTCAATAAATCAAATTCAATGTAAAGTCTATTATTTAAATAATTAGATTTTACTACAACAATATAGGCACAATGATTTTGAACTATAATATTAATATTAAATATACTAAAATATGTTCATTATTTTATTTTATTTTATTTTAAATATGTAACATTAGTTGAATTGTACTGGGCAATTTTACTTTTTTGACTCACCAATAGATAAAAACAAAATGTGTTTTTTTAATTATCATTTAATTAATTGTGAATTTTTAATAAAATTTTAGTCGTTTTTGTTGCCGTAGAGCTAATTGTAAATTATATAAAAGCATGAAATTAATGGTCAGTAAAATATATTGTAAAATTTTGATACATATTTATACAATACATTTATTAATCACTTTATTATATTATGCTATCATTTATATATTACATTTACTTACTTACTTTACTTTAAAATTATATAGTTTACTATTAATAATTCAATATTTAATAAAATACATTAATGACATTGAAATGTCAAAATGCAATTGTTTTTATAAAAAATGGACATTTATTTTGTACAACTGATTATATGACAAACTATTTATTTAATTTCAATTGACTGTTGTTAATGAACTTCTTTTATAATTAAATTAACTTACAATAAACAATATATTTCTATTAATAAACATATTTTGTAAAAATAATAAAGATAAATTTTTAGTCAGTGATAAAAATAAAACCCATATATAAATATACTAATATACTGTATAGTAATATAATATATATATATACAAAAATTAATGTTTTTTGACAATAATTAGATCTTCTTATAAACTTTAATATAAGTTTTGATTAAAAAAATTGTGTAAAAACATTTTTATAGTATTTCCTTTATTATTAAAGTTAGTAAAATATTTATAATAATTAATAAATAAAAATCTTACATTGAAAACAAAATTAAAGGAAAACTTCTTTTTTTGCTTAAAAGTATTAAATTATTTTTAAAACAACTTATTAAACATATTCAGCAAATATAAAACATTTAATCATTTTTTGTCCTAATATGTGATATCATAATTCAAATTTTCTTTATTATTATTTAAATGCATATTGATTAATTTTTCATAAATCTAATTGAATTTTAATTATACAGTTTAAATAAATTTTATGCTATATATCGAAATAAATGTTGTAATCAATAAAATGTTTAAAATACTGTTGAAATGTATATTAAATTTATATTTTATCACAAATATTGTGAATATTAGATCAATACAGCAAATAATTTAGTGACATTGAAACAAAAGATAAATTAATAATAAATATATAAAATAATAGTATATATTTGATAATAACATAAAAATTGTAACCTTAAAAGTATTGACCCCAAACACATACACCAACACTATTACCGGTCGACCCGATCGACACTAATCACTGAGTGATGGATTTAGACCACCTCTGTCTTCGTCATCGAAATGAACAATAATAATCTATAATAAATACAATTATATAATATTATTGATATATTGATATATTATGAGATGCATATCATAATATTGATTGACAATCTATAACAACTGGGAAGTAATTGATTAATTGATTGAAAATTTCAAACACATTAGCCTTCATAATATCAATTATTTTAAACGCAAATATATGTATGTATGTATTTATTTGTATTAAATATTATTATCAATAATAATAATATATTTTATTCAAAAATTTCTATATAATTGAAAACAAGCTGCAATTGAATGAAAGTTTAGAGTAAGTGAAAAAAAGATTTTAAAATTTCGTGAGTTTTTTTGACTACAGTTTATTTTGTTTGTTGTGGTTATAAAATTATAACTAAACTTTTCAAACATTTTCAGATTATTACTTTTGTTACTTTTATTGTATTTATATTTTTTTGTTATTGATAATTTTCAATCACTTTTACTTATTTTTTTATATTGAAAAAATGAATAAATGAAAAATTAGTTTTGAATTATTTATGAAAATCAAATATCTTTTTATCATTCAATTTTTTCTCATATTTATTTTATATATTCAATATAGTATTAATTTAATATACAAATAAGAGTTATTGAATGTATAAACAGAATAATATTATACATATTGTATATCATTTTATAATATCTGTGTATGTGTTTGATAATCACACTTTAATTAATTAAATAAATGTAAAATATATAATATGTTATGTGGTTTTTACAGATTTTCTCAACTAAAAGGTTATAACTTAATGCTAATGTCAAAAAATAGTGAAATTCAAGTATAAATCTTACTTTTATTTAAATATTTTTTTTTTGATTAAAAATGCAACGCTTTTCAAATCAACAAATTTTTATTTAGTTTAAATCATGTTTTTGAAACTGTTACTGTTTATAGAAAATAATATTAATAAAAAATTATAAAATTATAAATAAATAGCTTTATATTATAATTATTATAATATATAAACTAACAATTGAATAAAATATTTTAATATTATAATATTTCATTGTAAAATGTGATTTTTTTAATTTATGGATAAATCAGTTTTTTGTTTGTTTTTAACATTTAATTGAAAGCTTAAGATTTATGTGTGATTTTATATTCAAATATTTATGCCAATAATTTTATGATGAAAATTATATACTGTGTTTAATATAATTTTTATAAACATCTTGTTATGTCATTTCACCATAAAATATGATATTTTTATTTTCATTTGTTTTGCAATAATAATAATTATAATAATAATAATGTCAATAAGTTATTTAAATAATCATCAAATATATTAATCAAAAATATTATTGCTTTTCTATAGTTTTTCAGGTTTTCAAAATATATTATTTATAACTTTTGCTATAAAATTAAAATTTTTTATCAAAATAGTAAATAAATATAAGATATATATTTTTATAATCTATTTTTTAAGTTAATTAATTTTAACAATTGAATTAATAAGTAATTTGTTATATCTCCACAACAAAGATTTTTGATTAATTTATTGTGTGTTTATAGACCTGATATAAATGACTATACAATGTTTGACAGATTATTCATAAAAATATATAGTTTTTTTAAATTATAAATATAGTTTTCAAAGTCATAGAGATTTTCATTTATCTTAAATATAGTCGTTATATTAATAAAATACTTAAAAATAGTTTAGCAACAATAAAGTAAACATATATTTCTGATGAAATTGTTTAATAATATATATATTATTTCTATATTAAATGTCAATCTGACTACAGATTTAGTTATAGTACATATAATAATCAATATTAAAAATATTATGTTTGGTATACATGAATTTTACCACTAATTTGATTTTAAAAAATATTTTATTAACTTTTTTTGGACAGTAAAATTGTGTGCTACTGTGTTATGTTATACAATATTTATTTATTATATATATAATACAATTATTAACTCCGGGAATTAAAAAAAATAATATAAATAATTTTTCATAATGATTGACTCAAGTGATTCAAAATCTACAGAAAATAAATTAGATAACAATAATAACAACGATAATAATAATAATAATAATAATAATAATAATAACAATAATAATAATAATAATAATAATAATAATAATAATAATAATAATAATAATAATAATAATAATAATAATAATAATAATAATAATAATAATAATAATAATAATAATAATAATAATAATAATAATAATAATAATAATAATAATAATAATAATAATAATAATAATAATAATAATAATAATAATAATACTGTAATAATAATAATAATAATAATAATAATAATAATAATAATAATAATAATAATAATAATAATAATAATAATAATAATAATAATAATAATAATAATAATAATAATAATAATAATAATAATAATAATAATAATAATAATAATAATAATAATAATAATAATAATAATAATAATAATAATAATAATAATAATAATAATAATAATAATAATAATAATAATAATAATAATAATAATAATAATAATAATAATAATAATAATAAGCAGAAGATTATAAGTGTTGCAATAGATGAAAGTGATGTTCCATTGAAAACATTGGACACCGAAGAGGTTGGAGTGGACTTTGGATACTATGAGACTGCCATTAATGAAATAGTGTCCGAAGTGGTAGAGAAAAAAGCAAAATTTACAATTTTCGGTTACCGACTGTCACAGATCAAGTGGTCAAACGTAATCTTTTTAGCCGTAATGCATGCACTGGCCGTCTACGGCTACATACATTCGTGTCTGAACCAGGTCCATTTGTTTACATTGATTTGGGTTATTCTTATTTCATCGTTTTCGGGGTTCGGTATGTCGATCGGTGGCCACCGATATTGGTCGCACAGGACGTTCAAAGCGAGACTACCGTTGCAAATATTTTTAGCTATTTTGCAAACAATGACAGTCAACGGCAGCATACTATCCTATTCACGCGATCACCGCAACCATCATAAATGGCCGGCCACTCACGCAGACCCCAAAAATCCGGGTCGCGGTTTCTTTTTTGCTCACATCGGGTGGTGGATGCTTAAGAAGCGCCCGGAGGTTATCGAGTACGGCAAGAAAGTTCCGTTAGACGACCTCTACAACGACCCCATTGTCTACTATCAACACAAGTTGTACATACCTTTGGTATTGTTGTTGGCCTATGTGTTCCCAACTGTCGTACCGATAGTTTTTTGGAAGGAAAATCCATTGACAGCATTCTTGATCTGCAGCTGTTTGAGAACAGTCGTTGTTTTGCATCATTTATTTACCGTTAATAGTGTGGCACACTTTCTCGGGGACAGGTATGTCATCTATCACTGATTGCAATTAGATTGCATTTTTAATCTAATATAAAAATTATTGATTATATTTTTTTGTGCTTTTTTGTATATATTTTAACTGTTTGTTGAACACATAGACCATACGATAGATTTATGAAACCAACAGAAAATAAAATAATTAATTGGATAACAATGGGTGAGGGAAATCATAACTATCACCACACATTCCCTTGGGGTATGTCTATGTCTATGTCTATATTTATGACTATATTTATTAATACATTGTTTTTACAATGTTTACTGTAAATTATAAATAACTTAAATAAATATTATTTTTCATGATTACTATCATAGTAAAACTTATATAAGATATTTATATATTTATATAGATTAAAATTGTTTTACTGATTAATTTAGTATTACATTAATTGTTTTTTAAACTTTGGTATCTTGTATTATATTAAGCAAATTGTTTTATTTTGGTTAAAGACTATTCAAACAGTGAGAAGACGTGGTACGAGATCTTCAATCCGGCCACACTTTTCATTGACTTTTGCAAACTCATTGGTCTGGCCTATGACCTGAAAAAGCCGACTCAGGAGACCATCGATGCGGTGATTGAGCGCAAGGGTTTGCCGGAGTATTTTCGTGCAAACAAATCGCGACCGATGTGTTTGAAAGTGGTATTTGGTTTCATTGATTGGGTGATTGGCCTGTTATGTGCCAAATGGCCCGTTTGGAGTATTGCTATCATTAAAGTACTATTAGGAAATCGACTCATTGTTTTGGACAATACTTTCCTCGATGGTATTATTTAAGTATTGAAAAAGTCGTGTTTTTAATTGATAGTTCAAAAAATTATGTTTTTAATCATTATTTTTTATTTTTCTTATGTAATTTACCTTAATTTTGTATCTTTATTTGTATATTTCTATGTTTTATTTAGCATTAATGTTAATTTACTATTGTATGATATTATTTTACATAATTTTTAAAAAATAATATAAAAGTGTTTACTTTTTTTACTAATTAATTAAAATAAATTTTATTTTTACAGTTACAGTAGAAGCTGCAAAAAATAAGCAAATATTAAAATATAAATGTTTATTCAGAAATTAATTAAAATAATTTTTTATTTGTTATAAATTTATGATTGAAAGTACTGTATAAAAAAATATCAATATAAAATTAAAAAATATTATAATCAAATTTAATTAAAAATGTTGAAAAATATTTTTTTTAAATATAAATTATATGATATATAATTGAACTATAAATGCTTTTTAATTGAACTGATTATTTTTATTTTGTTTTAATATTCAATTTTGTTAAATAATAATAAAATAATAGATTAGACATAACATGTTATTATTATATTTGACATAAAAAATAAGTATTAGAAAAATTCTCCTTTATATTTCTTATTATATTAACAATTGTGTTGTTAACTATATAAATAAGGTTTAATTTTATATTTATATTATTATTTAATAAAATTGACAGTAATATCGTTTTAATTTTATGTTTTATGTATTATTAAAAATTAATAATACAGTAAATATAATATGATAAATATGATAGCAACTAATACTGTTAAAATGTAATATTGAAAATTATTTAGTTTTTTAAATGATTGCGCAAATATTATAAAATATCAATATATACAATAGAAAAACATATATTATTTAATTTCAATTTTTTATGTTTTGTCAATAAATAATAAATTGATATTTCGAAAATTTATAAAATTATTTACAATATATTAAGTTTATTCATAATACTGTATATTAATATATGTAAAATAAATAAAAATTTGCAAAATTTAATAATATAGTAATTAAGTTCAAATTATAAGTAACATTAATTAAAAACTTTAATAATTAATTTCATCTCAAACATATATCCCTGAATATTTCTGGAATAAATAGCATTTATTTTATATAATTTACAATATTATTAATAAAGATAAATAATTGAATTCAACAATAATTGATTATATTCAATGACTATACAGTAATGTTCATTGAATAGTCCTAAATAAATTTAATTATCAATTTTCTTTAGCATTATATAAAATTAACTATTTATAATGATACTGACTAATTGTATTATATTAAAAATATATATATTATGATAAAATTTAATTAAAAATATAATAAAAACTAATAAACAGTTTATTATTTACATGTTTTAGATACAGTAAATAGTCATTTGATATATTGAACATTTCAATGTCATCAAATGTAATATACTGTAATTTATATACAGTAATTGACAATATATAACAATTATAATAAATGATAATCAAATTCAGGTCATCAATAAAATTAATATTGTTAATTCAATTTTTAATTTAATATTTATAAACAGTATAATGATAAATCGCAAGTATAATAAATATAAACTTAAATAATTAGTCCCCCTATAAATAATAAGATTGTAAAATATTACACATATTGTTTAGTTTAATAATATTTGTTGTGTAAAGTTTTTTAACTAAATTTAAGCCACATTGAAAATCTTGACATGACCTTGTCTAATATTAATTTTTTGGACAGCCATATATGTTATATAATTAATTTTTAATTACACAACTTTTTATTTAAATATCAATAACATTTAATTTTATCATAAAATTAATATTATATCTATAACATAAAAATAAAAATATACAGTAAAAATAAGCACTAAATAACGCAGTTATGTATATTTTACATAAATAAAATTTATAATAATATCACAGTATATTTAAAGTTTATTATATGATATTAAAGAAAAATATTTTATAATGTATAACATATGCTTAAATTATTAAAGTAAAAATTGATTTTAAATTATAAACTTTTAATTTAATTGATAACTTAATGTCTGACAAAGTATATGTAAATTTAAAAAATATTTTAAACTTTTTATGTGAATATAAAAGTAGTAGTTATGTTATTGACAACAGATATTTACGGCATTTATATACAGTATATAAATATAATTTATATTAAAACCCACACCATATGTACTTAAATTTAATACAAAACAGAAGACAAACACATTATTATATAATTTTATTATTATTACTATAAAAATATATAAATATTATTATTTTTTAATGATAACTTATTGTATGTGTAAATTACAAATATTTTAGTTAAACATAGGAAATATAATAATAATTTTAATATTTGACACATATATGATGAATGATAATATATCTATTGTAAACACATTGTTGATATTAATTATAATAGAAATTGTCCTATTATAAAATAAACATTAAGTTCATTATTATATAAATAACATTATATAAATTAATGTATCATACATGTAATAACCAAATATTAAATATCTTGAATAATATTTATAAAATTATAAAAACATAAGCAACTAGTTTTATTCAAATTTTATCATTATCAAAGAATCATATAATAATTTGCATTTATAGAAATGTATACTCAAAAAAATGATTATTTTGATACAATAATCTCAGTCTACCGGTGCTTGAGTTTAAGTTTCTATGGCTATTACAAGTCGGAGAATAAGCTAAAATACATTTTGCTAATCGGTTATCAACTGATTGTCCACTTTTATATACTTGTATTGACAACACCGTGTCTTACCAGAAACATAATGTGTTTGTGGACAACAGTTCACACGGAATGGGCTAATCGGCAAATATTCATACATTTGATTAACCGTAATATTGTATGTCATATGTCGGGTATATTTTACGCTATACGTGGCCGATATTTTCGAGATTATATAACAACATTACGGGAAACACTTGAAGCACTTGATATGAAGGCGACAAAAGTTGACATAATTGTTGGAAATAAATTTACCGATCACCGGCGTCTAGTCTATTGGTTTGTATTTCTGGTAATACTGTACGATCTGGCCATTATGAGTACAACCTATAATATTGGGTACTTACCGATACCTTTGGTGCTGACATTGCAGACATTTTTGGCCGAACTATACAATCAGCCCATTGTTTTTGCTACCGATTTCTTTCTCGCATATTTTGTATTGTATATCAATGTCATACAGGAATCACTGGCCACACGACTCCGGCACATGCAGTCGAGTCGTACGGTTAATAGCGAATCGGACATTCGTCTCGTGAAACACCAGTATCTGAAAATACAGTCATTAATCGACGGTCTGTCGGATATGATATCGCCAATGGTGTTGATTATGTTGGCCTCAATATTCAGCGATACAATGATATCGTTTTACTTTTGTTGTAAATGTGTGGCCGCCGGTCGCATGTTCTCCACTTTAAACTCAATGGCAGCACTGGGAGGTCTTATCGTATTTATTGGCCGATTAGGTACCGTATGTTTTATGTGTGATCGCATACATAGACAGGTATTTTTATATAATCTTTGTTTTTTATATACATAATTGTTTTAATTTATATTATAAATTTGCAGAATAAATCAATAAAAAATCTTATTGATATGTTTGACACATTTCATACAATCAAATGCGATGTTATGGTAATAATTAAATTTATTATACTCTTAGTTATTCTAGATATACAGTACTTTATATAATGTATTATTGTTTATAATATTTTGTGTATTATATATTAAATTAATTTATTTGAATGATTTACTAACATTAATATTATATAAATATTTAAAAATTGTTTAGTTATTATCATTGCAACAAATCGTCAAAACAAATATGAGAAGTGTGACGGCCTCTGGATTTTTCCCGATTGGAAAATCACTTATTTTGACGGTATGTTTAAATATATATATATATAATTTCCTTATGCATTATATTGATTTATTTATCTGAATTTAATTTTTATTTAATAAAAAATATTAATAATTATCTTTAATTTATTGTTTATAGACATTAGGTCTAATTATCTCCTATGGAGTTATACTATTACAAAACGATACAAATGATGATGTTTTTAAAACAAATATTTATAACACTACTTATTAGAAGTATTAATATTAATATTAAGTTTTATCATTATTATAAGTTATGTAAACTTTAATGTGAAATTAGTACTGTATTATACAATAATATACAGAGAAAATTATTTTAATGACAATCAAATTGTCAATTAATTATATTTTGATGGTTTTTAATTGTATCGACTATCCAGTCAATAAATTTGGACACTCTAGTGGTCACCGATATCTCTTTGCCACATTTGCCATACATTTTTGTCGACCCTTTATGTATGCCTATCAGCACAGCCCTATTATTGACATATTGAATCAAAGGTGATCCAGAATCCCCCTATTATTTATAAATATATTATATTTATTATATTAGATATATTTATGTAAATTAAATTATTAAAGTTATATAAATAAAATTACTGTATATTTTATTATAATATTAATAGTTTTATAACTTAAAAATCTAAGTAATCAACAAAAGTGATCATACCTTACAAGTATGGCTGGTGTTTGAGGTAAGACACGCCATACCGTGTCTTGTAATATATGACTGGCACTGTCTGTCTGGCAATAATGTCATCTGTGATGTCATTAAACTACTGGCCCGAACACCCTTATGGTTGATCCGACCAAAACCTGAATAATATGCAATCTCCCGGTGCTTATTATCAATATTTTTTTCAGGCAAACAAATGTCATTATAATGATTTCTCTTCTTCTTTAACATCTTATTGTTATTAATCTTATTATAAGATTTTTGTTCATCACTTCCAATGTAAACCAGTGCCAAATCGTTAGGACCGGTCGGATCACTAAAGTTATACATAGGATGAATATAATAGGTCTGAGCCCTGTCGACATCACCCTTATTAATAAACACGGAACCGGTTCTTATATAAAATGTGTCGACTTTTCGGTGTTTTCTATATACAGTAGTGTATATTAAACCAAATAAAATGTTAATTAATTATAATTTATTATTTAAAAAAACAAGAAGATTTAGTGATAATAAATAGTATTACTATTAATAGTTTGCAGTTTGACATGTTATGCAAAGTAATCTAATAGTAACTTATTTTAGTTATAAAAAAACAAATTTGAGTGATAATGATAATGATAATGATTTCAATGATTTAAATTAAGTCAATTGATTTTGTTTTGATTTGTTTTTAAATCTCTAGCTTTTATTATACTGTAATATACATTATACTGTATAAGACTATTATATTTTTAATATATTTGTTTTGATAACTAATCTCTTATAGCTTTAAGATATAATATTAATATATTTAAGAACCATTAGATACAGAAAACAAAATACAATAATAAATATTAGAAAATTAATTAATTTACGATAAAATCAAAATTGTACCGTAAAACTATGCTACAAAAAAATCAATAAAATATAAATTATGACATTACAATATTTAAAAATATAAATACACTCTGTATCATAAATATAAATCTTTAAAATCAAAATCTTTAAATCTAAAAAATATAAGTGCTTTAAAAATTAAATATTTTGAAACAAATTTTAAACATTACAGAAAACAATGAGCCGCAGTGATAATCCAGTTCCCATTGAGTACCGTTCCCGAGCAAAAGTGTTGTTTTGTGCGATTATTTTGAAAGGACACAACCCATGGGAACTGACCCGGACTGACACTTTCGGCGCCCATAAGTTGGGCCAATTTTGAACCCCTTTTCCTGTTTCCCAGACATCCAAACAAACATTTTGTGTAAATATTGCCACAATTTTTGTTATCAATTATGCCATTATAAGTGCCAATCTTTGCATGCGATGAGTCAACAAAAGGGTTGGATATTAAAACTCGTAACCAAAAAAATTTTGAATAAATAAAATAAGTAAACAAATAATATACAATTATCAAATTAAGTTATGACAAAATAATTATTATGATTTTAACCGCAAATTCAAATAAAATGATGTCAAGTCTGTATATTATGTCAATAGAAAGAGTCTGACTTACCTAATGTTAACATCAAAATCATTGACAACAACATACTGTAGATATGTATAACATATTAATTTCAACTTAAGATATGATATAATTTTTTATTTAATCGCTTGATTGACGAATATTTAAAACATTTTTATCTTAAATTATTATACTTTATATAAATTATGGCATTTTATTAACATTAATACAAATGAATGAAAATCAAGGATTTACTAAAACTAATAATAAATTTTTCAAAAAATAATTTCAACCTTTATATGATTAAAAATAAACTAATAATGTAAGAATAATACTAATATTATTTTCAATAAATTTTAACACTTAAAACACTTAATAATTTTTATTTTATTTATTAAATGAATTAATCAAATTGATTGTTAAGAAAAATGACATTTTATAGATAAATTAATTCATAAAAAATAATAAACTTATTTAAAATAGTAAAGGTTTAGTAATTTTATAATTATTATTGTTTACATAATCTAATCATTTTTTAAGTAAAAGTGTATACATTTAAGTAAATACTGTAAATACAAAAATCAATGCAATTAGTATTTTATGTACAAAATAAAACTAATTTAATCATTAAAAAATATTAAAAATTATTAAAATTGGTAATCAATTATTAAAAAACATAAATAATATTTTAATAACTTATAAGTTTCAATTATAATTAAAAATTATTATCAAATAATTATATATTACGATAAATTTATAATATTTATGTTTAGATATATATATATGATTTACACATTTATTTTCTAAATCCAAGGCTTAATTTAATTAAAATGATAACTACTGTATGACTAACTAATTATGACATTTTAGTTTTCAAGTTTATATGTAAGTCAAACAATGAGATGTATAGTTATAATAGCTCTTTAAATATCAATTATTAATAAAATAAAATTAAAAATAAATATCAAATAAAAATGCTAAACTATTTATAATAAAAATAAAAAGCATTTAAATCGCAATATCAGATACAGTAAATCTAAAAATTTCAGTTTATTTTTAATATTAATTAATTATTTATCAATTTATTAATATTAATAAATAATGTTTTAGTTAAAACAAAATTATTTTTATATTTATCGCAAGAAAAATCAAACAGTTATTTGAAGATAAATGTCTTTTCAGAAATTAAAAATAATAATAATCAGACATAAAAATCTTTTTGTTGTTATAATTTATTTATTTTTTAAAAATAAAAATGATACAACTAATTATAAATAATTTTATCATGTTTATTTTTTCATATTACAAAACTTTGTGTTATTGAAAATCCTATATATATTTAACATTATTTAACATTTAAAAAATAAAATATAAATATTTTGTAAAAATTATTTTTAAAATATTAAATAATTAGATCTAAAAAGCTCCTGTTCCACGAGCACTGGGCTGATTGTTTGGCATACTGTGCAGCATATTTAGATCGATTGATTAGCTTATAGTCCCAATCAATTTTGTTGGACAAGTAATCGTCAAGTCGGGTGCTATTATTGCTTGACATTACAGTTATGTCAAAATCATTTCCATTGCTTTATAATTAAAAAAAAAACAATAAAATTGGATATAAAATTTATATAACTATTTATATAGTTTAAATGATAATAAATAAACATTATGTATAACATACCTCCAGCTTTCTTCTAACTGTTCAATGCCAGTGATGGACATAATTGTGGTCAATGTAAAACTGGACAGACATACATTGAAATCTTCTATACGAGGATAATACACCAGCCATGCTATACACTGTACCTTATCATCAGATATGCCGCCCTATTATTGAAGTTATTAATTGTACACATATTTATTTTTTAAAAATGTCATATTTGTAAAACATAAAATAATAGTTTAACAATATTTACTATTAAAAATATGATAGTATTATTTGGTGTTGTAATTATCTATGCTCTTATCATATTATATACCAGTATAAAATTATTTAATAACTATATTAGACTTTAATAATAAATCAAATTTATAGTAATTATGAATACATTAATGAATATTAAAATGCTATATTTATTTAAAAAGTAGTTCTATTATATTTGTATATAAATATACTATATATATAAAGAAAAACATTTGATAAATGATTTTTACCTATAGATAATTGAATTATAATTTTAGGGCATCAATTTAAATTTAGATAAAATTGCTATTATTATTAGCCCTGCAGTAAATTTAATTTATTATTTATAAATTTAGACTAAATGATATATAAGTAATTTATAACATTATAATTAACTAGATGTTGCAGCTTAATTGCTTTTTAAAAAATAACAAAATACATAATAAATTATTTAGATTTAATACTTTAGCATAATTGGTATACTAAACACATTTACATGTATAAAAACTTAACTAATACTATAAATAATGTTAGTATTATTTATTTCATATACATGTATTAAATATTTAAGTATTAATAATTGAAAGTGTCATTTTATAACATTTATCTATAATCAAAATATTCTAACAAATTATATCATTTTATAAGATTAGTTAAGCAACAAAAATAATAAACAAAAAATACTATACAAACCAATACAGTATGTGTTTCATTGACTGAATTAAATTCACATTTAACTATCAGTTTATCGTTGTTTTCAAAGTTTACATTGAGTTCATTATAACCATTAGTCAATTGATTATCATCTACCGGTGCACTGCTACCGGCTGATGATTTAATCAATGTTTTAATCATTTGTTTATTGTTATGATTATTACCGACTCCAACATTCAAATCTTTAAGCAACCGGTGCCTCGAGTGGTGTACTATACCCAACACATTCAACGACTGGTCATACAAGTGCTAAATAATTATTGAAAATATAAATCAATTAATTTTTTTTTCTAAAAATCAGAATTAATTTGTTTGTTGTTAATTGATATACATTTTGTATGCAATCCTTATAACAATTTCCAGTAGTCATCCAATGTCTGAGTTTTGGTGGTACAAAAAATCTGTAATCGGGTACTGACCCGATGGCCACTATATCGGCGTCGATGTCACCGTTTTGTTGCTTTAAATAAAGATCAAAACCAGTGGTATCACTGAATTGACTTTTGATTTGATGCAAATTCTTGTAATTTATTTCAAATAACAAATATTTTTCATCTGAATTTTGGCCATTTATAGGAATTCCCATATTTTCCGGTAACGATAGTATAGTCTTATTAGTACTATCATCCGGTGCCCAGTAGGCCAACAATTTCCAGCACCGGTGCAATTCATTATAGTGATCAGCTATGACGCGATCGGGCATCCAGTTCTTGTCCGGTTCGGTGATATTATTATTATTATTATTTTCATCACTAGTATATGATTTGACACAACGAAACAAATAAATATTTTTGATATATTTAACAGTTTTTACATTAATAACAGCTTTTATCTATTTTTCAAAATAGTAGAGCATATAATTACACATTTTTAGTTAATTATATCAATTAATTATATTTGTGAAAAAATAACTATTACTTTAGATATTTGTCTTTTATGTTGAAAAGGTATCGTAATTAGTCGTCTCCACGTATAAGTGTAGGTTTTATAAGGGATGTATAGCTTTTAATAATAATTAAATCAGTTTTTACATAAAAATAATACATGAATTATTATTAATATGATATTTATAATGATTTTATTTCTACCACAATATCTTACATTTCTAGTACCAATATTCCAGATTTCAAAATCATATTTGGGATCAAATTCAATGTCATGAATAGTATCATCCATTGAATCAACAAACAGTGGCACACAATAGACAATATAAAAATTATATAACACTAATGTAATAAGTGATATGATATTCATAATTTTATCATTAGTTTAATAGAAAACAAAAATTCCCAACAATTTTTCAAATGATTATAAATCTATATATAAATATTACATTTATTATATTAATAATAGTATCACAGATATAATACTAAATGAGTCGTCGAAACATTTATTTGTGTCATAATATGAAAAATTTTAAAAACAACTAATTTTTTGTACTTAATATTATACCGGTATAATATGTGTGTAAATTGTAATGAAGATTTAACTATAATTTACTATAGTTTTTTGAAGTTAAAAAAAGTTGTTTCATAAAAAAAATCTAATCTACATTATTAAACCTGTTATATCATAACTAATACAGTATGTTTGTTTATGTGTGTTATTATAGCACACATACATATTGAGTCAATTGACTACATTTTCATCTTTTTAAAAAATAAGTGCTTTTAGATAACATAAGTACTGTACTGTACATACATAAGCGAGAAACTGTGATATCCAGAGTTTATTATTATTTTTTTTGTTAAAAAAACTCATTCCCTATAAATCATGTCAAGTTTAGGAGAATAATACTCTATACTATAGTAACTTTATTAATAGTTTTTTTTAAAATAATTTTATTATCATCCCATACCTACTGTAGTAATACATAGACACACTAATGTTATTATGTTTTTATGTAAATGTCATTATTTTTAAGTATTTATTTCGAGAGGATAGAGAGCTCATACTGACATTTGTGGGCAGTTATGTTTTATTTTCTAAGGGCTATACCTACATACAGGTATTAACATATAGGTTATGTACTGTATAATACAATAACTTATAATTTCAACAATTTTTTTAGGTGTTTGCCTCATCTTATAAGTTCCGTTTGTATAAATTAATACTTAATTTAAATGTTTTATATATAAATGATTGATTGTACTATAAAAACAATAACTGTTGTGAATAATTATATTTTGTTTAAATAACAAAACATAACAAATTTAAATATAAACTTTAATAGTTTTATTAAATATATATTGTATTTAACACATTAAACTTTAAAATAAATTGACTAAAATAATTAGATTTATTAGAAAATTTCAAATATTATGATAATTTAATCTAAAAATTTGTTTAATTATAACAAATTTACAAAAAGTTCATTTGTACTAAACTTTTTTGATTGTGTTAGACTTATTTTTGTTGTTGTTGATTATATTAGACTTATTTATTTTTGATTAATGTATAATTTTATATTTTAATAATAATTATGATTTATAATATACAGTAATTGTTACCATATTTACTATACTCTGTGTACAGTATGTATGATAATCATAAAACTAGAAAAAAGAAACACAAAAGTAATGATTGGTTTGTTTCGTGAGAAAGACAAACATATTTAAACAATGACTGGTATTGACAGACATCCCATACATCTCCTTCAATGGAGACGACATTTCTCAGAAAATGTATCTTAATTTATAGGACTAACGAAAGTGCACTTTTCTATACTATTTTTGAACACTTAATTTAACACTACTTTTCAAGTCAATAGTGCGAACACTAATTAAAGCAATCATAAGTAATTAGCCGTCGATTATCTCACAAAAAAAGCAATTGATTTGTTCGTCAACTAATAAAATGCAGAAAAATAAGAAACAAAAGAGGAAATCGACATTTGAATAGACATTTCATTTGAAAAAAAAGTTTCAAATTATTATATTTTAAATTAAACTTTAAATGCTTAATGATTACTTAAAATCGACAATTACTTAATAGTAGTGCGCTTGAGGACAGTCTTGTTGCTGGGGTAGGTGTGTGCGGTCAGTCTAGCATAAAAGCACTGTTATGTACTGTATATAAAATGTTGCACATCATTAGTGAAAAAGATTTAATATTGAAAATATAAAAATTTATTATTTTTATTTAAGTTTCATAAATAAAATATTTACATAAACAATAAAACAATGTTTGTTACTATTAGTTATATGAAATTATGTAAGTTATATAATAGTTAAAAAATATTTAATAATAAAATATAATAATGAAAATAATTTTAAAATATTTGAATTTACAAATCCAGTTGTACTGACTTTTGTATGGGTGGCATACGTCCGGTGCGAATGCGAGATCTCTATGGAGGCCGCAGACAAATGCGGTAAATATCATATTTATAAGATTGTCTCTCAATTTTAATCGTAATAATAAATTAATAATCAAAACAAATATTTTTATGATATGATACATATAAATATAGGAATGAAAATGATGTTATTTGGCAATCGTGAGGCAACGGCGCCCACCAATGATGCACAACTCGATAACTTTTGCGGGTAATTCATTACATAGATATATATACCTTAAAATAATTTCATTTACATTACTAACAAATAATATGTTGTGTCCGTTAATTTAATATTTAATATTTCACACACTCTTAAATAAATGTATATAATTGGAGATAATTTTAATCGATTTGCGAAATATTGTCTTCAATTGATTACATTTGATTAAGACTGCTGTCGTGTCGTCCATTAATTGTCGCAAAAAATAAATGTAAAACAATATCATCTTTGATTTAATAGTCATTTATAAAGATATATATATATATATATATATATTAATTAATCCAATAGTCAGGCCCGTACTAATATGAAATGTGTCAGCGATTTCAACGATCTGTGCTTAAAGGGAAATGTACAAATGGCTATTAAGATTGCACTAAACAATGGCAAAAAATATATGGATAAGCGATGCAACAATCCTAAGGATAGATCGGATTTCATGAAACACGTCCAGTGTTTGTCACCGAAAGAAAAGATGGAACCGTTTCACGTATGCGCCGATAAACACCTGGTTATGCTCAGCAAACTCAGGGATGTGACCAAAGAGGATCGCGTTCCCACCCTATGCTGTATAACACATCTATCTCAGGATTGCCTACGAAAACAATTTCAGTCGACTTGCGGTGAAGACACCGCCAACTATTGGGACGACTCATGGAATGAATTGGTATGTAATGTCACACAACAATTGTGGTCATCATTAATGATCGGGTATTATATACTGTATATACTATAGGTTGAAGAGAACATGTCGTTTGCCTGTTCTAACTATGACTCTATAGCCAAGTGTGAGAGTGATCTGAATCCGACTGCTTTGAAGACAATCAAAGACGTGATCGCCACGGATGACGCAGCAGTCTTAGCTCAAAGACATAAATTCAAGTCTGAAATCTCAACAGCTGTCGAATTGATGGAGTTTTTTGATTAAAATTTTGAAAATTATATTTATATTCAATTCAAAAATAATTGTTTTAATTACTTTTTATAATTAATAATCTTAAAATAATTTTGACAAACAAAATGTTATTATTTAGTTCTAAATAATCAACTTTTTATTTTTGTTATTATTTTTGTTAATCATTAGATTTTAATGCATTTAAAAAAAATTGATTTACTATTGTTTTTTTAAAGTTAAACTTTTGTTGTTATTAATTTGATAAAAAAAATAAAAAATAAATTTTAAAAAAATATTAATTATGCATTTACATTTTAAATATATTA
The DNA here is from genome assembly GCF_028296485.1 of Oppia nitens. Taxonomy (NCBI): domain Eukaryota; kingdom Metazoa; phylum Arthropoda; class Arachnida; order Sarcoptiformes; family Oppiidae; genus Oppia; species Oppia nitens. Next base: position 9,274,891 of record NW_026533221.1, on the reverse strand, counting down.
ATTTTTAGTATTTTATACAATCAAATTATAAAATTCAAGGTTTATTTTATCTAAAATAATTTTATCATCATGCAAACTCAATATTAAATTGTCTATTATATTATGCATTAATTTTAGTACAGTATTTTTAATTTAATTAAAAAGTATTAAAAATAATGTTTTATTTATCTAAAGCAATGGTGCTTTCAATTATATATAGTTATATATTATAAAATTTATTGATTTTAATTACTAATCAAATTATATTTTACTATTATTCTCAATTGTTTAAAAAAAATATTTTTTAAAGTTATTTTACTTATTTGAATTAAAAACTTTATTACAACTTTAGTATATACAATATTATATAAATTATATTAATACCGGTATATTTATAGTTTTCAAAATAAGATGATCTAAACATATATTGAGTAAATGTTTATTAAAGCGTTTTATTTATATGCGAAAGTTTAATAACAAAAACTTATTATATTTTCAATATGAAAAAATCATTAACTATTAATTTGATTTTGATTATTACTTTTACTTCAAAACAAATTGCAGTGAAGCATAAAATTTGAATAATATATATATACACACATATATATAATGCACATCAAAAAATATAAAATTATTTTTTGTTTGAATTTAATTTGAAATAAAAAATTACTTTATTAAATATTAATTATTAACTGAAAAATAATAAATTAATCAAATATGTATTGTAAAAAAATAAGTTTTTGTAAGTTTTAACAAATTTATAAATGTATTCTATTTAATGATTAATAAAAATAAAATTTTACTTTTTTAGTTGTATTAATCATAAGTGTTACTTATGTTAGATCTGGTTGTGATCTAAAAGAAGCCGATATGTGTGGTAATTAACTTAACATTATATTTAAAGTTTAGAAATTTTATTGTAAATTATTAAAAATATATCTACAAAAATAAATAAATCTACTAAAATAGGAAAATTAATTATTATAAACTTTAATTTAACTATTAATAATTAATACAAACTTTCTAACTCCAGGTATGAAAGGTTCATTTTTTGGCAATCGTGATGTAATGGTGCCCACTAATGACCAGGAACTGGATCAACATTGCACGTTTGTATTTTTTTAAATTAATATTTTCAAATAAATTATTAATTACTGTCCTTACAATATATATATGAAATATATGATTACTGTATGTATAGTACAATACGCGAAAGTCTCAAATGTCTTCAGGGCTTTACCAACGACTGTCTCAAAGGGTTTGTACAGACGGCCATTAAAATGGCGACTGGAAATGCAGACAAACATTTGTCCAAACGGTGTGACATCAAAAAGGACAGGGATGAGTTTCTCACAAATGCCAAGTGTCTGACAAATAAAGACAATATGGAACCATTTCATGTCTGTGCTGAGAAAAACTCTGTAATGATGGAGAAGTTAGTAGACGTGGCTCTTGAGGACCGAATACCTGCCGGTTGTTGTATATTTCACTCATTCCAGGACTGCATCCGAACTAATATGGAAAAGATTTGCGGCGACACCTCCCGTGACTACTGGGATGAAGTCATCAATGATATTGTATTAGACATTATAAAAATTAGATAATTACAGTATAATCCTCTAAACTAATACACATTTATTTGTTGTTAAGGCTGAAGATTCCGTGTCCTATACCTGTTCAGGTTTAGAGTCAGTAGACAAATGCGAAAAATCTTTAAATCCAAAAGTATGGAATGATCTGAAAGAAGTGGCCGCTATTAATGACGCCAAAGAGTTGGCCGCTAAACATAAGTATAGCTCCGGGTTTGCGCTGACCATAGAATTGCTTAAAAACATTGGAAATGAATAAAAAATAATAATAATAATAAAAATATCTTATAATATTATATCAAAATAAATACTAAAAATTATAATGTATTTTTTATTAATCAGTTAATACCAAATTAAATAGTTAAAAAGTTTCTGTATATCTTGATATGCAATATTGATACATAAAATATATAATTATGCATTATATTGTATTTTATTTATATTATTTTTTTGTTAATATATTGAATAGTAAATTTTAAATAAATATTAAAGTAAACAAGTATATAATTATTCAATTAAATGTTAAAAAAGTAAACAGTAATTATTCATTAAATATAGTTACATAAAGTGAATTATAAAAGTAAATAAATTTTTAAATTCAATGAATTTTAAATATTTTAAATTATACAATACATTAGTTTTTGAATAATTCATTGACAATAAATTTATTTCATAGTTATAGTGCTTTACTTGTCATAGGAAAATGTTACCGAACGACCCGATCGGGTCAATAGTGGAGAATTTCGGGGACTATTGCTATCTTTAAGTATACTTCGGGGCGAATCAGGACATCGAGTCAATGGCGACGGCGTAAATGGTTTGGTGATCACACCGACGTTGGTCTTAATATTGGATTCATTACTCATTATTGAGTCCAACGACAAACTGGTCAACACTTTGCTAATCGGTTTTCGGACGCCAGTATTTTTCTCGTAGATCGGTTGTCCAATAGTTCTTTCGCAGTCACGTATATAAGTGACCGCGTCGTGCACTGACTTATAAACCCGATCGGAGGACACTTCGCTAAAAAACTCTTCATTTTTCAGTGTGGCCTCAATATGAACGGGACAACCGCTTAACGAAACAAGAATATCAATGTCGGCGTGATTTTGAATAATCTTCTTCAAAGTGGTCACACCGGCTGAATCAATGTATGATAGCATAGAACAGTCAACAATGATATACTTCGGCAGATTTGGTTTCCTCTCGAGGACTAACTCTTTGGTTATTTTACTGGTCTTTGTATCGCGAAATGGAAAACAACTGTTTCTCGGTGTCATCGCTTTCAGCTCCTCTTTGATCAGACTATTCATAAAAATTTTTAAAATATAATGATTACAACAAAAACTGTATCAAATCTTACGTGACATCGACGCCACTTCTAATCTGTAACTCTTTTTTAAAGTACTGAATATTAGCGAAATTAAGTGGACCGCAAAACTGGTAGATTTTGACGCCATCCAACTCACGAGCCCTCTTGAACTTACTGATTGGCACATATATGTCGGAATAATCTATTGATCCCAACGAATATGTTTTCGGTCGTTGAGATTTGTATATCAATAGCAATAGCGAACACCCGAAGCCCAGGTATATGCCGTAATCAAAGTTCATTATGACTACACCCAGAAATGTAATCATCCAAATGCTCTAAAAATATAATTATATATTATAAATAATTTAAGATATATACGTATTATAATTTATATTATGTTTAATTATTGTGTAAATTTATATATAATGTTGTTAACTATAACTAAAATATTGTTTATTCACAATTAAGATTTTAATAACTTTAGTATTTTGTTATGTAAGATAATAATTTATTCATTCAATTTTATAGTTTTTTATATACTTATCTATGAGTTGTAGTAATAAATTTTAGTCTCATTATATTTATTAATGAATTTTAAGTATAATGATATGAATAAAAATATTTATATTTATATAAATCTATGTACTGTTTATGATTTATAAAATTAAAGTATTTTGTTTTAATATAATATTATATGTAATATTGAATTAAAATATTTTTATAATAACTTATTGATTAGATAATGACATACGGCATCCAATTTAGATAATTTCCAATAACTCCAAAACTCTTGAAATTTGGCAAATATTGAGGCTAAGGCACAGGCTATACATGAGGCCAATACACACTGGGTTTTAAGTAATTATTAATTAGTCATTTAACTAAATTCAAGTTTATTTATATTATATTTATCAAAATTATTACTTACTTTTGGCAAATCAGACATAAGTGTGCTCAACACTAATATGACAATCATTATACAAATACAGTTGATTATGCTAACAATCTTTATGATAATAGCAATAAAATATATTTAATATTTATTATCTGTTATCAAATAAATTGGAAATTTGAAAAAATAAAAATACCTGTGTTTTACCACCACCTCCTTCCTGTACTGAGGAACGGGGTATTGAAGCGCACGATGCGAGACAAGCAAAAAACGACGACCATATGTTGGTAACACCCAATGCTATCATTTCTTGGTTAGAGTCAACTTTGTAGTTGTGTTTTGCACCATAAATTTGGCCAACAGATAGGGTCAATATGTAAGACACTACTGCCACTGGTATACATCGGGACCACATATATTTAAAAAGCTTAAACTTGGGAACCGATGGACTCTGGAAACTATATTACATCAAAGATTTATAACATTATTCTATTAATACATTTTATTATATAAATAAATATATAACTGTACTAATCAGGTATGGGGCCAACGATGTCGATTTGGTATTCCTGTTTCAAGTTCATAGCCCACGATATTAAACAACCGCCAATTATAATGAACAGGTGTATAGGTAACGGTAGTTTAAGACCCATACGCTGAACTAATCGCTCGACTACCAGTTTGAAGAAAAGTAAAAGCGATACACATATTATTGATATGACAACAGCTGTAAGATTGGTGTCTCTGATCTTCTCGAAGTATTCAATGTAAACTTTGGGAAGCGCTAGCATTCCGGTGTAGTTATTGAGATGTACTCCCGTTAGATACCTGATCTGTGTAGTGAAGATATGTAGTGCAGCCGAAGTCATAAAACCGCTCACAAAATGGGCGGACAAAAAGTTACTAATAAATCCCAACCGAAAGATACCGAATATCAGTATATATAAGCCAATAATCATTGATATCATAACTGCAATATCGATAACCTTTATATCTTTATAGCCTTCCAGTGCCTGAGTTGAGTCGTTGTTTACGAGATCTATTTTCAAGTCATCACAAACTTCTACTATAGTTGTTCCGGTCATCAAACCGGCCACTATGGCCACCGGACCGACAGCACTGTGGTGTGATGTGCCTAATATGGTATACATGAGAGCCGGGAAAAAAGCAGTATAAAGACCATAAATAGGGTTTACATTGGCTATTAACGCATATCCCATACCTTAAAACAGATATACCGTATATAAAAGTATAAATTTTATTACAAAATATATTTTTATAATAATTACTTTGCGGCACTTGAAACGATGCAATAGTTATGCCGACCACTATATCAGCAATAAGACATTCACGGATGTTATACGCCGGTAGCCATCGTGTAATCGGTATGAATGTCTTAATTCGTTTAATCCAAGCGGTATGACTGACGTCGGGTACAAATCGACTAACCTTTTCTCGAGTTGTCTTTTTTGTTTCATTTGGTATATAATTGCGATTAAATTCACTGACATTATAGACGGGACGAGTGATACTAAATGAAGGCGACGGAGGGTTTGTTTCAATAAGGATCTGTTGTGAGTTTTTCATCAACAGTGTCGCCGCGTTTAGATTTTGCATATATTTATGATCAACTGTCGGTGAATTGGGTACTGAATTGGATCCACCGCTTAGCGATGGCAAAGATAACGATTGTTTTAATTTATTTTTCATTGAATTATTATTAAGTTTTGTATCATTATTTAATTTATTAATATTATTCAATATTAAACCATTATCACTTTCATCGCTTGAATAATCAGTAATATTAAGATTGTAATCCTTATTGCTATTTGAATCCATTGTCATCTCTTGTAATATGTGACTATCATTTGGCTAAAAAAAACTTTTTGTAATAAATACTTATTATATACTAAATATCACTAAAATTATAAACTTAAAATCTTGTTTTCATGTGATTTTATAGTTTTTACTTATCATTTTACTATTGAAATAATTAATAATACTGTATATTTTTATTAGACTAATATCTCAAAAATTTATAATCGGTCATAAAATCTTGAACTTCATATAATATTAATATATTTGGTAATTATATGTTTACTATTAAAGTAATAATTGTAATAATTAAATTAATAATGAATTTATTTTTTATAAACAATAATGTATTTTGTATATTATTGTATTAAATTTTAGCTAAATTTTAGATTGTCCAGGTAGAAGATTATACAAACTAGGAAATGTAATTTAATTTAAAGAGATTATATAATTTTTTATTATTAATGATTAACAATAATGTTATCGCAATTAAAAGCAATGATTATGATTTTTTGACTAATTTAAGCACATTATATATTTGTTTTATTACTTATTAAATGATTAAATTATCAAAAATGCAATTTATTTGACTATTTTGTATAATAAATGCTGATTTCTGTCTATTAATAGATAAGTAATATAATAATACTTATAAAAAATATTTATTTTCTATTTGGTTCATAAAAATGTAATTTTTAAAAAGTTTATCTTATATGATAATAATTTATTGTTTTTTATATTACCTTAATTTAATTAATGGTATATTTTAGTTTAATTATATTCTCATAAACTGTAAAATACTACTTTTTTATATAATTTAGTTTTAATCAATATTACATTTAGTAAAAAAATTGCATTACTGTATAACATAATACTGTAATTGTATAATCAAAACAATAGTATAAAAATAAGTAATAATATTTATTACTTCATTTTAACTATATAATACTGTATATTTAATATTATAAATATTTTATAAAAACTTAATGTATCTATTATATTGAATGCAATCCGGGTATAATTATAAAAAACTATGAATTGACATACTGTAGAATAATAATTTTTATCAAAACATTTATATAATTAGCAATTTATTTGTTTTTACTGCTTTTTAAAATTAAAAGATATTATTTATTATCTTATTTATTATATTGATATTAATAACTTGTTATTACAGTATAAACAACTATTGGTGCCGAAAATTAGTAATGCATGTCATTGAATTAGTTTTACATTTTACATATAGTATTAACAATATAGCAATTTTAATAAATATTATACTCTATAATACAGTAGACTATAAATATTAATTAGAATTTTTTAGAATTCCTGGAATCAAATAATTAATAATTGATTTAAAATTGATTACTTATAGTTGATTTTAATTTTTATAATTAAATATATAAAATATGTCAAAAACATTAGCATCAGTTTAAATAACTATTTATAAAAATATTTCGAAAATATTTTTTATAGGAAGGTTTCAGATAAATTTGTCATAAGATATATGTTTATAACATTTAAAATCTTTATATATGTTTAATAATTATATCATTAAACATTACTACCAATTATGATACTTATTAATATAATGTATCGTATGATATGTTAAAGATTTATTAGTAGTGTTTATTGTTTTTACACAATCTTGTATTTATTGCTGACTATTATATATTAAAATATCAAATAAAGTAAATTATAATTAAATTTCATTCATAAAATACATAAAAATAGTATAACTTGTTTCTAAATCAGTAGAGAAATGATTAGTAGTTTGTAAAAATAACAATACATATTATAAAGTTATATTATTTAAATTTTTTATTTTGATAATAATTTTTTTATAATAATAATAATAATAATAATAATTGATGCATCTATTACTCAAAATTATATTTTAATAGTTATAAAATACTTTATTTTCTAAATATTATAATATAATAGCTTTACTAAAAATTTTTGAAGTAAAATAATAATATTACATTTGTTTAAAATACATACAATACTTTTATTATACAATATTTGACTAGTTATATGTATAGTGTTATAAGTAAATTTTAAAAAATATTAATATAATGCTAATAAAAAAAATATAAATTTATAAGTATATAAGCATATATTAAAATGTAAACTAAAATATGAAATATTCTACTCTTAAGTAGACATAATTCTTATTATTTTCTAACTTATATATTAATATATTATATATAAATATATTTTTATTTTAATAAAATACAATAATATAATTAAAGATATTACTGTATATTTTATATTTAGTTAAAATATAATATTATTTACAATAACTTTAAAATAACTACTATTTTCTAATTTAAACTTTATATATATATAAACTAATTTATATATTTTTTCATTTATATAATTTAAAAATATTACAAACTTTTGTAAGGATATATAAGTATAATAATCTGAATATATTGTAGTTTCCCGGATAACGGTTTTTGTATTAAAATAACAATTGTTTGGCAAAGACTTATCAATAGTTTGTAAATTAACACACTTTACTATGTCTTCATCATATAAAATATGTTACTATTGTTTGCCATTATTATTATTCAGGCATTGATTATCATTGGCCCAGAAGTATGTAATGCCATTCGTGTGAACAGCTATTGTGGTGATCCCGGACTACCAGCCGATGCCAGTCTGTATAATGTTAATGTCGGAAGAATCCGATTCACCGACGGTGAAGTCGTCAGATACCGATGTCCACCAGAATTTCACACATTTAGTCAAACGAGACAATGTGTGTCCGGCAGATGGGTCGGTGAGAGAGCCCGTTGCGGTCAGTAGTGAAATCTATTTTGTTTGAATCTATTAGTTTAATACAACAATTATTAATTATTTTTATAAATAAAAAGGTGTTTCTATTGAAATTAATGTAAAATCAGTGCAAGTATTTGATTGTAATGTCGCTTCAGTTAACACAACAAACCACACCAACAAAGAAATACTAAATTTAGTGGTCAATCAAACGGAAAACCCTTTATTGTTTGCCAACTCGTTTCACGCGAGTCGGCTCATGACCGGACCAATCACTGTTAACGGATCAACTTGTTATTTATGGAAATTTACATTAAACAAGCCAACAATGATACCGTTCCTTACCATAGACTTTGCTACTCAATTGAACACTGAAGACACTATCAATAACTCTTTTATTGAACTAAACACCACTTCATTACAAAAAGATATCATAACTGTAGAGCCGTTTGTTAGTCCATATAGAGTATGCCGATCACTGCATAAGTTAGACCTAATTAATGGCGATCCCGTAACCAATGAAACGTTTTTATTGAACGGTTATTATTACCGGTGCGATAGTATCGGCGAAGATGAGTACAACATTGAGTCTAAGAAAGTGTCGCAAACATTGTTGGTTGAAACCCGTACTAACCGTCAGCGAGATATACATTTAGTCGCCCTGTTTTTGGCCTCTCATAAAACCGATTCGAGAACGGGTCGACCACTTTGTGGTAAACCCGAAACTGTAACCACTGGTGTCAACTTTAGAGAATCAAATTTAGGTAATAATTTTAAATAAGTATAATATATATATATATATTTTTTATTTATAATAAAATTTCAATAATATAGGCATTCCTCAGTTTCAATTTCAATGTAATGATTCATTTATTGATGTAACACCAAATAAACCTAACAAAGCCAAGTCTGAACACTGGTATTCAGTAAACTGTACAGTGAATGGTCTCTGGGAGGGACAGTTCCCGCAGTGTATACCTAAAGTCGAATGTCCGGGAATTTCTTATTTACAAGAAACTAAAGATCCGAGTGTAACGATTGAGACAATTGAAAACGTCTTTTTTATAAATAAGACCAATTGGGTGGCCAGTGAGCACAGTCAGGTAAACTATGCTTGTGTTGATACAGAGCATATTGTTGTGGGAAAGTTGTCCAGGACTTGCTTGAAAAGTGGTGAATGGAGTCTAAATATACCAAAATGTTCGGCATATCTTAAACCAGGTATTCATAAACTTGTCTACTCTTTTATCAGATATAAGTTACTTAAACCCAAAATTTATTAATTTTATTGTTTATATTAACAGAATCTCTGAGTCCAGTAGCTCAGTATCCGTGGACAGTGATAGCCATATTAATAATAGTATTAATGATATTCTTGTCGCTGGTCTTTATCATTGTCCGCAAATATGTGTCAAATATGCGCAAAGAGCTGCTTAGATATCGAAATAAGTCGCGTCGACACAAACAGTCGGCGTCGGTATATACCGATGTCAGGAGCAATAGTATAAGCATTATCTATGACGACTGTGCATCCAGTCCTACGTTTAGCAAAAGCTATGGCAATCGGATGAATAGGTCGACAAAAAAGAGTCATAAATACAAATATGATGCCGAATATATTGAATTGGAAGGAAACTCCTTTTCCACTATCAGTTCCAGTGAACCCTTGTATATACCGATTTTACCATCAAATTAATATATTAATTTCATCAATTTAATTATAATCCATGTTATCATTTAATTCAACAAACAAATATCTAATAACACAATTGTTATATTGTATTAAATTTAAAAATAAATTTCATATACATAAAGAGCAAAATTAAAATACTGATTTCTTAATTTATATTTTCATATATTTACAAAATATTACATATATTTACACTATTAATTTTTGTATATTAAACAAAAATAAAAGTTTTTTTTTCAATAAATCAAGTAATTATTATTTATTTTGATAGTATTTATACTGTTTTTTGGTACTGTATAATGCAGTTTGTATTATATGAAATAATATAAATTATAGATTTCCTGTTATGTAAATATTAATAATTATAATATATATTGAATATTACAATCTAAGCATTATATTAAAACATTAATCAAATTAAAAACGCATTTATAAGCATATATTTATAATAATTTATTTTTATTCATCGGTTCTTTAAGGAAAAGATCTTTTGTTTTTGACATTTAAGCAAATTTTAAGCACCAAATCTTTTTTATCTTATTTATTATAAATAAATTAAATAAAAACAATACAACTCTTTTACTTTAAGGGTTTGATTTTAAATCTCTGCTATACTTATAAAATCTTATGACGCGGATGAATGAAATGAGGAGAGAGAGAGAGAGAGAGAGAGAGAGAGAGAGAGAGAGAGAGATGATATTAGGGATGGTATCTATTAATAGATATCCCATCCCATCATCCCATTCACAGTTTACAAACAGCTCTATAGCCAACATATGTGAGTGATATTATGAAAACCCTGTCTAAACAGTGATGTCTGTGCGATAATAATCAGAGTTTGAGTCTTCAAACAATTATTTTTGTTGTTTCACTCAATAGCTAACCTATGTATGTATTACAACCTCTGTATATATTTAATATTAAACAGAGACTGACTTATTATTAAAAGGACTTTTTTAATACTCTATTGTATTATTTCTCTACTAAAGTGATTGTTTGGCTAAAAATAAAGTTATTAAACACACATTTTCTTTTTTAAATTGTTTTTATTTATTTAACTCATTCATTAGTTCTCACTTAAATGTGTGGAAAAATGTGGTTAAAATTTCAGTATTTTTTGAAAACATAAATCTTATGTTTATTTATTTACATTTTGATGTGATTAGCCAGAAATTTGCAGCAAAAAATACTGCAAAATAATTGTTTCGTATTTTTAAGTTAAACTAAAATAATATTATGTAATTTTTTACAAAAAAAATATATGAATTTACATTTACATTTATTCAATAGTGTTGTACTGATGTTATTTTAAAAATATTATTTTTAAATATATAAATAAATGTGTTCGTGATTTAAGTCATGTATGTAATGACAGTAAATGTAAAGTTTTATAAAAATTTTCATTTAAAATTGAGTGAAACAAAAATCAATTGAAAAATTTATTGAATCTCTTTTTTGAACAGGTATTTGAAGGCTTATATCATATTTGTAATACAGAGACAGTGAGGCTGTGTATAAAAAAATTAGTTTTTTCTGATTAATCAAACAATATGTAACATTATATAAATGATTAAAACCAATCCATACCTGTTTCAAGTCTACACCTTTATCTGACTGTACTTTTATATATCAATATATTCATGTATATGATTTAATTAACGTCATTATATATCACTGGTATATACAGTTTATTGTAGATTATATGCTCTCATGTGTATGCATTGTGATTATAATAATAACTATTGTAATAACATTGAAATATTGTTATAATTATGTGTGTAGATTTTTTTTTAATTATGACAACAATAATCTCATATAACAATCTCCAAGTTTAATAATAATAATAATAATAATAATAATAATAATAATAAATGTATAATATTTAAGTATTTATAGTATATAAAGCATTATTCAATTGAATTGCGGCTTTACTATAGAGACTGAAATGATTAGATAACGGATTGATGTATAATAAAATGTTTGTCCAATCAATTGACTATTAAAAGTGGTGTCTGTCCTCATTAATTGGTAAGTCCTAATTCACATATCTGTCATATAATAGTATATACAGTATATATGATATATACCGTTAATTAATAAATTGGCAGCAATTTTTGATCTTAAATTAATAGCGCCATATCATAAAATATATGTTGCAATAATAATAAATAATATTATATTTTGAAAATAATATTTATATAATTTTTTTTTCTCAAAAAATTATCAATTTTTTTTAAATAAATAAATTTATTTGTGTGATATCCTAAATTAATATCAAATATTATCGTTTAGTTTATATCTATTTGGCACTGAAATTGCGTAATCCCTGAACACAACTTCAATCTGAATGGCCAACCAAGTGATCTGTTTGTCAACATTTGAATACACACCTTTGGGACCGACTATTATAGCTGCGGCCGCTATCCATTGTCCCGCTTGTGGCCTACGGCTCGATGATGTGCTTCGGCAACAATGTTACGGTAAGTCCTGTTTTAGATATACCCAAACATTTCATTCAATATACTGTATTTCATTTACATCAATATTTGCTGAAGTTTATCATAATCTTGTACTTTGATATTGAAATTTTTTGAGTTTGAATTAAACAAAAAAATGATAGATATTTGACAGAAAAAAATGTACTAAAAAAATAGTACAGTTTTAATAAGAATAATAAAATTATTATTATTATTATATTTTCTAACATTACAACAGAAAATATTTTAATACATTTATTAATTAATGTTTAATAATAAGTCATTTTTCTGTTAAAATAATTCAATGCATTATTCACTTAATGCGATTGATTTGCTATTAATTGTGATTTCTGTAGATATTTTAAATGCTTTTCTCGCTATAAATTGTGATATTTTTAGATCTTTATTGAATTTAATTAAATATATTTATCGCAAATTTTCCGAAAGATTCGCCAAAAGTAAGTAATTATGTAATAAATTATTATTATTTTATATATTGAAAATCAAAGTTTTTTTTATTAATTTAATAATTAATCTATTAATAGATTAATTAAACAAAGAAAAAAGTTCAATAAAATAATTAATAAATTAACTCATAAAATATATAATTTATGGCTTATTATAATATTTGAAGCATAAAATTTGTTTATCATAATTAACAACAAAAATAAAATATAAATGAAAGTAAAACAATAATACATTTAACTTGTGATGAATTGACTCATATTATTTCAAATGAGTTACTATTTTTAGATATAATAATAGTTTGCCAATGAATTTTAATGTCAATCATGTTATAGTCTTGTTTATAGATTATATAAATTTATATTTTTGTTTTTTTACAAATTTATCGATTTAATTAATTATTGAAATATATTAATTTAAAAAATATTATTACTTTATAATAAATTTATAATTTGGGTTATATTTATTATCATATTATTCATAACTATTTCAATTTCCGGTAATTACGGTATATATGATATACTGAAGTTAATCCAATAGACAATAAAAAATTATGGAAATTATCTTATTATGATTGCCATAAGAGTATTAAATTACAGTAATTTATATATTATATGTTAATCTTTTGTTTGTTTATTGATTATTATATTTAAAAAGTTAATAAACAAATAATAAAAGTTTTTTTATCAAAGATATTGTATTGCTGTACTTATAGCAACAATTATCTTTAAATAAAAAATAATTGCAATAAACAATGATTTCGTTGTTTTCATTTAATTTACTTTTCATTAAGTATTTATCTCATTACAAAATTATCAATTAATTTAAATAATTACAAAAAAATAGTAAACTTTGCATATATTTTAGTTTTCCTATAAATCAAATAATTATCACAACTCATGAAACCCTTCAACTAAACTTAGTTCTCAATTTTGACATTAGATTTGTTAATAATAAATCTCAAACAATTGAGTCCCTGGTGTTGCGGACACGGGCACATGTAGTTATTGAAACGACTGTTATATTCGACTAATTTTTCATCACAATCGGGACATTTGACTGGTTTGGTGTCCACAGTATTGACCTCCAATTCAGACAACTCTTTCATCCATTTTTGCGGTTCAATGTAAAGAAAATCGCAATCGTAATCATCCGACTCTATCCCAGTTTTCTTCACAATATGAATATCATTAAACAATTTGTGACCACATTTGGCGCAGAGATAGTTGGGGCCTAACTGTACGCCCCCATCGACACTGTTTTCTATCATATCCAGGCGTCTATAATACTCATTCAATTGGTTTTTCCATTTCCTGTAGAATATCTCTGAATCCAAAACCATTTCTAACAAGACATGTCTAAATGGTCGGTGATTTCCATCCAAACGATAATTCATTGTCTCAAACATCCGGAGCTGCAAAATGAAGCCCTCATTTGGACCAATTTCCCGCTGCTTCTGAACCATTCGTATTGTCTCATTGAATGGCTTTTTGTATTTTTGCATCAGATATCCGATGACCACTGTTGCTGATCGCGAGTAACCCATATGACAGTGAACTAGTATTCCCTGTCCAGACTCCTGGGCCTGTCTTATGAATTCAAAGGCGTCTGTCGTCATATGAGTCAACATCTCTTCACGGGGCACATCGTCCACCCAAATCTGTTTGTACGTTATCTCCGACGACCGGTTATCCTCTTTCCAGTGGTCATCAAACACAGACAATACGCTACGGACATTGTTGGCCAACAACTGTTTTGGATCAAACGCGGCACACATATTGCCTAACCACAGATGATCTTCAATTTGGTTCATATCTTGATAGCTGTCAAACATTTTCTTCAATTTGTTTGATTTAACAACTTCTTCTGTTGTCGTCGACTCTGATTTCGTTTCAATCAATTGTCTAATAAAATGTAAAAAACAAACAAATTGTTGTATAATATACTCAATTAAAGTCATAAGTTATCAGATCTATGGCCATAAACTGTACTTAAATTATAGTAACCGTAATCTAAATTAAAACACTTTATTATACGATAACAAAGTGATAAATTATAAAACATTTGAAATTTAAAAAAACAATTTATACACTTTCTCTACTATAAACTATTACCGGTAGTTAAATATCTGTTATTTGTAATAATAGTTGAGATTTTTATAATATTAATAATACAGTATTAAAGGCTATAATTTATAGATATACAAAATAAACTGTACTATTAATAGTAATTTATGAATTATTTATTGATTTCAATTTACATTTTATTTTATATGTAATGTTAAAATCAAAATGTTGTTAATTTCTAATTGTTTAAATTTCTAATGTAATTAAAATTATTATATAAACTAATATACGATATCTATTGAAAATTTATACAATAATATGATATGAAATTTGTACAATACTGTAGTTAGTCTCACAAATTTCAATACATATTACAGGGATAACGGGATAACAATGTGTTTGCCATTCAATAATATGTGAAACAATTTAATAAATTGTCATTGTTTTCATCATATCATACTATATATCAATTTTATGACATATAAATGCAATTTATAAAAAATAAATCAATCAATAATAAAATGCATTACAATTAAAACTTACTGAATATAAAATTTTGTCAAATTTGTTGTAATATAACTAAATTGAAAGTAAACTTTAAATGTTGCAATAATTGTTGACAATCAATACTACTAATAATAATACTGTACAACAATTATTATTATTAAATTTTATAGTATTGTTTTACTAATTAATTACTTATCAATTTTTCATTATAATCGTCAAATTACTGTATTAATCAAATATTAGGAAAGTTATTGAAAATTTCAAGTCTTTTTTGAAATTCAAACTCTAATAAATATATTTACAGTTTACTAAAAATCAGTCTTAAGTTACTTTAAGTATAGTTTTTACTATTAATATACATTAGTATTAAAAAAATAGTGTTGTAATAAAAAAACTGTTTAAAAAAAATACTCAAAACATATCTATGACAACAAAATAAAGTGATATTATTTTAATATATATACTAGCGCCTTTTTTAAAAACATACATTTATCTATACTAACTTATAATTTACTATACAAATTATATTAATACTATAATTGTTTTATCTAATTTAAAATTTAATCCAATCTAATTTTTAAATAATACGGATATAGAAATAATTTATTTAATTTATTAAAATTTTTATTTTACATTTCATAACATAACATAACATATAATATTTCTATGATATTATAATACATTTTAAAGAAAATAACAATTAAGGTAATCATTTTTTTGTTGATAAATTACTTGTAAATTTATATACTGTATAAACATATAAATAACAAACCATTAATTTCAAACCAAATCACACATAATAATAATTTACTAATAATAATGATTTTAAATTAATTACAATATAATGATAATAAATTAGAGATATACAAAAAAATATATATAATGTGAAATTATAAATAAATAATTTAAGTTAATTTATAGCTCTTCTAATGACATAAGTATTTAAACGAAAGCATATCCTATAGTTAGAGCCGTCGGCCACACGACAACCCATTTTGACAACTTTCGGATGTTTCGGGTTAAGACAGTGTCGACACTTTGGACATTGAATACTATAAACATTGAAATCATTGTTTTTCATCCACTTTTGGGGCTCAATATAGACTCTGTTGACACCGTCATCATCTTCTTCGTCGATTTCGTTCATATCAAGCGGTGATCTCTTTATTATATTGATTTCATTGAACAATGATTGGCCACAATTGGCGCACTTATAGTGCGAGCCTTTGTCTAAGTGGTCAGTGTTGCGCTCAACCATTTCCAGCACTTGAAAGTATCTATCAAAGTTGAGTTCATCCTTATAAAGGATCCAATGTCTAGTCTTTAAATTATTGTTTAGTACCCATTGTCTCAACTTCTTGTTGTCGGCACGTATTGTATATCCAAGACTTTCAAACCACTTCAACTGATCCACAAATCCTTCGTTTGGTCCAACAATACGTTTTCTGCGGACCAATTGAAATGCTTCCTCGTAAGGCATGCGATATTTATACATGAGATACGCGGTGACCACTGTTGCCGATCGGGAGAAGCCGGCCTGACAGTGAACCAGTACACCGACCGCCGATTCTTGAGCATTGCGTATAAAATCAAAAGCCATAGAAAAGTGTGACAACAGATCTTCTTTGGTGTTGTCCTCAACTGATATTTGCAAATAAGTAGCCGACGGGTCCTGTTGTTCGGTCAACTTTGTGCCCAATACTGACAACACATATTTAATACCATTTGCGTGTAGTGTTTGACTACTAGTGGCCGCTTTGACGTCACCTAAATATAGGTGATCTTCGATACGGTCCATATGATTGTAGTCGAGATAAATAGCTTCAGACAGTTGTCTTCCAAATAACATTTCCATAGTTTTTGTGGTCTGAGTCAACAAAGTCGGATCAAATAACAAAGCAAAAAATATATACAATGTTTGCGATAAAATAATAATTTCAATTTCAATGTCAATTCAGAGAAAGAGAGATTACAACTCGTGATAAAGTTTTTTTTGTAGACTTTCATCACTACTTCAAATAGAGTATTACTGAGTATACAGTACTATACATCTCTTCTAATAATAAGACATAACGTTTCTTCATATTATAGTGCGCTTGCGTTTTCATCTCCAGTGATGAAGGCCTAGGAGTTGCCCATGAAAAGTGATCAGTGATGTGTGTGTGTGTGTGTGTGCACTGGGATGTTGATGTATAGACCCATATTCACGTAGACACTAACATTTTCCATTGACAAACAATATTAAAAATATTAAAGAGTTACTGTATATACTATATAATATTTAGTATGAATAGGCAAAATGTCATTTGAATAGTTGATAACTTTCCAAATATTTTTGGGCTTAATTTAGTAGTATTTGTATACCTAATATCAAATGTTTGTATGCAATCACATACCAAACACATGTTTAATGATTATCATTTCAATGACAAGTTTATTATCAGTTAAGTCTATTGTCTCCTCTCTCTCTCTCTCTCTCTCTCTCTCTCTCTCTCTCTCTCTCTCTCTCTCTCTCTCTCTCTCTCTCTCTCTCTTAGTTTTTTTAGATTTGACTATAAACCAGAGATTTTGAGTTTTTAAATCATTGATTTTTAGGTTAATTTTTATTTACTTATCTTATTTTCATTTCGAAATATATGGTACTCTATATTATATATACTGTGAGGTATATATTGAATACACATACAATGTATAGTTTTTATAATCATTAACATAAATGTTTATTATCAGAAACAAAAATATTATAAACATATCAAATGACCTAATTTTTAAAAAATTATTTTTAAAAATTATTTTAATCATAAAATATATACAAATATTTTAAACTATAATATATAAAAATAAACACAGAATTTTTGTTTTCTATTAAAATCTAATCATTGGAAATATTTTATAGATAAAACTTTATATAAGTTATATATATTAATATTTAAAGTTACAATATAGCATAACAACGGAAATTATTAAGTAATAATTGTTGAGAAAATTGTTGTTATACTGTATTTACATTAATGATTAATATTTTCCTTAATAAGAAAAAATTAAATAGTATTTCAAATATATTTTTATTGCATTTATTACTAGAAAATACTGAATATATATTATTATTAGTTATTATTAATAAGACTAATACAATCAGAATATATCTGTTTTTTAATGTAAATAAAACTCTATTAAAGTAAATATAAATTGAAAATATACTATCGTATGCTATATATAAAACTTTTATTCACCACTATTTGGTTTATAGCTATAGAAACTATAGCAGCTATTATTTATGATATTGTATTTTATCAAATCAGTATAAATATCAGATTAATATAATGTAAATGACATACAGTTTTAATACAGATATATGATATAAAAATAATTTTAGTATTTTTATATAAAAACAAATTTTCATTGATCTATCTGTGCTCTCATTACAGTTAACAGATATACACCGGCACTGTTACTATTTGGTGCATCAGTTTATATAATGTACAAATTAGGCGATTTTAAGCCAAAACTTAGAAGATTGTCGGAAAAAGTGTGGCAATTGTTGGGCTACGATGTAAACGACAAAATGGATAAACCGGTATTTTTTATTAATACCGTCGACACGAGTGGCTCCAGCGATGACCAGATGATCGAGTTTAATGAATCTAAACTAAGATCCAATGGTCGCATACTCGACATCAGTGATATACCAGATTTAGATCTCAATTTTAGTCCAACACATACACCAAAAAGTGCTTTTTGGTTACCATATGACTCGCATCTTAATAATAGTAATAATTATAATTACTTTTTTGGTTCCGACAAATGTGGACCCGAATTGCCATTGAAAGACAATACAAATTATATTAGGAAACATCGGGTGCCAAACGGAACAGTAGCTAAAATCGATGAGGTGTTGACACAGATAGACGATATCAAGAAGTCGATCGTCGAAATTGATTCAGAAATTCATGACTTTTCAGTGACAAAGTGTGTCAACTTTAATCCGGACTTCTTTACGCTAACCAATACTGATTTGACAGAAGAGATCGATGACAACAATAGTAATTCTTCTCTTTCTTCTGTTTGTCCATTGAATGACGACTATTGCGATCAATCAATAATGGGAACCAGTAGTAGAAGTAATATATCATTGTCTGCCAGTGACAGTCTATTGCCATCAACGCCTATCCAAGACTTAAGTCTCGAATGGGATGACACCGATAGTCTGTACTATAGCAGTGAAGAACTGGAAGTAGAAACAGCACTATCATTACCGGTCACCGATGCAGACAAACAGCGGTTTAAATCAATGCACGAATTGCTAGAAGAGGCCAAACAAATGGGACTATTAAACAATATATTGGACGCCATTACCTATAAAGTAGACGATAATAGGTTCGACATTCGGGATTCGGCCTATTTTGAGGAGTGACCCGATTGTTCTCAAATATATGTACTATTAATATACTGTATAAAAAAATGTTAAATGTATTTCAAAACTTGTAAACTGTTATACAATGTAAAGGTCTTAAAACATTTAGTTAATTTTGATAATAGAAATAATGATACTTAAAATACTAATTACAATCTGATATTTATATTACTATACTATTAATATAAAACACATTTAAAATTTATATTTTTGAAACATTTATAGATAATATTGTAATTACCGTACATTATATTTGTATGTAAATAAATTTATATACTATATATTTATTTAATAAAAGAAAAAATAATTTATGTATGAAATCGATTAATAATTTATTAATAAAAACCAATTTAAAAATACAAAATTATTTTTGAATACAATAAATTGGTACAGTATTTATATATATATACTGTATTAAATATATAGTTAAATAACAAAAAATATCATGGTAGATTCATTGTAGTGGAATAAACAGTTTATAATGTATTTTTGTTAAAATAACAGTTACCGTAAATGTAATTTTCTATAATATAGACTCAATATTGTCTAGATAAATTTAAAATTTACTCAGTTATTAATAATTATCATTAAACGTATCGTCAAACACTATACGATTATTTTACAATAAAAAATTAAATAAAAAACAATAAGTCAACGTTTATGATAAATTGATATTAATATTGCATTAATTGTGAATTAATTTTATCACATAATTCCAATTTGTATTACCGGTAATAATATTTGATAAAATAAAACAACAATTTTTGATTAACAAAATAATAATTTTTGGAATAATTACGGTAATAGAATTACCGGAAAAATTATTTAGTGATATGATTTGATTAATAATAGACACATAAAAATTATATCATTATAATAAACAAATAATGTTTTCATAAAAAACCATTTATAAATATATCACAATTACGGTAAAGAGATATCTAACTATTTTTTATCTAAACCAATAGCTTTCAATGCACTCTTAGAGGCAGCAATTTTGGCCAATTTAGAGTTCTTCCCGATTCCCGAATATTGATGGCCATTAGCAGACAACACAACACGTATTTTGCGGCCACTTATTTGCTCGCCATTACTAATAACAAAAAACATTATAATATATATAAACAACAATATTTTAATACAATTATTTAATTTTGGGTTATAATAATAATAATACCTGAACTCTGCATTTTCACACTTCTCTCTAAGCTCACGAACAGGCATTTTGGGAATATTCTCACTAAAATAGTCTGAATATAAATAATAATTATTAATAAATGCTTAATAAAATGCTTATACAGTATTAAATTAAAATAAATATTTATATAAAAAATACCTATTTCTGGTTTAAGTAGTTTATAAAACACTTTCCAAACCGCATCCAATGACAGTCCACTATCCAAATATATGGCACCGGCTATTGACTCAAATATATCTCCCAAAGCTTTAGGAATCTCGACTTCTTCCAAATCGGTCACCTCTTCATCACTCAAAGCTTGGAAACAATGATAAATAGCGTCTCGTTTGTTAATTTCAAACTTTTTGACAAATACATTGATAGCATGATAGAGATCCGGTGAAAATGCTTTAAGATATTTGTGAAAATTAAATTTCACGGCAATGTTGGCAAAAAATATATTGTTAACCAGTGCTGATCTCAGATCGGTTAGCTCTCCCGGACTAAACTTTTTATCGGCAATATTATAAATATGATAAGTTATTAGATAGTCTAATACGGAATCGCCTAAAAATTCAAGTCGTTGGTAGCAATCAGTAAACTGATTGCTAATGTTTGACGAATGTGTAAACGCTTGTATAATAAATGCCTTATTATTGAACGTATAATCAATGATTTTCTCGAAATTATTTAAATTACAATCAGTGTACTCATTCATTATGAATTTGTTTATAGCATATTCAGTGGCACTAGTATTCCAAATAGGATTCTTGGGCTCCGGTAGCCACTGGAACTGTTTCGAGTCATCCAATTTTCTAGTGTTTAAATAATCGATATCTTTTTTAGTGGATATTTTAAGACCCAACCATTCCATAAAAATTAGC
The DNA here is from genome assembly GCF_028296485.1 of Oppia nitens. Classification (NCBI taxonomy): domain Eukaryota; kingdom Metazoa; phylum Arthropoda; class Arachnida; order Sarcoptiformes; family Oppiidae; genus Oppia; species Oppia nitens. Next base: position 9,252,840 of record NW_026533221.1, on the reverse strand, counting down.
GCACATTTAGTTCCGCCGACCAATAAGTGAGCGCCAATAAGTGCTTCCACAGAATCGGCAATACTTTTATCGTTAACCAATTGATATCTATAGCCATCATTGGTTTTTGTTAACAATTGCAAATCACACTCATCATCGATATGATAGGATGGTGGCAACCAATTAATTTTTGGGTACCATTTATGAGCCACTAATAAGTTTGCAATGCCTTTGCGATTACCCAAATAATATAGATTACAGTTACAGATCTGGATCTGTCTCAAGTAAGACAACCGTCCCTCGTCTAGTTCGGGACAGGCATAGTATAGAAAAGCAGTTGTGGCAAACTTGAGAAATGAGTCGCCCATTGTCTCCAAACGCTCCAAATTAAAAGCGTCGTTTGCGTTCAATAATGTCAGAGCTTTAAGCAAAACATCAGCTGAAGGACCAATGATGGGTTCACCCACTCGACAATCATATGAGCGTTCAATGTATGGCATAATATCACCGGTAAATATAAAAGGATATGTTTCACCATATTTAAGCTCACTATCCTTTAGTGATTCACTTTTTGCCGAAAGAATCTCTAATTCATATTTGTCTAAATCAAATCGTGGATTTGATATTCTGATGTTATTTAAAATATCAGTAAATTTTTTTATGACAGCTTCAGTAAAATCCAATAATCTATTAATGAAATTGTTGTTATTGTTGTTAACAACAGATAGATTTGTGACAATACTGTTTGATCCAAGTCTTGTGACAGTTGGTGTAACAGTGGAAATAGCGTAATTGGCTCGTCGTTTCTTCCTCTTTGGCATCACAAACGTCTGCATTTCATTCATGTCCATTGCGTAGTCAAATGGATGTCCTTCGCAATCGATCGTTAAGTCATCGATATGAAGACGTTTTATTCCAATGAGAGGAAATTCAATGATATCTGAAGACAAAGTTAATGATAACTCATTCTTTGATGAATTCAAGCAACCGATGTGTGGCTTTGTCTCTAAATGAATCTTTTGTCGCAATTCTTCGGTTAAAAATATGTGATTCAACCGATAAAGTACGGCCGGTAAACATAAAGCCTGTCGCCATAGAGAGCTTGGAAAGAGATGAATGTACAACAATTCCGGTACAAAATATTCTGGTATACGGTTTGGATCTGACTTTTCTAAAGTAAATGACTTGAGTTGTGATAACCTCTTAACCATTTTCCCCTCAAGTAATTGTTGACTTTTATTGTTTATTTTCAAATTATATTTTTTGAGATAGTAGTGTTCAAACGTTTTGTATTGTTCATCCTTTCCTTTCCACGGAGACATTGGTGTTAAATTGGTTACACTTAGAGAGTCATATAATGTCGGTCTTTCAGGTCGAGGATTGTCTGGTTGCCAATACCACGGATAGAACACACAATCTTTATATAATTGTGCGTCAAATTTAAAATTCAACCGTTCAGTAGTGGACAAAGTCTTTAGTTGAATTGGTTCACAATTATTGACTTTATCCATAAATTTCCAATCAATTTGCTTGTTTGTCATCAACGGAACGACCAGTAAGTTAAACTGAGATTCCTCAGTATTAAAAACTAACTGTCCATTTGGGTCAATACCGATGACTTCTTCAAATGTGAATAAATGAAATTTTCTAATCACCTCTAACTGGCTTTCATTAAACGATAGCTTAGTCAGTGGCATGAAGTCAACATTGACGGCAAAACTATTCTCCTTCTCTATTGTTTGGTACTCTCTGATGGGAGCAAACACTGAGAATGAGCATCGGTTGACAATTGGATGACCAGTTATAAGACCAAACTCTTTATATTGGCCACTAAAACAGCCAAATACAGGAAACTTCATAGAGATTCTGTGCAAATAATAATTTGAAGAAACTTGTGATGTGAACACTTGTGTCAATCGTTTTTCATAGATTTGATTTCGAGCTCGAGTACCAACTTTTGCTACATCACTGTCCTCTTTATCGATTACTCTTATATTGAGACCTAATTTATCGACATATTTGTCAATGAATTGTTCTCTACTGATTGGCAAAAATCTTTCATTTAGTTCACCCAATAGATGCAATTGTTTGCATACTTCAAAAGCGGCACTCTTTTTGGCACCTTTTTTCGATTTACACGACTGTCCATAAATTGTTTCTTTTAGCAGACTATTAACCGGCAATTTTAGAGAACATTTGAATGGCTTAACGATGCCTTCAATATTGAATATAGGCGTCAATTTGGTAAACGAATCACTCGGTAATAGAGCACAGTATCGGTATATCAAAGATATGGCTGTTCTCGATGTTACGCGAGCACCGGTTCTTTCATCGATGTACTGTTCATCATCATCTTCGTCCTCTTCATCATTAATTAGTGACACAATAGCGCCGTCAACTCTGGAAATATTGTTCAGATTTTCAATATGTTTTTCCATATCTGCGAAACCATTTAATTGGTTTATAAGTTTGCCTCTGTCTTCTTCAGATGTCATCATATAATAGCAGGCATTCTCAGCTCTTGCACGACCTTTGGACTGTAGATACTCTCTAAATGTATTTAAACGATCATATCTTATGACAACATTGCACTTTCGTATGTCAAGTCCTTCTTCGAGTACTGAAGTGGCGATAATCAGATTTAGTGACTCATTTCTGAAGCGATCGATTACATCTTGTTGTTGTTTATCGGTATAAGATGTGACCAACGATTCAAATCCAGGTCGGTTTGAGTGTCCGACTACCCAATCGACGTTCAGAAAACCAAACTCAGTTGGTTTTAGTTCTTTAATTTTATTGAGCCATTCAGCCAATACTTTGGCTACTGATCGCTGGGCGACAAATATAATACCGCACAGTTGACTCTTTTCATTACCTATGGGACGGTATGTTTCAAGAATTTCTAAAAGTCTGTACATTTTAGGTGATGCCGTGTCATACGCTGCCATCGGATATTGAATGGGATTCAGTTCATTGTTAAACTGACTCTTAATCAAACCTAAATATTGTATTACGTGATCAAATAGTGCCGAATGATTTGGATTTATTTGTTTGTAGAGTTCCCTGTATTGTGATAACTCGGATATATATTTATCGATGGCCAACACTGTACACCAAACACCCATCCATGTCATAGTAATAATGTACTCCTGTTTGGTTTCGGGATTTGTCACCACTTTGTTAACCGGATCGGCCAACATATTACGTACATTTGTCAAACATTTTTTAATTCTTGTGGCGTGAGTTATCATTGAATTTCCATCAGTTCTCTTTAATTTCTTCAAATTATCTATAAATAACTCCAAAGCTTGTACTACACTCCGCGCCGTTGGACTGGGAGAGGCCGGTGTGCTAATAAAAATCCAAACGCGTTCCTCTGGATTTGTACCACAATATTGGGCAACTTCTGATGTATTACATTCAGCACAATATGTCTCTTCCAGATCTTTGACGGCCGCATCAAACAGATCCAAACGCATCGAACTATTAATAAGACTGGCAGACAATCCAAGTACTCGCGGGCGGCGACCAACAGGACATTCGTTATACAATTTCATTATCTGTTTGTACGGATGGCCCGACTCTTTTTTGCCCTTTTTCTTGGCCGCCCAATGAACCTCATCCATAATCATGAGATTTATATTATTAAAAGTAATGAATTGATGGTTCAACATATTCAATAATATCTGTGCAGTCATAACAATAACGTCCTGATTCTTTAACTCAGTTGTCCATCGATGGGCATCATAGAAGTCGACACCCATATCGCCTGAGAATAATAATTATCATTACAATCACAATCTGTTTCTGACCTAACATTTACCGGTATATCCTTTGACGCGTACATCAAAATGTCGTTTAACTTCAGCCGCCTGTTGAGTGACCAAAGTTCGTGTCGGTACTATAAAAACGGTACGTTTAGCCTCTTGAGGGTATTGTCCGCGTAGGGCAGCGGCAAACTTTGGGTCGCGCATCAACAGTATTGCGATAAACGTCTTTCCCGTACCGGTTCCCAGACATGCTATAATATTACGGTCTTTGGCTGCCATATAAAGTTGTACCTATCAGACCAATGTTAGTATTAATATATTATAATATATAACAATAATAAATATAACATTATTAATATAACATTATTAATATTTAATACCTGATAGGGACGGGGTATGTACTCTACCGTCTCTTCATTACCATTGCTGGCCATTCTCTCTCTTCTCTCTCATAAATCAGTTTTAGACACTATAATAGAAATGTTTTATTCATTTTTTAAAAAATTGTTACTTTATTAAATTATTAAATTGTTAAACTTAAATATCAATAATGATAATGAAACTGAAATGAAAACTCAATCAAATAAAACTAATAATATATCATTTCATTTGATTAATAACTGTTTGTCTCAAATAACATCCCATTTATTGCTAACCAATCAGTCAATTATAATGTATATATATATTACATAATTATTACCAGTAGTTATATAAATCTCTTAAACAAATATGTTTGTTGCCTAACATGACTCATACTTATACAACAGTTTCAATGTACGGGTGCTCTCAAGGGAATGGTATGGTTAGGCCTATATATCATATACAACACCAACCAATACTCCTAACATTTGGCACATAAACTATTTCAATCAATAATTGCTAAATGACTGGTCAGTGACCAAACTACCGTAATCGGTAAATATGATAACTATACAAACTACTGATATCCCTGAGCCACCCGTGACTACAGGGGTTTTTAGACACAATCACATATAAATAAAATTGACAACTAATACAAACAATAATACAAACAATTTTAAAAAAAAAAATAATATGAAATTACTTACAAATTGTTAGTTTGTTTTTGTCATTTCAATTAATTAAACATTTGATGTCAAATAAATATTATATAAACAAATAAATCAATTAAATAAACAAAATATTAACTAATGATGTAATAAATTAATGTATTTTTAAAGTTATACTCTTTTTTTGAGATACTGTTTGTCATATCGTTTGATAAACGTTTGTATTAATCAAATATAAACAACAAATACTTTAATGTAATAATAAAACACTATTTGATTGCATTAGGCATTACATCATTGCATTAAATTTAATACAATATTGTTTAATACATTTAATATTAATAGTCAATGTGTTATTACATAAATTTCGACACTAAATATTGTGAAAACTTTTTTTTTTAAACAAAACTTGAATAAAGTATTATTATTATTAATACTTGAAATTAAACTTATATTGAAATGAAAATGCAATAAAACTATTGCAACCAATTTTGGTGATGATGTTTATGCCTATCAGGTTGTGATAATGAGAAATATATTTATTTCTGAAAATATTAGTATTAAAATTTAATAGATAAGCAAAAAAGTAAAAATAAACAGTATTTTAGTCTTATAGGTTTGATTGGGAAAAAATAACTTAAATTTTAAGTACTAAATAAACACAGTTTTTGTAAATAACTACAAGTTATCTATGATTTTGAACCGATCGGTAAAACAATATATAAGCATCTGATGAGACAGTGTTGAAGTCCATGGTTTGAATACTATGTACCACTTCGTCATCAAACAGATACCAGATGTGATTGTGCAGACAATAGCTGGTATAGTGACCTCTGGAACAAGTGGTCCCGTTATGACATATTATGGCAAACAGATAATAGTTGTGGCTTTTGATTACAAGTTGACTGTTAATTATAACGGCTTTTGATATTTTGTTTTGGCTTAAATGTATATTATAGACAGCCAGCAAAAAAGTGTTGTTTTTATGCAGTTATACATATATAAAATGTTAGTTTTATTACTTAATTATTATTTAATTACTGTTAGTTTGGGGTGAGTGTGAGGTTAGGAAGTGGTTGGGTGGGTGGGCATGGGTTTGGGGTAAATAATTTTCTACTGGCTGTCTATAATCTACATTTGTTACCAATCAAAAGGAACGGTTCGGACAAATATTATATCAATTTAATATACAGTTAATAAATTTATTACAAAAAAACAATTTATAACTACCGAGACTATAAACTTTATTATACCGGTATATAACAGTCAAATGATAAATAATTCATACAATTTATTTAATTCATATTTTTAAACACCAGATATATGGACACCATTAGCAACACTACGCCCAACACCACACCCCCGATAGACACTCCTTTAACAATACGCCGTGTATTTATCAATGTATGAAAAATGGCCGCAAACTCGTCATTCAATGTTCCCGACTGTTCGACCCATAGGACAGGTACCACATAATCTTTTCCTTTAGGTGTGGCTTTCAATTGACTGAAATAAAAGGTAATCTTTTTAAAAGGTTAACATTTATACTAAACTTACGGAATGGCATCCGAGTATCCGATCCGAACATTCATTTGCATTCTCTTAATTGCATTCAATGGTCCACCCGTTGTCTATTAATCATATAATACAATCACTTAGTGGACAAAAAAAAGAGAGTACACCTACGGGTTCAATGTCGATGAAAGTGCCGTAATTGTCGAAAGTGACGTCTTTCGGTGGCTGCAGTTTAATGTTGCGCTTTAACGACTCGTCACCGTTCAAGAAGTACGGCCACGAAAGCAGAAGTGGTCCGCCGGCTGTTTGACGCATACAATGAGACAATTCGAGAACACCTTCGATGTTACAATCGTTGACGTCTTTGCGCAAACAATAACACGAATTTTCCTTATGATATTTAGCGGCACCGAAAAAATTATTTGGTGCCACAAACCGTAAGGTCGGTATACCTTTAACTTCACTCTCCTTCTGAAAGATTACTGCTACCGATCGACAAACGCTTGGATCAAATGCGAACAGTTTGTCGTTTTCCGATACGTCCGGACCGAAAAAAGTACCATCTGTTCCGCGCAATTGCAAACACTCGCCGTTCGGGTCGTGGTATGGCCAGATCGGTGACTTCTTTTTGTCGCCGTTGCGCAACTCACGACTGTCTTCCCATTGATATATTTGTCCCAATTTGTCTGTCCGACCGACACCAGTATAAACAGTTAGCCGATCGATAAGGTAGTCGCGTCCCTATATTGTTATTTTTAAAAAATAATTTTCAAAATGTAAACCAATTGCAGCCAATACTTACTCCTGTTACCGAAAACTTTTTCATTTCAAATCCCAAGTCAGGCGGTATTAAAGGAGCCACAAGTTTGGCCAGTTTTAGGTCGACGCCATCAAGCAATAGATCACCGGCTTTTCGTGTAGTGAACAGTGACTTTTCGTTGTCGTCCAACTCGTCTTTAAATAAATCAAAAGCCATTGACGCGTCAGGCATTACCTGATTGAAGAGTACACTCTAAGTAAAGACAAAATAGATGAATATCTTATTAAATAGTTGTCGGTACTGACCATCATCGGTGCATTAATAAAGGTTAGATTTTCGTCAAATGTTCCGCTGGACAAATCGGGTTTGAATATATATTTGCGTCGTTCCCGATAAGACACAAGGGATTCATTGAGTGGTCCGGTAAAGAAGTTGATCTGTTCTTTGCTTCGCCATTCCTCGAAAACCCAGGGCCCGCGTTCCTCCAGTTCCACGTCTTCCAGATTAGTATACGTCTGAGGGTTTTTCAGTACAAACACATAGAACTTCATGAGCGCCGGTAGAGGCACTTCCTTCCAGTTTTTAAAGTTTTGGCTGGTGTTAACAATTAATGAACCCTAACCACTCACACATATACATACCGGGGTGTTAGTAAATAGCATCAATGTAATATTATTGTTTTGCTATACCTCTATAATTTTGTTTTTCAATATACGTGGAAACAGTCCTAATACAAGTGCACCGGACACGATCAGCACCAGTCCGACTACACCGAGTGCTCCGAAAGCTACGTATTTGTTTTGCATTATAACCACCTTATAGTCTACCGATGCCTCTAACGATCTGTTTGTTTGCTTAATCGACTAATTAATGAAACAGAAAGAGACAATTGTTTGTCTAATATAGGTATAAATTTTATATATAGACATTAAATAACAGAAAATTATTTTATTGATTATCGCTTTAAAAAACATGACATTAAACTTCAATTTATTGGCAATAATGTACTATAATGTTAACCTTCAAACTTCTTAATGATTATATATAAAAGTTGTGGAGAAATATAATTTTTTATTATCTTTTAGGTTACATATTATTTTGTTTATTTGAATATTGAAATTTTGAAATATAAATTTTACTCAAAATGCATATATTTTTTCTATAAAATTATTAGTTATTGACAAAACATTATCTATTACACTGTCCTATTAGACAGTAATACTATCTAAAATTTATAGTGAAATAAGTGTATCAAAAAGTAATAAAAATTATAATAATATGAATAACATATACATAGAATAAATTAAATATTATACATTCAAATAAACATTATTTAAAATATTAATGTTTTTAATCTCTTTTTTTTATTAAGGATAAAAATTATTTGAAAATTTCATATGAAAACTTTCGTATATTTTTTTATTAGTTAAACAGTAGAAGTAAAAATTATCAATAAATTTTATGTGTCTTAATTAACAAATTCAACTGTAATAACATAATGTTTAATATAATTTTATAAGTACMTTGTTTTCAACACTAAATACTTTAGTATAGTGTAATTATAATTTATTTTCATAATAATGATTAAATTGTGTGACAAAAGCCTAATTTGTATGTTTTTCAATAAGTCATTTGAAATTATAATTATCTTAACATTAATTTTTGTTTCTTAATAATACTAACTTTATATTAAATATATTTTTATATAAATAGCATTTGCAAATAAAAACGAAACATGTCTTAATATACTTTTGATATTAAATTAATACTAATTTTTAATTAATAAAAAATTTAAATAGACTCAAATATTAGATTACAATTAATTAATTAACACTATTTAGACTTATCATTAATTTATTATTTAAATATTCAGATAGAATTTTAAAAAATATTTCATATTTTTAAATAGATTTTACAATATATAATAATTAAATTTTATTACATAATAAATTTGAAAACATCATTATAAAAGTGTACTTTTAATATTATAAATTCTAATTAATAATAAATTTTAAAAACTTAGTGATAATAGTTGTAAACAAAATTTATTTAGTAATTAATAGTTTAGAATATTATTTTGATAAATATGATACAAAGTATTTAATTAAATTTAATATTCCAATCATATTATGAGAGATATAAATATAAAAGTACTATAAGTAAAAGTAATAACATAAAAGATAATAATTATAAATAATTATATAATTATAATAAATAAACAAAAACTGCAAAACTAATTATAAAACGTTATTTTGAGATAATTTTGGTTTTGAAAGTTTTACGGATAAACTTATGTATCCAAAGACAGCACAAGTGGTTATGAGTAGACATACGATGATCACCATTAAGATCAATATTACTGACATATCTTTGACAACTTCATGAAAAGCATTATCGATACTAATATTCATAAAAATAGATGATGTGGTCAATGATGATGATGTTGTTGTCTGAGTTGATGTTATTGTTGCTCTACTTTCGTAATCCAGTGATGTCTGTCTATCGGTATATATAGTATTGTTTTCGCTGGACATTATTGTCGTATCATTTATTGACTGTCCACCAGTTGATGAGTTTAATGGCAATAAAGTAATGTTTTCAGTTGATACTGTTGTTTGTGTGACATTAGTTGATAAATCACTTGTACTTGAACTGACAACAACTACTGATTCAGTGGTCATATTAGTTGTTGGTGTCGTTGGTTTTATGGTAGTAGTAGTAGAAGTACTTGTAATACCGTTTGAAGACTTATCACAATTAAAAAAATCCCAATACGTTTTGGACTAATTATCATTTTTTAACAATAATAAAAATCAATAATTTTCAATAGTCATATCATATCTAATAAAATACCTGATCCACTAAAACAGGACTCGTATCATAATATTTATAAACGTTATTCTTAAGAAAGAAAAAGATATCATTGGCTCTTCTTATACCTCCAGTACCACGAGTTGTCTTATAGATGCCAATGTTAGGATCAATAGTCGATCTAATCGTATAGTTAACCTTTATGTTGACAACGGGATACTCTATGATCTCTAAATCACTGAAAATAAGTGCTCCTTCGGGATATCCTCGAACCGATTTGGTCAGTACAGCGCCTTTTATTTTAGTGTTTTCAAAGTGCGGAAAAATAGTGTTGGTTTGATTGTTGGCATCAGAGCTGTCCGACTGACGCGACAGATACCACGGCAACATCCGATCGTTGAGCTCAGTGGCCACAAAAAAGTCTTCACTTTGTCTCTTGAATGTCGCAAATTGGGAATCAATGAACAAAAAGGTTATGTCTTTTGCGGTAAAATAGTAATTATCGTTAAGGCAATTGTTTGCATCACCACATTTAGTGTACGTCCAKATAACGAGTCCGGCTGATGGTATGAGTCCTGACTTTAAACCGCTAAACATTTCGTTCAACTTATGTTCGCTTCCGTATTGTTCCCATCGGTTATCTTTGGTGTTGAACTTCAGTATCCAAACACTGGACGGTTGCCGATAGGCATACACAGTGTTGTCGTCCGAATTAAAGACGGCGTCAATCAATTTGTTTCGATATTTTTTGTCGCAAAACAATTGACTATTTGCTGATGTGATGACAATTGACAATACAATCAACAAAAAACTGATTATCATATTGTCTTCGTTGAACTCTACTATAAATACATACAAAACATTGAAAATAAAATTTAAAATACTTGTTAACATTAAACTTAAATCACGCACTCTTTAAGTTTCTAACAGTGTGTTGTATAAGTGTTACTATACTTTAGTTAATCATAAATTAATAAAACAAATATTAATTTTAAAATTTATATTAATAGAAATATTTATAATGGCTTTTCACGTGCAGATATTAAATATACTTTTAATTAACAGTTAATTCAATAAACATTTAATTTATTCGCATTTCATCATAATCTCGACAAAAGTAATTGTTAGTTAACTAATAAACATACTGTACATGAATATCAATTTCCAATTATAATATTTATATTTATAGATAATATATTTATAGATAACATGATWATTGTCAAAAATGAATTAAATTTTTTAAAGTTAATTCGAGTCTAAAATTTTGTTTAATTTAATTAATTTTGTTATAATTGAAAGAAAAATCTGTCGGTTCTCAAAAACATTTATAAATAACTTAATTCTTTATAGAAAATACATTGATATAACTTTAATTTTAAATTAAAATAATTTATTAATTGTCTATTAAAACTAATAGTTAATTAAAGTGGGCAGAAATAAATTTTTATTAATTTTTTATACAGTAAACATTACATATTAATAGTTAATATTTAAAAATATTAGTTAAATTCTATTTTGGAATAATTATATGATATAATTATTATTTTAATGAGAATATAGTATTAAAATACATAATTTAAATGATTTGTTTTGTTTTGTTAAACTATTTTTAACGATCATTTAAAGTGAAGTATTAAAATAACATCAATTAATAAAAATATTTATCATAAATCACAAATAAAAAGTTAAAAAATAAGATATAAAACAGTGTTAGCAACGTTTATCATATTTAATACCTGTATAAAGATAACAATTTTATTTATATTTTTATAATTTAGAAAATGTTAATTTAATATATTAATTGAATACTTTCTAAATATAATATTTTTATGATTTTGTAAACAAAATATTATTGATTTTATTTCAAGTAATTGGTATACAATATTTTAATCGTATAAACAAACAATTTAAAAAATTAGAAATTATTATGATATAATAAGTTAATAGAAATGTTTATAAATGACACAATGAATTTTAGCAATAAATAATAGCACATAAATCTTAATTATTTAACAAACTTTATCAGCTTATAGATAAAATATGACTAAATACTGTTTTAGATTATTATGAAAAACAAATTAACATAAAAATAAATATATTAAATATTAAATGTCAACCAATTAAATGTTTTAAGTTAAATTATCATTGGGTTCGGCTAATGTTGGAAATGGCACTCTTAGGTGAGTGTTATTAATGATCACATTAAGCAAAGTTGTGTTTTTATTACTAACATTAGCCTTTATCTCATTGATTATCGGTGTTTGAGTTGTTAAATCAGATTCCACTTCGAGTTCGGGTTCTGGTTCGGGTTCGGCCGGTGTTGACCAACGGAGTCCATATTTAAAGAGTCCAGTATGTGTTGGTATTGCGTGTGATCGGGAACGGTATGACTGTCTGAAATTGGACTGTCCATTTCGGTTAGTTAAAATTTTCCATCTGAATAACATCATTCTATCAGCATTACCATCATCACCATTATCTATGATTACAATATTATTATAATATATATATATATATTAAAAATAATAATAATAAATTACAATTATAATTTGTTTTGAGGCAATTGATAAGTGAAAACCACAAAGTTAGCGATGATATAGTTAGCAGATATTTTGTAAACAACATTATTTTGATAATAATATTTTGCTAAAAATTATATTTTAGTAATTTTAAAAACTATAATTAAAATTTATTAAGATTATTAAAATTATTTTGGTTTAAAACTTTAGCTTAGCTCAACTAAAACTTATTAAAACAATTCACACGCAAACATTAACTTTTATATTCAAGTTTATATTATTTTGCACATATCTAATAACAATTTATTTTTAAAATAATTATTTTATCCTGTTTATTTAGTAATTCAATATTTAAGACCATTGAAAATTTTAGTACAAAAATAGATACAAACAATATTTAATAAGTATATAACTTATACTATCAAATACTATCTTAAAAAAACAATTAATTAAAAATATGAAAAATATAAATATTACATTACTAATTTATTGTTAAAAATATATTAGTAATTTGTTTATTTAGAGTATTTTTAACGATTATTTAAATTTTACATAAATATATAAATAAACTATTTTTAATTTTTCTAATGAATACACAAATTGTATAATAAATAAATAAGTTAACTTAATAAATTACTGATATATTATTTTTATAAGTTTAATGTTATTTTTAAATGTTATTTTTTTATGTAAAAATAACACATAAATTATACCTAACAACCTTTGTAAACAATTCGTAAAAATATTTAACATTATGTACAGTAAAATAACGCATTTCACAATAATATCAATAATATATATTGTAAATATACTATAATATATAAAATAAATATTCACAAAAAACAAAAACTTTCTAATATTGATAACAACTATTTAATTGAATAATGTATATATGTTTATCATAGTGTTAAATCTAAATATAAATAATGAAATAATTAAATGATTAATTCATTCATTCATACTCTAATCACATGTAAAATTTCTCACAGATTTGATATTACATGATGTTATTAAAAATGTTTAATTTTGTAAATTGATAGATAAGTATTATGTTTATACGTTACGGTAACATTAGTTTGCTAATTTTTATGTAACAAAATTTTTAAAAATATATAATGACTCATTGTTTTGATTATATAAATTCGCTATACTATAGTTTAATAATTACATTTGAAAATTATAATAAATTACAAATTTTATTTATTCATTAATTTAATTATTCTAAAATTATGATATGTACAATTTTTACATTTTTAAATGAGTTAAAATTTTTTTAAAAATATTACTTTTCACTTTACAAAATGATTATCTACAAAAATGAATTGAATTGTTACTAATAAAAAGTACAAAATAAATTAATTAGTTATAAAAAGTACTTATATTGTTAAATATAATGGATAAAAGTTAATTACTAAATAATATATAATTTACTTTTACACTATATCTACAATAACTTAATGATGATCATAAGTTTTGTAATTATATCAAAATTACTTATAACTTTTTTGCACACGTTTTGGAGCAAACAAAATATCACTTAATAATTAAAAAACACTTTTCTTTTGATGTTAATGTTAATATATATATATAAGAAATTAAATGATTCAGACATAATATACTGTATATTTAATTCAATGATAAACAGCTTACTTTTTATCTCTCTCTCTCTCTCTCTCTCTCTCTTTCCCTTAATCTATCTATTTGTCTATTTATCTACTCTTCCCTTAAACAAGTGGTTACTAAAAGCATTAAAATATATCCGACAAATATGGAGGACAACTGTATGATTGGCTTTAATTTAGTTGCCCTTTCCTTCTGTAATATTTCAAAGAATACGATGTAGAGTATGGTTCCCGAGGCGATGGCACTGAGAAATATAGTCACCGGATTAACTTCATTGTCTTCGGCGTTCATTGTATTTTCTGTAATAACCATTGTTATGATACCAATAGGAGACATAATGGAAAACAGTATCATATTGAAGAGGAACAGTAGAAAGTTAACACATTTTTCATACAGTTCAACACCGACTATAAGTGCCACCAAAAGCTTATGACTGCCAATGGCTATAAACATTGTCCAGATCTCTACTGTATTTGTCTTTACACCGATGGATATGCCATCAAACACCGAGTGTATAGAAAAGGCAAATATAATGACCAATGCATGCAATGCACGTACATATAGTGCATCTGTCTTAACCAAATCGTGCTCATGAGTGTCAATATCACATTTTGCTATATATTTATAAATAAATATTTATACAATCAAACTAATATATAATAATAGTTTTACAAAAAAAAGATTACATACCTTTATGGCATCGGATAGCTATTAGCACCGGCTCTTCATCTTTAGCCACAGGAGTTCCAGTACTGGTGTCTGACTCGACTGTACTGATTACAGATTTTTTGTCAAAATCATAGATTTCCTCTTTTAATTTATCACTCGAGTCGTGATTACCGAGCAATGAGTGCATTAAAACTTCGGCCAAATAAACTCCAAAAAAGCCAATACTAATGGCCAGTTCGAGGTACGGCAGTTTTAATGGTTCCAGTTTTTTCAATATACTGTTCCGATCGGTAAAAATTGAAGTATTTGTGGCTAAATATTTCTCGTAGTTTTCGCGAATCTCTGGCATCATATGGACAAACACCGTAAAGAATAGGACTCCGCCTCCAATTTGAGTCAATATTTGTATATAAAAATTGGACGATAAAACACTTGTCTTATTACGACTATCGTTGGTCGTTATTATCACTGTCTTCGACAATCTCCTTCGGGTCCACATTCGGATCAAATATATGGGAACTGTACCGACCAGTAGAGTCACCAAAAATAAGACTCCGGCGGCCAATAATCGGTCAGCAGTTATGTTCATTGTGTCTTATAGTGTAAAATACAGTAGAGTTGAGTGAAAATGTGATAAATATTTGATTTTACAAAATTATAAATAACTAAAATAATTAATCACTTATTTAAATAACAACTACGAAAGATAAAGTATGTACACTAATGTATAATATAATAACAATATATCAAAAAATGTTTATCAAATTTAATAACTAAGTATTAATAAAAACATTTTAGTTAATATGTGTTTAAATCTTTATTTTTCTTAAAACTTAAATTCCGAGGAATTTCTTGATTTAATTGCAATAAATTTAATGTTAACAACAAATAATTGTATTTATTAAGTATAGCTGGCTTTAGATAATTCAGTCCAACACCAGTTCAGTACATTATTATATTTTCAAAACTTTTTTTTAATAATTTCATAAAGTTATTTGATTGACATAACTATTAATTTTTTTCAATCTTTCATTGACAACATAAACATTTTAGTAGTGATTGATCAGAAAATAACCAAATGGTGTCTCTTTTTATATACAATGATGTATATAGTGATAGTAATATTGATAATGAAAAACCATGGACATGTTTTTGAGTACACAATTTTTTAATTTAAAAAAAATAGTATTAATATAACTAATTTCTCGTTAAAATTGTGAGATTAGATATATAAAAATTGTCATCAAAAATTGTAATAATTATTATAATTATAAATAAATAAAAACCAAATAAAAAATCATATGAAATTTCTCATTATCTATTGAATATTTTATGGATATTTTTTATGTAATATAAAACTCGTAAATGTCAATTGAGTGTCATCTGATTGTATCAGTTATTATATTAAAATCACAAACAAAAGTATGAAATACCTATTATTTAATTAATAGTATATCTCTATTGAGTCTTATAATAATATTATATATACTATTATATATTAACTTAATACTTAATTAATGTTAACTAATATTCTACTTATGGGGTAACATAACTAATAATCAATTTATTATAACACTGTCTGCTAATTAAATCAGTAATTGAGATAAATTATATAAATAACAAATCAATTGACGTGAAAACTTAAGTTGCTCATAAGTTTTAATAAAAAAAAATTTAAAAATTAACATTGTTTAGTTGATAAAATAAAATAATTGAGTTTAATCAGTACATCTATTACTATGTCAGTAGACAAATCAGTTACTTAATAATATAATCAATTAATAGTAGTAAAAACTAATAATTTAATTATACAAAAAATAAAATGTACTGTACTTTTTAACACTCTATGATTATCACTTAATCAACAATTTATAACAAATTTATACATTGCATTGTCAATTGTCACGCGTTTACCTATTATTATCAATAATAATAATAATAATAATCTTATTTTGATGACACTTAATCTCTTCAATTAGTTCAAGCAATTTGCTATAGTATTTACAGTAAATTTCATGTCAAACTGAAAGCAGATACTTAACTGTAATAAAATATCAATAAATTATATCATTTTAATACTGTTTAATTTAATCAGTATTACAATTTGTATTATTTTTAAGATCCTGTTTATTTAATTTTCAGTTACTTAATTAAAGGTAAGGTAACACAATTTTTATATAATTCTAATAAAATCTATTTTTATAATAGAAATATGATAACTCCATCAAATAAAGTAATAATTTTAAAATCATATGATTGCAATATACTGTATATTTTATATAAAAAAAAACTTTTGATTTAAGTCTAATGAACCTAAATTTTATTGAGACAAACTGTTAAGTCTTTAAACTTTTCATTTACCGGTAAAATCCCTCTCCAATGATAATAATTGTCAATAAGTTTATCAAATGATTGAACACACATTTTCAGTGACAATAAAATATATAAATAAGGAAATAATTAATAAAATTCATTAAATAAAAAATTATTTATTTCATAATAATACTAATTACGACATTTAACATAAACAATAACATATTAAATGAATTGGCATTAAATGAATTTTTMGAAATATAAACATTTACATCTAAAAAATCAAGTTTTACTTTAAAGTACTATTTATGTTATAGTAATTTATTTAAATTTTTTAAATTACCAATAAATTTCTAATTATTAATGTAATAATATAGATATAAAAGTAAAAAATCAAATGATATGAATTATTTTGTTTAATGACAAATTAAAAAATATCCCATTAAATTTTATATAGTAATTAAATAGATATTATGATAAAGTGATATTTTATAATAAGAAACAAAAATTAAAATTTAAATAAAATAGTTGTGTTATGAAATGTCAAGATTATGAATGTTATAATTAATAGCGTTTATTGTTTTTGAATCGGATCCTCTCCTGATAAAATTGTATAACAATTTGCGGGCATTTGTGGTTTGCAATACTAGCCGGCACTAAGTCGGCATCGATACCTCCCTGCCATTGAACCAGATACAGGAGCTCACCGTCTATATCAGTATGATATTAATTATAAATAAATGTCAAAAAATTAAGACTATCTGTTCTCAATGTCCATAACAACAATAACAACACAGATATTATAGTAATGGGAGATAAATAACTGAACTTAAAATGCTATAGTATTATAAATAGTATATTAAAGATAATATAATGCATAAAAATTTATTTAGTACCCGTAAATTATTTGATAACATGTTTATGAATAAAAAAATCAAGTGAAACAAATATATACCTTATATTATTCTAATTAATTAAATATACAGTCAGTATGTAGATTATCATACAAATTAGTACAGTATATACTGTATTATATACTCACAAAAATTTGTATTCCTAAATAAATGCCATATATATGAGATATCGGTTATATAATATTATTGTCAAACAAACAAAAATATAATATTAAATAAAGAAATAACTATAAACTTTGTTAATAATTGTTTCAATTCACACGATAACTATTTATTAGATTTAGACTAACACTGAGTCCTAACATTTGAACACTTGTTTAGTATAATTAATTGACTTTAATAACTAATATAGTAACTCATTTGTCTATTATCCTATCATAGGATTACTAGTGTATTGAAAGTATGCTAAACTGGTATACATCACAATGTTATGATCATCATTATGATCACATGTTAATAGTTTTGCAATTAATTAATAAAAAACAATAATATTTATGTGTGAAATGTCTTTAAGACATTGAAGTTACCAAATGTGGCAATTGATTGTAAATTGAGTGGTTGTAATAAAACCATATGTTTTATGTGTGGGACTGATTTATGTATGCCTACCCATTACCGCTAATAACTAACAGTAAAATACAGTTATACTAAATATAAAAATATCTACACACACACACACACACACAGATTTTGCAGAAAATTTTGTGTGTGTAAAAAATAGCTTAATTACAAACATATGTATTACTAATATATTAGTTATTATTTTTAAAAAATTAATAGTACCATACAATTATTGTCTACAGTACTACTGAAATTTAATAATAAATACTTTAAATAATAATTACCAGTAATCAATTGGACTAATTATTTTAGTTAAAAACTAAATGACAATATAATATCCAATGAAATGTTATGGTATATTAATTACTRGCAAACACTAGTATACTTAAATCTATACAAATAGTATTACTAATAATTTGATAGATAAAGTAAATAACATAAAAGATAAATAATATAAAATATATTTTGTTGTTATTATTGACATGTTTTGAGAACAGATCCTAAAAATCATTTGACCACTAATGGCCAAAACGGTAATATATATTATAAAAGTCATACTTAGTTCTGTAATGCCAATGATTTTCTCCGCCTCATAACCCCTGGAAAAGCCAATTGAGTCACGAGTGGTGCGCGACTCACGAGTCGAAGCCGATGCGGCCGTCGATGACTTCTTTGATGACGACTTTGATGTCGACGGCAACGTCTGTAATGACTTAACTGTGGCTTCGTATTCATCAATCAATTCCTGTGGAAAAAAACAATCAATAAAATTGTATACAAAATTAAAAAACAATATCAAAACAGTTTCCTCACCTGACAGTCCAGATTTAGAAGAGCTGTCCATTGGATCAAACAAAGTAACAAATTTATGTCAGATTTACAAGAAATTTCATAATCAAAATCAATTGATACATACGTTCCCACGTGTTGTCATTGTCATCATATCCCTGCCATTTAATCATRTATTCAACTTTGTTGTTTCGGCGTCTCTTATCCACCACTTTCTCGACCACATACTGTCCATCTCCGCCGTCATCGCCTCCGCTCTCGTCCTCATTCACCTCCTCTTCGCCAACAGATTCGCTATCGTCGGCTGTCTTCACCTTTTTCGGTGACTTCGTCCGACTCGATGATTGTCTCTTCTTGCTCTTAGCCATCAATGGTTATTATCAAATCAATTGATAAAAAATATTGTGGACCTAATAGTTTCGGGTCAGTCAGTGGTCACACAAAACGTGTATTTGTTTATTAATATTATTATCGGTAATGAAATCAATAATAAATTGTTTGACTTATTGTTTGCTATAATAAGTAAAACAACACTCAAAGGCTTATATTACCGGTCAAAACAAATGGGCGTAACTCTACCAATAAATGTATGTAAAGTTAACGCCTTTTTAGAAATTATAATATTATTTTCTATTCATATATTTTTTGTCTTGAATTTCGCGCAAAATTTGAATAATTATTATTTGATTGAGAGTTTCGGTAAAAGTAAAAGTCAATTATGACGAGTCAAATGACCATTAGTTTGGATTTACCGAAACCACTGAATCTGATTGACGACAAACTATTTCTCGGTAACATTCAATCGGCGACATCGTGTGATATACTGACCGAACATAAAATCAAACGCGTGTTGTCCGTCATTGAACTACCAATTGAAACAAAATATCCGTTTATTGAGTACTTTCATGTGATAGCAGAGGACGTCG
The DNA here is from genome assembly GCF_028296485.1 of Oppia nitens. Classification (NCBI taxonomy): domain Eukaryota; kingdom Metazoa; phylum Arthropoda; class Arachnida; order Sarcoptiformes; family Oppiidae; genus Oppia; species Oppia nitens. Next base: position 9,232,663 of record NW_026533221.1, on the reverse strand, counting down.
AAGAACAGGATCTGTTGACACATTTTGAGGAGACCCGACAGGTGATAGCTGACGGACATCGCAAAGGTCACAACGTATTAGTCCATTGTATGGCCGGTATTTCTCGAAGCTCTACAGTGGTTACGGCATTCTTGATGAATAAGTACGGAAAGAGTTACTCCGACACCATTGATATGGTTCGCACCAAACGATCGCAGATATACCCAAACGAAGGCTTTCGGAAACAGTTGAAACTTTATGAAGAAATGCGGTTCACATTGAATGCCAATTACAAGAAGTTTAGACGATATCTGATGAGTCAATTGATGACTATTGAAAATATAGAAAAGTATATCAAACGCCGGGATTACGTGGAAAGTCTGGTAAAAGTACAGAGAGGCCAACAGTACGGATGCGCCAAATGTCAGTTCAAGTTATTCGATGAGATCAATGTCGTTGACAATGAAGTACCGAACAAGCAATTGGCGAAAAAATCATTCGCTGATACCAACCAATGGTGTGGCAATCTGTTTGTTGAGCCACAGAAATGGATGTTACCGTTGAAGAATGATAGAGTCAATTGTCCCAAATGTCGACAAACCATCGGCTCTTATAATAATAGTTTTGTCTCATATGACTGCAAATGTCTCAAACATAATGGTTTGTTTGGCATTCAAATCAAAGTTTCTAAAGACTTGTTTAAGTTAGTCGTTTGATTAATAAAATTCTAGTTTTAAGATTTATATCTATAAAAAAATATGAAATTAGTGAAAATTTTATTAATATTCAAATTTACTATTATTGATAGCATTAATAAAAAAATAATTTACACTGTTTTCAAATATTTATAGACTATGTATTTTAATAAAATTTGATAATCATTAAAAAACAATTTCAAACATTTCATTATGAGTTCAGTAATTTAGTAAATTTTAAAATGACATTAAAGTTACTAAACTGAAAATACTAGAAAAGTTATGTCATTAGCTTAAAGCAATTGGTCAGTAATATATATATATATATAAATTGTAACAATTATAGATTAAAATATTTAGTAATAAAAATATTAGTCAATGAATAATATAAAATATTGAACATAAAAAAAATTAAAATTTATAAAATATTAAATGATAAAAAAATGATTTGTTTGGTCAATAAATGTATGGACAGTAAGTTGTTATGGATTATTAAGAGCTAATCCATTTCGTCAGCTTTTCTTTCATTGATTTATCTTCTATTGCCTTCCATTTGATCCGAGATGTGATGATCCGACTCCAGTCGCTGTCCTTTTCGGGCATAAATGCAAACACTTGTGGCTCTAATCGACCCATAAGTAAATCGTTTTTTAACTGTTTGTTCTTATCATCAATAATATAGTCGACACACAGACAACATTGTTGTTGATATAAATTGCGGTCATTTTTTAATATTTTATAAATATTTGCTTCAATACTAAGTGCCAGTGCCTGTGTGTTTAGCGCACCTTTAGGTAAATCATCCGAGTTTAGTGCACATAATAATCGGTGTTTCTCTTGTTGTCTCATAGTGTACACGTTATTCATACGATGTCCGGCACTGTCTAATTTGCCAGATGGCCGACCGCTGCCAATCAAATCAAACTCACTTTCCTTTAATGTACGGCTTTCCAAACGTCTGGCCCGAACCACCCGAATCGGAACTGTTCTCTTTGGTGTGGTTGCCAATTGACTGCCCGGTGCCTGATATGTGTCCTCTACCACACCATTTACCGATTCATTATTGATTTCGATTAAACTCTTGTGACTTATCACTGATTTGTTAACACTTTTAGTTTTATTAAGTTTCCAGACTTTGTGTCGTTTGTTTTCTATCTCTTCCAGCATTTCTCGTTTCAATTTCTGGCTCCGGGATATATATCCATTTGAATTAAAGTTAAAGTCACAAACGGGTGATGACATTATTGTAGTCAAAATATGAGTTATTCAATTAAAACATAAATATAATTTGTAAAACAAAATTTAAACTAATTTAACATATAATAAAAACAATAAACTATATAAAACTATAATATTGGTAATAAGTCATTAAAAGAGTGAATCTAAAATTGAAATGAATATAAATGTAAATTTGTATTTTTATATATTTATTAAATGAAAAAAAATCTAATATTTAAATTATTTTAATTGAATTTATCATAGGGGAAAAAGTATCTATTGGCTATAAATTATAATTTTTTATGATCTAATCATAGACTAAAATATTTATCTATTGCTCACATATCAAATAAAATATACCTAATTGTTAATCAATGTGTTATATGTGAGAATATTTTTAGAAAAATTAATTTCTCTTTAAGTACTATAGTTTGAAATATTTTGTTGTTGTTTTAATGTACTTTTATAAAAAAAATATACAATGAGAAATCAAATGGTAAATAATACATACAATATCTTTAATGAATAATTTTTATTAATATGAGTAAATTCATACAAATTTAAAACTTATAATCAATTTTGAAAACATTTCCAGATTTATTTTTAAGTTTTAATGTATTGACAAATATATTATATTTACAGTTAAATTATATCAAGCAACTTTTGTGATAATCATGATTGAAATCAATGAATATAAATACAATTGTGATGATTATATACTATATAATATACAGTTTTACAATTTAACACAAWTTTCTTTGCTATTTTAGATATAAATATTAATAATACAGTAATAGACTTATACTGAGAGTTCATTTAATATTTAGTAATGTTTAAAAAAAAATTATATAAATTACAAATTTATTATAATTTCTTTAATTGCTTTTCAAAACCTATAGTATTGATTGCTATTTTTTTTGTTCATATCTTTTTGCGGCAAATATTAATTTAATTGAAGCCATCGGTGAGCTATAATTTGATGAATAGTAGGTCTGTATATAGGATTGATGACAACCATACATTGTATGAGCTGACAAAACTCATAGGTTGTTAGTCTGAGACGGCCCTCTTCAACCATATGGTTTACCACAGTTTGATCGGTAATACTGTTGATGATGTCTCTGATTTCGTTGTGCTTCCGGTTTCCACCCAACGATTCACAGACGGCGAGTCCCAAACACCAGATGTCAATGGGAAATGTCTGAATTGGTGTCTGCGATACAAGAGTTCGCGATTCCGGTGCCATATACCTGATTGTTCCGGTAAAACCAAACACCTGTTGTGCAATTCGGGACAAACCATAATCGCACAGTTTGTAAGTTCGCTCACCATTACTGTCAATATATAGAATATTCTCAATTTTAATATCCAAATGTGCGACACCTTTGCTGTGTAAATACCTGAGCCCTTGACACACTTGTTTGAACCATACCCTGGCATCAGTTTCGCTTAGTGTCCCCCCATTCATAAGTTGTTGTAGACTACCGGTGCATAATTCCATAAAATGCAAATGTCTGACAAATGGAAACTCTGTCCGCTTATCGATAATGTTAAACACTTCTTCCGATCGGACAATATTTGGATGAACTAAATGTTTGTGAATAGTGTACTCTCTGAGCATTTCATTGACCGCTTCATAAGGTGTCCGATTCCTGGCGTATCTCTGCAATGAAATTATTTTACAGGCGATCTCTTTATCTGTATAGTTGGACATTCCTTGTCTGTTTGACAAAAGTCTACTACATTTGACTTTCCATATACTGGCGAAACCACCGGAACCTATCATTTCAATAAAATTAATGCCATTCTCTTCAGCTATTCTCACCTCATCCACCARCAACGGTAGATCTTTAGGTATTAATACCTTATATTGGTCWCCAACATCCGACCATTGCTGCCATTTGTCCAATAAATCATTCAAATTTGGATATATTTCTGAAATTGGTGGTTCACTGCCAGATGCCTGTTCCCTACTTTGTGTTGATTGATCTGTAGTTGGAGTGGGTCCTGTTGACGATCGGGTAACATTGAAACGTCCAGTTGTTTGTGATGACTGATTTGACACTCGGGTCACATTAAATCTACCTGAGCCAGACATACCGTATGCTTGAAATATAGATAACAATATAAATTAAAAAATATTTTATCAATATTTCTAAAATAATAAAAAAATCAATTGTTGCTTAAAATACAATTAAAATTATATCTATTAATACAACAATAAAAACATAAGTTAACAAAATGTGTGAGTCATCAAACACGACACTATCATCTACCACACCACAGATTAGTGATATTGAAATATGTTTGGTGTGTTGTCGCCCACTGTCCGATCCGGCACTTACCTCAACGTGCAGACATCAGTTTTGTTTTGAATGTCTCAATGAGTGGTCGACTGAACACTATCAGTGCCCACTGTGTCGACGCATATATGGTTATATGATTTGCGAGAGTCACGATCCTAAACAAATTGAATACATACCGATTGGCTATTGTGGACCAATTATGGTGCCCAAAGAGGAACGTGATCTGCTGGAGGAAGCAGAGGATCGATATCAGGCTATAAGTCATACTTTGGCGCGACTCAAACACAGAAATCCAATCAACAAAAGTGAAGCCAAAAAGACTGTTAAGTCCATTGAAATGCTGGAAAAGTTGGAAATAGAAAGCAAAGCATTGCTTAAGAAACGCCAAAAACAAAAGGAAAGAGCTTTAAGAAGATCCAAACGTGAAGACAATAGGCGTATAATTAGTGATATCAATGAACAGACGACAACAACAGGTCACAGAAGAGGTCGGAGTCGGAGTCGAAATAGAGAGTGAAAATGATATATCGATATATGTGACACAAAAGTGTGACAAAACAATACAATAGGATTTATAGGAATTATATTGAAAATCAATTAAAGATAGTGTAATAATTTTATCGCATTACTATAGTTAGTAATTAATATAAATCGTAAATTTATTATATAGTATATGATCAGTATATTAATGGTAATATATGATAATCTCAACATATCATACAATTCAAATTACGATCTCATTGGATGTATGTGTTGTCTGACAAGTGTATGACTTTGTGATGGATCCACTAAATCGCGGTATTGAGAATAATTGTTCAAATCTTTGTCTGCCATTTCTGATCCATAGATGTCAATCATTGTCTGTGTCGGTCCTATCACTCTAAGATTATTTGACCACCACTGCATCAAACAATCATTAAGTTAGTCTAAATTTGACATTTCATTACATGACATAAATCAAATACTAGCTTTAAATTTAAATATGTTTTCCATATTTTGTGTCTCAAATTATTTCAAGTAATTAAATTATTTTTGTTTGTTTGTTAAAAGTTAGTAAATTAAATCTAAGGAATAGATTAGATTAAAATAAAGTCAAATATATTTACTTTTTGTATATCCATTATATGTCTACATTAGTATTGGGAATCACTTACTGTATGACACAGTCTTTATCCTGTTTTCCGGGACCCGAACCCTTACCGCCTGCTCTTCGGTTTCTTTGTTGTTCTAATACCTGTTGTCTCCACTCAATGTACTCTCTTTGTTCTCTATCTTCTTCAGTCTCTTCGAGATTATATTCTGGCATTTCTTGTTGCTGTTGATCACTAAACTGTCTACTTCTTGGTCTGAAACTTGATTCTTCTTCTTGTTGATCGGCGTACGGATCAAATTGTCTCTGATTTCTGATTTGCATTTCTTTTTGAAAACGTCGGTCCAATTCATTCAATTGTCTACTCATTGGTTCACTTTCATCATCAGATGTCTCACCAATTGTACCGATTGGTAAAAACTTAATATTTGGATCAGCTGACGGAAGACTTGATCTTTGTTTAGCCAATCGTCGTCTATAAGCTCTTCGGTCGACAATGCCTTGTGGTAATTGATCGTTGACCAAAAAGGCGCGTTGAAAGCGTTGTATTTTTTTGACCATTTCCTGATCTTCGACACTCTGTCCGTATTGAGTCCATGGAAATATCATACGATTACTGGCGGCCTTCTGATTGGTGTGCGATATATCGGCCATATTTCGGTAGCTTTTGTATGTTTCTAACTCTTCCTTTGGTAAAACACTCAAACGAGATGCAAATGCCTGTTCTCGAGGACTGTAATAATCAGTCGATTTGTTTTCTATTTGATCGATATTGAGATTATCGAGACTTGAAGATCGAAGTCGTTGGCTATTCCATGGCATACCGTAATCCAATCGACCGGTTGGCATGAGATTAGATTTTTTTCTTTTTCCCATACCTTTGATCCGACGATTCACTTCATTGACTGACGACAAATCTGACATACTTTGACTGCGCGTCATTCGTGGCCTAAAAGAGTCATTTTCAGAAAGTTTATCAAATGATAAATTTTGTTGATATCTACCATTAATTTTACTGAATCCCATTTTTGCTAACTCACTCTGTTTGCGATCTGTTTTACTCATTTGTGGTTTTATGATATTAATCGTACGTTTCCTAAATCTTTCGGCCAATATATCAGAAGCACATCTATTGGGCGCAACTTTAAACCTTTGGGAGTCGTTTTTGATATCATTTTCAATTAATTCAATATTTGGTTCACCTGTTATTGGGTTTTGATATCGCTGAACAATTTCTGGTAACTGATCACTGGGTCGCGTGAAACTCCATTTTCCGGGTTCTGGTGCACCACTACTACCACCACTACTTGATAATTGACTTCCAAATGCTTGTAGTGCTCGGGGTGGCAGTGAATCCAGTGGTATTGCTAATGGCAATTGACTACGAGTTGATTGTCTGTCTGTTGAAGTACTAAATTTAGTGGGACTTTGAGGTGGAGTATAATATGGAGGACTTTGCGGTGGCGTATGGTATGGAGGACTAGGAGATGGAGAACGGTTTGGAGAACTTGGAGGTGTTGTTCTGTTTCGAGAACTTGTAATTTCATTTCTTGGTATTTTTGATTGATTCTCATTTTTATTACCATTTGATGCCATATTTTTTGTTATTTTCTAATTTTAGATGTATTTCTTTCGGACAAATTATGATTGAAATGAGTTTTCAATTTTATTTTAGTTTTTAAAGAATTTTTAGTTTTAATCTAAAAATCTTATTTTAATATTTTTTATACAACAATATCAACAATTCAAATTAATTCAAATTTTCATTAAAATCACAAAAGAACAGACATTAAAATCAAGATTACAAAGACAACAGCATCTAATCCCAGAAATAGATGAGAAAAGGGAACAATCAGACCAAACAATGAATTACAGTTGTAAGACAAATACCAATACCAATGATACCGATATCAGTGATGAGACAATTTAGACAATACTTGTTATATGAATTATTTTATTCAGGCCTTGTATTCAATACCGGACTTTCGATACAATCTCAATATCAATGGCACTAAACCTCTTCATTTGGCGCTTAAAAACCTTTTTGATTCAATGGCCGCCAAATCGGATCAAACAAATTCTGGGATATATTAACAAATTACACGAATCAGTTCAAAGACAGACAAATAATGGCAAACAATTGACAGATAATAGATAGCGTCGGCCTAATAGAAAGTCTGGAACAGTTTGTGGACATAACCTATTTTGTTATAATGTTTTTCGGACAACTCAAGTCTATACCTGAAACCAATGATGACATTGACATTAATACATGTCTTAAAGAGTATACCGATGTCGAGGTACTCGACAATGACTCGATGCCCACTTGTGAGACGTGTCAGTCAAAGAGGAAGTCATTCAAGTCATTATCATTTTCCCGAATCCCTCCAATTCTTATCATTCAACTCAAGAAGTTTGTCAATGACGGCAACAAAATATCAAAAGCCGTTACAATTAACAGTCAACTTGTAATCAAAAGCCACAACTATTATTTGTTTGATGACGAAGTGGTACATTGTCTCATCAGATGCTTATATATTGTTTAACCGATTGAACCCGAGTGCCCTATTAATAGGTTTGATGGCTACTATTGTCTATGGTGTAGGAACTTCTAGTGATGTTTGCGATGAAACTATTGCGAGTATGGCTTTTGTGTCTATTCCTCGACATATCTATTGGATATTACAAACAATTAAAAATAATAGCAATACTTAATAAATATCAATGTTTTAAAAACTAAATAAATCAGTAAACTTAATAAACTATATTATGTACAGTAAAGTTAAATTATTAATGTTATTATTTTATAATTTATTATTATAATAGTTTTACTTAGATAATCAGAAATATATTTATTAATAAAATATTATTTATAATATTTAATAAATAAGCAAAAAAAAAAATAAAAAAAATAGTTTTAGTCTTATAGGTTTGATTGATAACAAATAAATTAAATTTTAAGTACTAAATAAACACAGTTTTTATTTTTTAAATAACTACAAGTTGACATTTATTAAGTATTGCTATTGTTTTTAATTGTTTGTAATATCCAATTGATATGTCGAGGAATGGACACAAAAGCCATACTCGCAATAGTTTCATCGCAAACATCACTAGAAGTTCCTACACCATAGACAATAGTAGCCATCAAACCTATTAATATGGCACGAGTTCGGGCACTATCTATATACTGGACCAAACCTGCACCCGAATCACCCTTAATTATATTTAGGTATAATTATTAATTTTAACAAATTTATTATTTGTAACATATAATAGTCACATAAATACTAACCGAACAAACCCGGGTATCGGGATTTGTATGACCTCCTGATGAACACATCATTTCTCTATCATAACAACCGATTTGTCGGGTCAATGCAATGTCTGCTTTTTGTAACCTATCTGACAGTTGATTGGTCGATACCAATCCCCAACCAAACACTGTTGCCGTATCGTAATGTCTGTTAAATGGTTTATCACCCGTAGGAAGACACACACCATTGATTAAGTAATGGCTGCTATAGATTGTAGTATTCATATCGCTATTCATTTTATACAATGCAATGTCGGCTTCTCGTGATTTACGCCAATCCATTGTAAAGTTTGGATGAATAAACATGTCTTTCTTATGGACCCAACCCATGACATCTCTGTTAGGACCGGCTCGCACTCGACTCCAACTATATTCAATAGTTTTGGTTTCATTGCTAATATTATGAACAATAAATTATTATTWATTTATTAAATCTATAATTAATATACAATTAAAAACTAGTGAACTTATAACTAACTCATAATTACAATGGGCTGAAGTAATTATCCAACGCTTATTGATCAATATACCGGTGCACTGGTAGTAATGTTGGCTAAAGAGATGGTATGTAGTGAGTACAACTGTCCATGGTGATTCAGCAAATTCAGCGTCCAATCCCTTATAAATTTTAGTATCAATATTTGGCCGACCATTCCATTGAAACGATCCGAAAATATCGTCAATTGTTATATTTGTATAAACTCTATGTTTAAAACATTTGATCGGATAACTTATCATAACATTTGTCGGCACATATCTGAGCCCACAGTTTCTATCGCCTACACCATTGTTTTGATCCCATTTAACAAATAGTGACAAAACAACTGATGGCAAAACAATTAGCATTAATAATATCATATTTGTTTTATATTTACAGTCCCATAAAATATACAAAAAATGTTTATCAGATTATTATAAACTTTATTCAACAGATTAAATAATATATGATTGTATTTTATATAAACTAATATAGGATTTCATATTTCATTGATTGTATTTTAAAAATCGTTTAATGGGTATTACAGTATGCTTTGTAGTTATAAGTTGTAACTTACAACACGTGAAACAATACATAATACAGTATTATAATTTATAATAATGTATTAAACTCAACAATATTATAAAATTATGTCATTTTTATTAGTTGTAAAACTAATTAGATAATAGCATCGACTGCTAGAGAAAAAACGTTTTTAAGCAGTCGAAAACAGTCGAGTTTTAAGATAGTCTATATCTTTATAATCATAAACTGATAAAATAAAAATGTATCGATTATTACATCAAAATACTGAATATTCTGAATAACTAATTATTTTTTTACAAATTTTATTTACAATAAAGCATTAATTATTTTATATAGAATTATGTAATAAAGTTTAATATAAAATTCTTCAATTAAAAATATTTGAGATTTTGTTAAATAAAATTTAAAATATTAAAACTATTTTATACTGTTGTACTATTTTAGTATATGTGTATTTTAAATATATATTATATATATACATTTGTAAATAATACTATAAATGTAAATAGAATATGCTGTAAGTATATAATTGCAACAATGTAATTTTTTAAATAATAATTTAATTTGATAAAATGTAATAAATAATGATATTAAATAAATTTTTATTTATGTTAACTAATGCTAAGATATGTAATTAATGAATAGAATTATATGAATTAATTAAAAAATTTTCAATAGTTTTTTCAATTAGTTAATTTAGTAGGAAATGTTACTTAAATAAATTGATGGGCATATTATTGTATAATAATTATTAATTAAATATTTAAAAAAAACTTTATGTTCAAAACAATTTATCAGAAAATATAACAAGTAATATACAGTAATCTATTAAACATTAAAAATATTACATTAATTTTTAAAAATAAAAACTACTATTTTTGTCGAAATTGTATTACACAGACAACTAAAACAACTGTTCTTTTCAGTCTTATATTTATATTTAGTTATTGATTGACATTAATGCCAGATCTTTGTCCTCTAATATGTCTGTCCATCAATTGCTGATGTGTTTGTTGGTGTTCCTGTTGTCCTCGTATTTGTTGCTCTGGTAGTTGCGGTTGTTGTTGGAGTTGAACACCAAATCGCTGTATTTGTTGACCCAAATGTTGTCTCATTTGTCGATATAGTCCCGAATCGGACAGTTTATAGCGACGCTCGACCTCAACACCGATAAACACACCGAACACGAGTGCGATCGTCGAGAACAGCATAATCTATGACTCAGTTTTTGTTTATAGAGAACAGGTATCTAAACAGTTATGCTTTTATTTTGATAAAGTTATTATAATAGCTTTGAGATTTAAAAAATAGATTATAACAATTTATAACAATTAGCAAAATAATGTTATATAAAAATACAATTTTAAATAACGTACACTTTATTTATTATTAAGTTAATTATACTTAAACTTTAAACGCGATTTAAACAATTGATTATTTATAAAAATTTTAATTCATTTAATTTCTAACTTTGTTAGCTCTGGAGAGACAAAAATGCTTGATTTCATGACAAAAGTTTTATAGATTATTAGTTTAATTTATTAAATAAACAAAATTATAGCTAAAATTTTTATTAATTTATTTGCATATAATTTATTAATAAGAGTTTGTTTTATAAATTATTATAGTTTAGATTATGTTAAATCCAATAAACGGGTATTTGTTTCGCTACTTTAGGTTTTATATTGTTGTCTTGTTATACACTTTTTTATATTATCTTTAGTTATAATTAGCCAAAATTGTAAACAAATGCTATCTATTGAATATTCAATATCTTATTATTTTATTTTTCTGTAAATTTTTATTAAATTAAGAAACGATTAAATAAAATATACTGAATTATATATTTTTAAAAAACAATTTATATCAATGCAATATTTTATTTTTTAATAAAWTTTTTTTTAATGAATATTTAATACAAAAACAACTCACTGTTTGTACGATACTTATCAATACTATGATAACAAACCATATATTTTACAAGACATTCTCAAATTATATTCAAATATCTATTTTATTAATCCAACAATTTTCAGTAACATTAAAAATTAAGTTTTTTAATAAAAAAATACATTGATTGAGTTTAACTAGAGTTGAATTAAAGTTTAAGATAAAAAATAGTTCATTTAGTAATTTTAATTAAAAGCGATTACACAGACAAAAAGTATATAATTATTATTTATATATTGAACTTTACATTCATTATAAAAAGTAATTAATTGAGTGATACATACTTATATAACTAAGGTATTAATTAGGGATCACTATGTAATGCAATTTAAATCATCATAAATGTCAAAATGTTAGTCAAAACTTAATTAAAAATAAACTAAATATATTATAATCAAAATTTTAATAATGTATACAATTTATAGATTTATTTATGGCTTAAATGTTATTATTTTGTGGTCATATATAGTCGTATGTCAACAACAAAACGATGACTCTTATGATATGGATTTGTTTGAAATAAAAACCAATTCATCGATGGGTTACAACAAATGGGTATATCCTAAGTCTCAATGTATGAAATAAATAAAATTATTTTTAAACTTTAATTACATTTATTTAACTTAAATTTCTACTGAATTTTATTTAATCTATTTTATATTTTATTATTATTAACCCAGTACCAATTGTTGTAAACACAAGTATGTATTTAGTTAATTTTGGATCAATTGATGAACCTAAAGCTGTAAGTATTAACAAAAAAAATAAAATAAAAGTAATAATAAATTAAATTTCATTTCATTTATAGGAGTATACCATTCAATTGATTTTACGATTTGAATGGTTAGATGARAGATTGAAATTACAAACAAACAAACTGTTAGTTTTAGAGGGCGGACAATACCACTTGAGCCGTATTTGGTCGCCGTCTATACATATGCCCAGTAATAAAGATCCCGATGTCCTGCAAGCAAATGATAGGAATCCAGTACTGACTCGCATATCATCTGATGGCAGGATATTGGTTAGCAAACGGTACTTATTTTTATAATAATAGTAAATTAATGTCATTAGCAAATTAATTTGGGATAAAATGTTTTTTTACACAATCAGTATTGTTTTGAATGGGTTGAGTGAAATGGATTTCACATTTTATCCATTGGATAAACAGTATTGTGATATTGCTATAGAGTCCAGTGAGTAGTATCCTTGTGCTTAAAAATATAGTACAGTATCTATAAAACTACTAAACTATTCATTAGATGAGTTGTCCGAYACATATCTGCGTTTTCAGTGGACAGATGACCACCCGTTTGATATGTCCAACGATTTCAATTGGAATGGCTTTGTCTTCGAGGGTTACAATTTAAAGCAAATTAAATCATCTTATAGCCAAACGGGAACATTTAGCAAATTGGTGGCCACTTTTATGCTACGGCGCGAGTTTGGCCAATTCATTCTCGATATATATGTACCATCTATTGTGTTTGTGGTCAGTTCGTGGACATCATTCTGGGTGGACRTATCGGCAGCACCAGCCCGGGCAACACTAGGACTAACACCTATGTTAACATTGGTTACGAGTGCCAAAACAGCGCGCGACAAACTGCCGAGTGTTTCCTATATACACGCATTAGATATATGGATCCTAATGTGCACCTGTATGTTGTGTCCGCTTTTACTTCTAAGCAAATAATAATTGACTTTACATTTAGTTTTTATATTTGCATCACTTGTGGAGTACGCGACGGTTAACTATATTTATCACAAAGACTTACGAAAGCCATTCAAAACACCAAAACCATCAAAACAATTGTCGCAAAAATCAGATACTCATAGAAATAACATACAAACCATAACAAAGGGACTGTTGTCTAGCAATTTAAGTGTCAATTCATTGAATAGTAGTTTTGAGTCAACTTGTCTTAGCAAAAATGAGTCGTCAAATAAGGTATTGTCTAAATAACTATTTTTTATTGTAATAATAATATTAGTTTATATTTCTATCGTACCATATATTGAAATAAAAGGCACAATCAAGTCCTATATCCCTGTTTGCCAATAATGAGTCTAAGATAATCAATGGCAGCGACGGTGGCATAGAATTAATTGTACCGAACATTAGGACTGATAATGAATCGGTATTTTTTCGAGAGGACTCACACCAGTCAATAGAAAATGTAAGTCCAGTGAAAACCTGTAAATCATCACAAGATATGGCCTATGATATCGATCGCATGTGTCGTTACATATTTCCCATTAGTTTTTTACTAATAATTATCATTTATTGGGTTACACTTATTCTGATGACATAAATAGTTAAATAAAATCTTTTAATTACTAAAAACGGAATAAACTGTATGCTATTTTGCAAAATTTATATTTAATTTATAATATTTTAGTATTCTATCATAATTAAATCTATTATTATTATTAAAGTTTTAAAATATTTATGCACTTTAATTGCACTTAAACATTTTCTTAGTAAACACTGCAATCATTAAAATATTAATTTTGTGATAAGTTATATTACAAATTATACGATATATGCTATATATATATATATATCCACTATATATTCTGTATTTTTTATCGAGAATTTTGCAATCATTACAAATTGATATAAATTTTACTATACAATTGAAATATTAAAAAAAATTATACAGTAATAGTTTTAGTGTGCAGTATACCTGTACAGTATATTAACATGATATAATATTTTATATAAGGTATGTGCATAGTTGACATTTTGAAATGTATTTTTATGATACTAAATATAAATTAAAATTATATAATCAAAGAAATCTACCGATAGTTAAATGTGCACTTTAAACAAAATTAAATATAAAATAATTATTTTACAATCGTTTATACGGATACTTATTTAAAAATATGTTACAGTATTGAAAATAACTAGCATACATACTAAATGTGAAAAATTGTATGATAATAAATAAATTGATGCCATATAATAAAACAAACAAACAGATAAAATTTTCACATAATTTATCACAAGAATATTTATTTATTTTTTAAAGTTTAGAAACTTTATTACATTTAATAAAATATCTTATTTATGAAAAAAATATTGAATATATAGTTTAAGTAAAATTGTATACATAATACAACAACAATAACAAACAAACATATATTACATATGTAATAGTTAATGGTTAGATAAGTGCTGGTAATTAATAAATTAAAATCCATTAGTATGGAGGTGTCCATCGTGTTGATCACACGGACAAAAAGCACAGAAATGTGCGGCCGACCACTCTTCGTGTGCGTCCCTAATATTTTTGATGAGCTCCCGATACTCGTCGTGAGCTATTTTGGTGAGCCTATCATAATAGGGTAGTTCCCGACGCAAACGGTTAAACCAGCCCCAGATGTTTGAGAAGGAACTCAGATCAAACTCGACAGCAATTTCCAGTAGTGTTACGTTTGCCAACAATGATATGTCAGCTATGGTTAGGGTATCGCCCGCCACATAGTCTTTGTTAATTAAAAATATCTCCAAAAATGTTAGTGAATCGGTTAACTCAAGAAATTTATCGCTCCGGGAGGCACTGTATTCGTTTGGTAACTAATCAATAAAGTCAAGCAGGTCATTTTAAAAAAAACTCAAGTAGTACTGTTATAAAAWATATATATATACTAACCGTGAATTCAAAGTGTGCTGATATAACTGCGTGGCTCAATGTTTTCAGGTCAAAGTTCAACAGTCTGTCCACAGTTGCTCGCATTTGTGGATCTTTTGGGTAGAGTGGAGAGTCAGGTGCATACTTATTGCACAGGTATTGCATAATTGCCCGGCTCTCCCATAATACAAATCCATTGTCATTTAGGGCCGGAACAGTATGGCATGGATTTATCTAATTTATATATATTTTAATAATATATTAAATAGTTTATATTATATTGAACGCTATTAATATTGTATGCAATATAATTATTTATAAAACATAATTTTAAAATTATTTCTAATTATTTGTATCAATGCATTAATTAAACTTAAATGTACCAATAATTACATAACATTATATTGATTTATAACTTATCATAAAATAGTGATCATAAAAAGTTTATTAACTCTAACTATACGACTCAATACAACTCATTAATGTAACTATTACTACAGGGTATTTAAATTGTTTTTAGTCGACTTATTATATTATTAAGTAATTGACAATACCTTAAGTATTATGATTAGTATTTACATTAAAAACAAAACAACTAAATTTTGGAAACTAATATAATTACGTAATTCTGTTACCATTTATTAAGTTATTTATACTGCCTTATACTGTATTAACTTTGTTTTATATAAAGTAAGGTATTATTAAGTATAATTTTGATGAATAAATCATATGATAGTTCATCATTCATTAAACATCTATCAATTTTAGTACAATACTGCACATAATGTAATATTTATCATATAATCATTCAATTGTTTTTTCTGTTCAATTGATATAAGTGATAACGTTTTATAAAAAATTATTTAGTGTTTTAAATGATTAACTGACATATAAAATAAATGTATCCAGGTAAATAATAATAGTCGATAACACAAAACTTTTTTAATGTCAATGAAGTTCAAAATAAATAATAAATAAATAATTATGAAAAAAATATTTAGCTATTAATCAATAATTTATAAAACTTACTTTTTTATACTCATCTGTTTGCGTGTCAATGTATGGTCTAATATATATCTCATTCAACGGTATATTGAGATGTGTGGCCAACATCTTGACAGCCCTACAATACGGACTGATTCTTGATGTATAAAAGTCAATCTTATGGGCACCGGTATGATGGCTATGAGCTATAGAAGCTACAGAAGCAGCAGCATTGCCAACATTAGTAAAATTGGCATCAATTTCATACAAATATCCGTTTGTATTGGCCATCAAACTATTAGCACTACTGTTAGGAACATTATTTAAATAATTACCGTTCATTTTGCATGCATTAACTCATAAACTGAATTAAAAACTACTATTTGATAATAAATATTTGCTTAATATCAATATTTTGGATGAAAACAACTTTATTGAATATCATTTATAAAAAAATTATAAAAAATTACTTTATCCGTGTGCAGTATATTATATGTATAAGCAAATATAAATTAATAATAAAATGATATTTATATTAAACTATGAACCTAAATAATAGAAAAATAATTTTTATATATACATGTATACATGTATATATTTATACCATGGTGATTATCGTGTTATATTAAATTATCAACTATCAACATTAGATATGACAAAAAATAATTAACATTGGTAAAATAAAGTTGATGATATTTTTAAAAAAAGTATACACAGTATATTATACAGAATAGTATATTTACTAAAATAAAGTGCAATAAATTATTTGTATAGATTGTATTTTATTTATTCAATTAATTTGTATTAATCACTAATAAAATAATGAATTCAATGTTATATTGATAATTTGAGTAATTCAATGTTTTATATATTAATAATTTCAGTGATAATGACAGAAAGTTAATTCAATAACACTTAAATAATCATATAGTTTAACACAATAACATTATACTGTATACTGTATAGTAATTGCCTTGTATTTCTAAATAAATATTTATTATTTAGTGTATAACATTAATTGATTCAAAACTTATTTGAATTTATGACTAACTGTGCTTATGTTTGTTGACCAACCCAGGGGTGATTGAATACCTGATCGATGTCCGGTCGTTGTTGTGGATCTACTCTAGTCATCCATAAAATCAATTGACTTACCTGTTGACTGATACTCCAAACTTGGTTAACATTGTCGTGTGTTTGTCCCTCATTGTCTCGAATAGCTTTAACCAATTGACGAGCTTTGGCCCTACCGGACAATGTTTCTGTCAATACCAAACCTAAAGTAAAGATATCGATTGGTTTAGATAAAGACATTTTTTTAGTCAACCCAATTACCTCTGGAGCCGCATACAGACGTGTGCCGACAGTACCAAACACTTGACCAACGGTTTGTGGATCATATTTCTTGGAAACACCAAAGTCACCCAATTTGAATGTCAGTTGAGGTGTTTGTCTATACATAACATTGTGAATCTTGAGATCCAAATGAACAATGTTTTTGTGGTGTAGATATTGCAAACCCGATGCATAGTCTTGAAAGGCATTTCGGGCCTCATTTTCGTTGAGCTTTTTGTTGGGATGATCTCCAAGATATTTCTTGAGGTCGCCGTCGCACAGTTCCATCAGTTGTATGCACCGGCAAAATGGGAAACCAGTTGTAATATCGTGAACATAGAACAAGTGTTCACTTTTAACAATATTTGGATGTTTGAGAGACACATGTAGTTGTGCTTCGTGTAGAAGCGAATCAACCGCTGACCGGACATCACTTCCCGGTTCGTGAAATTTAATCAATGATAGTATTTTGCAGGCCATGTCCACCTCAACATAGTTACCCTGGTCATCTTTTATAAGCCTCTCGGCGGTAACCTTCCAGACCTTTGCGTAACCTCCGTGTCCGAGCAGTTCTTTGAAAGTGAAGCCGTGGCTCTCGATATAGACGAGCTCTTCAGTAGGCAGTGGGACATCTGTCGGTATAGGGTCCGCATACTGATCGCCCACTATTGACCAGTCAGTGTAATAATGGTGCCATTCGGCTGGTCCATGCAATGGTAAATCATTATATTGACCATAACATGCCCTTTCACCCCTAGTCGTAGTGGGAAAGTTATAGTCATCGATGGGATATTTAGGTCTCGGGTATAATCTTCTATTCGAATAACGAGTATCAATACCATAACGTCTATGTCTTGATCGCATATCACTCAATGGATCCCTAATACCACCTCTCGTATGTTTATAACTTTCCTTTCCAGCATCGGTGGCAAGTTTTTTTATATAATCTAAGTATTCACGAGTCGGTATAATTGGCGGAGGAGTAATGGGTCGAGAAGGTGTCTTTATAGRCGTTGGTGTAGGTATTGGTGGCCGTGGATCAGGTCTATTCATTTGCTCCGAGAAAGCATTAGATCGTCGCCTGAATTCATTGTCCCAAACATTGTAGAGATCATTAATGAATGCATTAGATCGGGGCCTATAGTCTGTCGGCGGTTCAACCACTTCCTCAGTAATAGCATCTGTTCTCGTTGTGTTATAAACTGATGAAGTGCTAGCATCGGGATCACCACTGAAAGCGCTGGAACGTGATCTGTAAGCCATTATCTCTGACTAAAACCGCTGTTTTAATGATAGTATTGTTATTTTGATAATTTTTTARTTAAATAAATTATAAATAAAAATCAATTGTTTCATTGTAAATATTAAGTCTAATTAAAGTTTTCCAATATTTCAAACGTTTTCAGATAAATTTATAAATAATTAATAAAATTATCAAAAAGTTAATATTAATAAATGCTTAGTACTGTACAATATTAAAATTGCCGATAATTTAAACTATAGTATATTATAGTAATTTATATTTCTAAAAGTTAGTAATTTTTTCTATAATTTAATAATTCATTGAATGACCACTGAATCTCTTAAACTGTCCTCAAAATTGTTGTATAACCCAGTAATTGTTGATAACTTGATCGATGTCCGGTCGTTTCTTTGGATCAGTTCTAAGCATAGATTTGATCAAATCGTACGGTCCTTTAGAGATACCCCAAACTCGTCTGATGTCTTCGGCAGTCTTTCTTTTGATATCTTTGACTAATCGTTCAAAATTTGCCGAACCGGCCAGTGTTTCAACAAATACTAGACCTAAAGTATAAATATCAATAGGTTTAGCTTTGGACCAACCGGATGGCTTACGAAGTACCTCTGGAGCCGCATAGATAAGAGTGCCAATCGGTCCAAACACTTGACCTTCTATTCCCTGATCGAACCTTCGGGACAATCCAAAGTCTGACAATTTGAAAGTCAGATTAATTGACCGTTTAATGTACATAATGTTGTGTACCTTTAGATCCAAATGGCAAATGTTGTTTTGGTGTAAGTATTGTAATCCTGAAGCATAGTCCCTCAATACCCAACGGCCCTCTTTTTCGTCCAACTTTCGGTTTGGGTTTCTTTCCAAATACTGTTCGAGATCGCCGTCGCACAGTTCCATCAGTTGTATGCACCGGCAAAACGGAAAACCAGTAGTGATGTCGTGAATATAAAACAGCTGTTCAGTGGTAACAATATTGCGGTGTTTCAGAGTTGAATGGAGTTGTGCCTCTCCGAGTAATAGATCGACCACTTGTTTGACACTCGCTTGAGGATAAAAATGAGTAAATTTAGCCAATGAAAGTATCTTACAGGCCAGATCCACTTCCTTATAGTTTCCCTGATCATCTTTAACTAGTCGTTCGGCAGTAATTTTCCAAACTTTACCGAAACCACCCGACCCGAGCTCTTCTTTGAATGTGAAGCCGTGACTCTCGATATAGGATAGCTCTTCAACAGGTAGCGGGACATTAGCCGGTATTGCTTTCGTGTATTGTTCGCCCACTAGTGACCAGTCAGCGTAATAATGATGCCATTCGGCCGGTCCATGAATCGGTTGGTTATTAAATGTTCCAAAACCAAAATTTGTAGGATCGGTCTCCTTTTCTCTTGGGTATAGCTTATCGCTCATCCATCGAGGATTAAAGCCATAATTTCGGTGTCTTGACCTCATATCACTCAATGGATCTCTAATACCACCTTTAGTGTGCTGATAATAATCGCGTTGCTGACGACGCTGGCGAGTTAGCTCCAAGTATTCACGAGTAGGTATAATTGGTGGTGGAGTGATTGGGTGTGGAGGCATAGGAATGGGAGGTAAGGGTTCTGGTGCTTTATGTCTTATCAAATTTGGAGGCCAGCCATAGAATCCATGCGCCCGTCCTCTGAATTCATCAGCATTTGCATTGAATGGATCATTAATAAAACCATAGGCTCGTTGTCTACCAGTATATCCGGTCGGTTCTGTCGACTCTTCAGTGATAGCATCTGTTCGTGGATTGTAATGACCTGATGACGGATTAGACATAATTTTACAGATAGTAGTTGTTTTAAATTAGTTTGTGTTTTAGTTTTAAAAATTTGTTAGACTTTAAATTTGTTGTTTAAGTCGACAACAATTAATTATTTAATAATTGTTTAAAAACTAACAATTAAATTGATTTTAAAAATTCAAAAAACTAATCCATCAGTTGTGAAGTTCAACAAGTCTTTTGTCTAAAAAAATCTGAGACCAACAACAAGACACCACAGATATGACTAATAAGAGTTCATCAGATGAAGACCTTATTGACAGCAAAGTCACCAATGATATGAACAAAGACAGAGCCAAGAGAATCGTTGGTCTCACCAATGATCCAAAGAGTTGTCCCATTTGTCTCACACAAGTATTTAACCGTTCATTGGCCGACACTTGTTTGCATGAGTTCTGCTACGAATGTCTTCATGAGTGGTCTGCTGACCACAATCGGTGTCCAGTGTGTCGGCAGAGCTATCGAAATATTATTCACAACGTCGTGTCAGCCAATAAATATGATAGCGAACCGGTTCCCAAAACTGTCGACGAAGTAGAGGACGAAATTGCGGAAATTAGACAAATCTATCATTGGGTGAGATCTGTCAGATATCATAGTATCCAACAACGAGTCAGAGCTATCAATGACTTAAATACCATCAACAATGAGATCAATGATATGGCAGACAGTGAGCGACAAACAAATCAAAGATTCAACAAATTGAGAGCAGAGTCTACACTCTTATTACAGACGATTGAAGAACTGGATAGAGATTCCATTTGTTTCATTGAGATATTGCTTACCAATGATCTACAAGAAGACCAATTACTTCAATGGCTAAATGGAAGAGAAAATAACTTACCTTTCAATGACGAGTTTGAAGAAATTGTAGACTACAATGAATCAGATGAATCTGTAAACAATGATTTACATGAAGAAGATAATGACGACATCGAAGGTTTAAGACAAGGATTAAGACAAATGCTCGACACACTCACTGCAGAACTTGATTTCGTTCGGCGAAAAAATCGTTTATATCGTCGGATCAACTATTCTTACAATCAGAGTGTCCAACAACGAGACAGAGCTATCAACGAATTGAATGCAACAAAAAACGAAATCAATTGTATGACCGACAGAAAGACACATCAATCAAATGATAGACTCAACAAATTGAGAGAACTGTCCACAGACTTACATAAGACTATCGATGAACTCAATAGAGATCTTAATTCTTTCTCTAAGATAGACTATACCATTCATACACAAAATGATCAGTTATTGGCTCAATGGCTTAATAGCCGAGAAAGAGATATACCAATCAATATCGACTCTATAGATATTCAATACTTGTTGATACAAACCATTGGATCACATGAGTCAACGCCGTCATCGCTAGAGACAGTAGAAAGTGATTCACGTGAAGATGACAACGATTGTGTCAATGAATCGGGTGGTGAATGTGAAGACCACGGATGCCATGAATCCAATAGAAAAAGACGACAAACAAATGACTCCGGCGATGAAGAGGACAACTCTTTTATCGGTCAATCGGAAAGCAAAAGAGTTCGAAGAATATGATATATGATTGAAGTGATCATTGAAAGAAGGCATACATTGTTTTAAATTTAAAAATAAAACTGAAATTAGTTTTCAACAAATAAAACAAATTATATTACAATTATTGTATAAAAAAATATTCAGTATTTAAAATATATATATCAAAGATTAACAAAAAAAACAAAACAAAATTTATTCCTAAATATACAGTAATAATTTTGAAGTACATATTGATTTTTTATAACATATATTTTAAGGTGCACTATAATGTACACTGATAATGGTTTTTTCTATTTAGTTAATATTTAAATATTTTTAAAAAATAATTATTGATAAATCTCAGTTTAAAATGACATTTGTTAAAATATATTGTATTTTTATTAGTAATTTAAAATCATTACTTAAAACGTGAGTTTGTATAAACAAAATCAATTATATATAAAAAATTACTATATATTATAAAATAATAAACTTTATCACAATTTGCTGAATAATGATTGACATTATTTTATTTCATTATCCCTAATATGTATCAAATTATAGAAATTCAGTGAAATGACAGTCAGAAAAAATTATTATATTTGAATCATAGATTTTTGTAAACAAACAAAAAAGTTTATTTATTTATTTATTTTTTGTTACTAAAAGTTTGCAATTTTAATGATAAAGCGATAAATAATGAAGAAAAAGGTCATAATTTTAACGCCGTCTAAGACAATGAAAGACCGGTTCAAACAAATGATTGATTCAACAAGTATTGCAAACATTTTATTTTCATTTATACATTTATTTCAAAATATTGTTCAAAAGTACTGTACTATACGGTATAGTAAAATAAAATAAAATACAGTAGCAATTGTCAATCAAATTATAAGTTGAATTTTTTTTTAATATAAAAAGTTGAATTCATAACAAATCTTAATTATAAGTATTTGATTTAACAGATTATTTTGTCAAAGTATATGTTATTGTGAACCAAATATTAGGATATATTAAATATGAAACACTTTAGTAAACATATTTTTCCGCTAAAACTTTTATTTAAATTTTCATTTTTTTATACATTTCTGTTAACTAATATAATAATAATTTTATTTCTATTCTGTATACAAGTAAAGGCTTTCAAACAGCAACGACTTCCCGCATGGAAACCACAGTTGACGAGTGTATTACCGATATTCCTAGTGCTGGGACTGGTATTTATAGTGACTGGTATGGGTCTACTGTATTTTTCCACACGTGTCCAACAGTTTGACTTGGACTATACTAACTGTTGGCCGCTGTACGGTCTCAGATCGTGCGCCCAGACTTTGATAGACAATCCCGAAGCTGAGGGATGCAAATGTTGGTATAAATTTGAATTACATGACGACTTTCTGGCGCCGGTATATATTTACTACGGACTCAGCAATTATTTCCAAAATCATCGTATGTATGAAGACTCGCGCGACGACAACCAATTGGCCGGTGATTTGCAAGCATCCACCGATTGCGGACCCTTTCAGTATCGAGAAGTATGGGGCCGCCAGATGCCGATAGTTCCGTGCGGTATAATCGGTAACAGTTTGTTCAATGACTCGTTTCGTATTTGGCGTCACGATTTGATCACCAATTTGGCCGAAGAAGTGCCACTACTATTTACAGGCATTAGTTGGCCATCAGATTACTACAAACTCAGTAATCCTAGCGGTGTGTAAATTATAAACTGTTTTATAAATGAAAACTATTTAAAGATTTAAATTATATAAGTATAGGATTACCACTGGATGTAGCGTATGCTAACTTCACAAATCCGCCCAATTGGCGACACCGACACATATGGCAGTTGGATCCGACCAATCCATTGAATAATGGCTTTAACAACGAAGCACTGATAGTTTGGTACAGGACGTCGGCGTTTCCCGATTTCTGGAAATTCTATGCCCGTATTAACCATATGATTGGCAATTTGTACGAACGGTCGCTACCGAATGGTCACTATTTTCTTGAAATAGACTACAGTATGTGTTTTGTTATAAAAATTAATTATATATTTTTAAAGAAATGGTGTCATCTTTTGTTTTGATTGTCTAAAGACTATCCGGTGACGGCATTTGATGGCACCAAAAGTCTAATCTTAAGTAACACGACGTGGATGGGCGGACGCAATCCCTTTCTAGGTATTGCATACATTATATTTGGTGTCCTATTATTAATACTGACGGCTGTGTTATTAATTCTTCACAAACGATACGGAATGAGGTAATAATTATCATCCGATTGTCAAATAATAACTTAATTTATTTAATAAATTTAATTTGTTTTTAAATAAATTTTTAGCAAATTAGAGAAAATAGCGATAACAGAGACGACGCCTTATTTTAGTGATAACCAGTTTAAAAATAATTGTAGTTTAAATAAAATAAATATAAGATTAGCAAATAAAAATTCAATCAATAGATCATTTAAATTTTACCATTAGTTTACTTTTTTTACTATTGATTAATTAAAGAATTTGTTGGATTTTAGCATTTTAGCAATTTTTATGTATATAAACTTATGGATATTTAAACTTTATACTAAATTAAAGTTTAAAATCAAGAGTTTAAAAAATAATTAGTATTTTAAGTTATAATTGAAGAAATAATTGCCAAATAAAATAATTAGTAAAATTTTTAATAATAAGTACATTAAATACTATATTAAATATACAGTAATTGTCTCGTAAGTCGACAACAATTAATTATTTAATTGTTAAGAAACTAACAATTAAATTGATTTTAAAAATTCAAAAAACTAATCCATCAGTTGTGAAGTTCAACAAGTCTTTTGTCTAAAAAAATCTGAGACCAACAACAAGACACCACAGATATGACTAATAAGAGTTCATCAGATGAAGACCTTATTGACAGCAAAGACACCAATGATATGAGCAAAGACAGAGCCAAGAGAATCGTTGGTCTCACCAATGATCCAAAGAGTTGTCCCATTTGTCTCACACAAGTATCTAACCGCTCATTGGCCGACACTTGTTTGCATGAGTTCTGCTACGAATGTCTTCATGAGTGGTCTACTGACCACAATCGGTGTCCAGTGTGTCGGCAGAACTATCGAAATATTATTCACAACGTCGTGTCCGCCGATAAATATGACAGCGAACCGGTCCCCGAAACTGTCGACGAAGTGGAGAATGAAACCATTGCAGCACTTCTAAGACAAATGCTTTTGTTTCTTCGCGTGATTTCTGCCCGCAATCATAGTATCCAACAACGAGACAGAGCTATCAATGACTTAAATACCATCAACAATGAGATCAATGATATGGCAGACAGTAAGCGACAAACAACTCAAAGATTCAACAAATTGAGAGCAGAGTCTATAGCATTAGAAACAACTATTGAAGAACTGGATCGAGATATCACTGCTCTGAACGAAATACTCAATACAGATAATCCAGAAGAAGACCAATTCTTGGCTGTACTCAATGGCAGAGAAGAAGACATACAAGGAATCGTCCAATTGGTTGATGTCGTCATACCTATGAATGCTGACGACGGAGACGTTGAAAACATTTCGGTGGACAACAATCAATCACTTGAGTCTGTGAACAGTAATTTACATGAAGAAGACTATGATTCTGGCAATGAATCAGATGATGAACGTGAAGACAATGGATGCCATGAATCCAATAGAAAAAGACGACAAACAGATGATTCCGACGATGAAGACAACGACAACTCTTTTGGCGGACAATCAGATATCAAAAGAATCCGAAAAGAATAATATATTAATATATTATTGAAGTAATCAATTGAAAGAAGACATACAGTGTTTGATATTTAAAAAGAGTATTAAAATTAGTTTTTAACAAATAAAACAAATTATATGATAATAATTGTATATTACTGTCATATTTTAAAAATCCATTTATTTTGATATAAAATATGGGCTAAAGTTCGTTATATGTAACCCATTTGTTGTTGAAATTTCACGCGCGTTGTTATAACCATTAAGTTTATGACAAATGTTATCAATTACTTTAGGTTAGGTTAGGTTGGGGTGGGTGTAGAGGGTTAGGAAGTGGCGTATGTGGAGGGAAGGAACGGGAGGTGAGGGCTGGTATGTAAAACTTGTTAAATTATCATTTTAATAGCGTTTAAAACTTGAACAACAAATGGGTTACATATACCGATTCTGTTCCAAAATATGATATTATTGATAGTGAAGTAAAAAAAATTAACTTTTGATTATTTGATGATAATATTTACATAACTGATTAAATTATACAGTAGTTTATTATACCATTGTTGGTGCCAATCAATCAATCAATCAATCAATCATTTAACTGATACTTGTATATCATATTAATATAATACATGTATAATAAATTTACTTTTGAACCAAATAACTGTTCAAATGTAATATAATTCTACATTTCTAATGTTATTCTGTATTACTGTGTATATGTGATATGTTTGTATGATTTAACTTATATTATATAACACACTGTAGACTATTGTATAATATTGTATAAACACTTTTGGATTTGTATGTAAAAAGTTTGGGACACTTTCTCATGAATTCCTCATCACTACTACTGTACCGGACTTAGACTAAGCTAAGACCGGATCTCATTTCGCGCCAAAAATAAATTTTATTTAATAAAACACTACAAAAATTTTCATATTAAAAATATTAGTTTGTAGTACACTGTATTATATTTCAGTGTTATACACACTGTAGTACTGCAATGCAATGCCATGTCTACACATATATTATTATATAATATAAATTATATGTTTATAAGATATTATAACCAGTTTTTAAAAAATTATATTACTACCAATATTACTACAATGTACTAATTGTATGCATACCTATATAATGTACTGTATTGTACATAAAGCTACAGTATTACAGGGGGTCATACTTTACACTTACACTTAAAGTACTTATTTATTAACTACTGTTCATACTGTATGTACTGTACTATTGTATACACTGTTTGTATACAGTAAATACATTTTTATATCACTGTATGCTTATGTATTAAATATTGACCGCCAAAACAAATGTATTAATATTTACATTAATACAGTAGTCATATAAATAATAGCAGATAATCGATAGCAGAGTCCATTGAAATAGACTGTAATAAACATTAAATGTAACACCAATTCATAAATATATTTATTTGTCTAACACTTTGTCATCAAAACAGTCATAAATTTAAGTGTTTTGCCAAATAATGCAAATGTTTTAAGTGTTTTATTATTATTATTCAAATTAAATCACATGAATCTCATCATCAAAATATCTCATTAAATATTCAAATCTCATAAATTAATTCATAATTTATTATTGTTTATAAATATCAATGTTTTTGTTTGTTTGTTATACATCTGTATTATTAATATGTTTATAAAATTAATACTATAGTACAGTACAGTACAGTACAGTATACGGTACTATATATATATGATAAGTAATGCTTTTAAAGAATGAATTTATTTTAATATAAAGAATAGAAAATACTAATAACAACCAAAATGGACATCAATAATGTCAATAAATATAGTGATTATAAATTTATAACATTATACCGTAAAACTCTAAATAAAAAACTATACTATTAGTACATATATATATATCAATATTCAATATATATTAATATTTAAATAATCAGTGTTCCCATACAAATGTATTTTAAATAAGTACCGTTTTCCCATAAAATATTTTTTAAAATTAGTACCGTCTTCCCATAAAAATAGTTTTTTTCAAAAATAAGTACCGTCTTCCCAGCAAATAGTTTTTTATATAAGTACCGTCTTCCCATAAAATATTTTTTAAAATTAGTACCGTCTTCCCAGCAAATAGTTTTTTATATAAGTACCGTCTTCCCATAAAATATTTTTTAAAATTAGTACCGTCTTCCCATAAAAATAGTTTTTTTCAAAAATAAGTACCGTCTTCCCAGCAAATAGTTTTTTATATAAGTACCGTCTTCCCATAAAATATTTTTTAAAATTAGTACCGTCTTCCCAGCAAATAGTTTTTTATATAAGTACCGTCTTCCCATAAAATATTTTTTAAAATTAGTACCGTCTTCCCATAAAAATAGTTTTTTTTTCAAAAATAAGTACCGTTTCCCAGCAAATAGTTTTTTATATAAGTACCGTGTTACATTATTAATTATATTATACCTTGTACCTAAAATTATCTTAATTATAATATGAGAATAAAAAAAATATATGGGAACACGGTAATAAAAAACAATATTTCTATGGGAACATGGTATTTCGATATAAAAGTCGGTATTAGTATTGGTAAGTCGGTATTATTTTTGGTAAGTCGGTATTATTTTTGGTAAGTCGGTATTATTTTTGGTAAGTCGGTATTATTTTTGGTTAGGCGGTATTATTTTTGGTAAGTCGGTATTATTTTTGGTTAGGCGGTATTATTTTTGGTAAGTCGGTATTATTTTTGGTAAGTCGGTATTATTTTTGGTAAGTCGGTATTATTATATTGTAAAGTGTTATTGATATATAAATGGTCATTAATGTAATGTATTAAGGTATTTAACAATTTGAAAATAATTTATTATTTTTTGTCATAATTTATGGCTAATAACTTGTCATTCAATCGTTTTGTTATCCATTCCTTAATTAAATTTTAGTAATCAAATGACTAAATAATTAAAAAGTAAATCAAAACCATAATAATAGTCATTGTTTTTTCAATTAATCTATTTATTGATATATACTATATATTAAAAAAATTAAAAATTAATTAATTATTTGTTAATTTAATTGTAATTATTTTTTAAAATTACTATTGTTTACGTTCTTAATATTGTTAACCAGAGGTAGTCTTAATTGTGACACAATTGTGTTATTGTGATAATAATTGGCATTAAATTGATGATTACATTTGAGAGACCATATAAATAGCTCTCTAATGACATATTAATCACAAAAATTGATTATCAAATTAACAAATAATTAATTGTTTTATAAATCCATTCCTTATTAACATAATTCCTTAAAAGCATTGACTTTCATATATATAATTAAATATTAATAACAATATTATAATATAAACACTAGTTTTAAGTTATATGTAATTTTTTAAAACTTTTGTGTAAATAGATATTAATTATTTTATTTTATGCTTTTAAACGATAGTTATTTACTGATAGTATCAAAGAAGATATCAATTGACTTATAAAACACATCATTAATTTTTTTAGTGTTTCAATTAATAATAAATTGATAATAAGTTATATCTGATATCATATATCATATCTATGTGTCTTACAGTGTCTTAAAAAAGTTGTAGTTTTAAACACCGATTGATTTGAAAAGTTTTGAATGTGAAGCCAACTATCGATTTCTAAACAGAAAATGCTAGCTCTGGTCATACTATAAGTTTCGATGGCATCGACATCATCGGCGGTCAACAACAACAATGTCACCGATTGTGGTAATAAATGGACGAATGCAGAGGATTCGCTTTTGTTGAAAAGAGTACAAAAATATGGATCAAATAACTGGCTTAAAGTGTCCAATAAACTCATGAGTGGAAAGACTGGAAGTCAATGTCAACAGCGATGGTTAGACATTAAGAACCGTAAAAACAATACTCAGGTCTGTTATCAGTAATTATCAAATTATCTTAATTGTGATCTTATATTATAATTACTATATTATTAAATGTTTTAATAGTTTGTTAACAAAGACGCGAATATATCGCACAACAAATCTAAGAAGAATAAGAAGGAAAAGAAATCAAAGAAAAGAAAGTCAAAAGATAGGGATAGAAAGGACTCAGAAGATGGTAAACGAATCTGCAATGAGTGGGAAAATCACACCACAAAGTTGGTGAAGACAAAGACATCGAAAAGAGCAAAGATTGGCAAACATCGGGTCACACGTCTGGACAGCGATGATAGTAATGTCATACTGTCGATGGAAATAACCAATACTAGTGATACTAACTCTGCAAATCATTTGACTGAAAACAACTTTAATGATATTACAACCAAAACAACGGCCACTACTAGAAAGTTGCCGAAAGTCAGCAAACATTCAAAACGGGTATTGTTTTACAGTTTTTTTTTAACAAATTTCATTCAAACGTCAATTATTGTGTGCCTGTATTGCATGAGGTTTAAATATTTCAGTACTTTTTATATCTATTCATTTCATATGTTATTCAAATGCATACTTATTGTATGAAAATAGTACAACATTTGTCTGATTGTTTATTTTCAAATATTAAAATACATGATATCATGCATTAGTTGTTTAGTGTTTTATATCAAATATTTTTTAAAAAATAAATATCAATTGATTTCACTCATAGAAACAAAAATTGAAAGTAAAAAACTTAATAAGTTTTATCATAAGTTTTGATTTAAAATAAAATCACAATTAATTTGATGACATTTTAAAATCAATTACTGAAAAAAACATTAATTTTGTCACAAATTTGACGTAAAAGTAATGTATTTACGGTTTTATATAATTTTTTATAACTTATCACTAATTGATTCATCTGTCTTGTGATTACTTTAGACCCAAACCATATCTAATCGTAAATTATTAATCAATTTGGACGACAATACTTGTGACGAATGGTCGACAAGCAATGAGGACGACAACGATAGCCAAATACTGACGAACAGTGCTACCGAATGCGATGACCAATATCTTAGTTGTGCCGATACGGAGATCGATGACCAGTTTGTTGGTGATGACGACAACCACAAAGATAATGATTGTGGCGATAAATTAACGGATGATATTGTTGGAGACAATAGTGAAGAAGTTTACAGCGAACTCATGGACAATGACATCGCCACTGTTGTCGATCATTCTGTCAAAAATGAAGATAAACCAGTGGTGGATAAACAGATGACTGATAATAATAGTAATCACCTCTTGTGTATGAAGACCGACAACAAACTGTTTGATTTTGAGCCTAAGTTTATGACCAAACACGATGTGGCCACCGATTCGCGATTTCGTGTCCGTGCATTTGGCTATACATCGATTGATAAGAAAACAGGATTACGTAAAGAGGACACCGATTCACTTGAACTAAACAAAAAACCTGTCGATGAAGTGATTGAACACATAATAGTCATGTGTTATCACTGCGAAAAACGGTTTAACACAAGAAGTGAATTTTTGTTTCATTATAAGAGTCGACACGAAAACACTAAATTGCCGAATGTTTGTCTCAAATACAAGACTTTAGAGGCCATACCAACTGTCAATCCTAGTCCTAATGATCAGATAACAACTGACACAAATATTGTAGTCAATACAGAGTATGTATTAATTTTACTTTACCGGTAATAACTAAAATTATAATTACTGTATAATTGTTTGAATTTGAAGGTCGCAAATTAGATCCATGAGCTCAAAATCTGTAGTTAAAACCGAACGAAATTATGCAAAGAAAAGTATTACTGTTCCCCAGAGACTTAAATCCACGCCCACTAATTGCCAGTCATCATCATCAACATCGGTGCAAAATACTAGTGGGTTAAATAAGTTTCAAATGTGTGCCCAATGTACCATTTGTTCATTTATGCCACTTGATCTGCAACCATTACAAGCAATTAAAGATCATCTAATCAATGAGCATAGTATTGTTGATTACCAGAAGCACATTAAATGGAGACCAATGAAGATAAAACGAAAATCTGGTACTTGTGCTAAGCCATAGATTATCTCATAAAACTTAATCTCAATTGTTTTTATACATTTTTTGTACAGTATTTTTTGACTATTATAGTATAATTTACGATATATTATAACTTACCGGTAACTTGAAATTGTTTTTGTATTTCTGATATTTTGTTCATTTTTTTCGTACTTATCGATAATTATTTTCAATTATTTTATTTTATTTGATACAAGTTATTTGTTTACAATTTTGCTAATTAGAAGTATTTTTTAAATGTAAATTTAAAAGATGAAAAAATATAATGTTTCAAGGTGTAGTCAATTTGCTTTATTCTAAACTAATTTTGCTAAATAAATTTAATTTAGTGAATATTTTTTATTTCAAAAAATTGAATATTATTTAGTTTTCTGTTTGTTGTTGTTTGACTTAATTATCATAATATTATTTTCATTAAATATTTTCATAAAATTGCAAATTCTGGTGATTAATACTATTAAAGTAATTTTTTAATCGTTTATTGACATTTTACATACTCATTATTATATACTAAATTGATTTTTGATATATTTGTATAAATATTGTTTAATAAAACATATACTCTATAAATCTGCAAACACAAGCAAATTGTTTTATAGTAAAATTATATTAAAGTCATATAAATAATTATGATGATTAACCTTATTTTATAATGACATTACGGTAATTATTTTTATTATAATTTAAGATTTTATAATAGTAATGTTATACATTTAAAATATTCTATAATATAATATAACATAATCAATAAAATGTAAATAAAATAAATTTTGAATTGATTACTAAATACTGTATATTATAATAATTATTATTTTATATATTTACAATAGCTGTAAATGTTATCATGTTAGTAATAATAATTGCAATATGGATCATAACCGTAACCATAATTGCCATACCCATATCCATTCATATAAGGGCTATACTGTCCATAGCCATAACCCTGTCCTCCATATCCATAGCTTCCATATCCACCCCATAAGCGCCGACTGAGTGGACCACCAGTTCTCAAGTTAAGCGATCTCTTATCTCTAAGTGAATCTCTTTGATCATTGGTTATGACTGGAAGTGTTAGATACTGAGCAATGGGCACCACTCTCTCCATATCCACTATAGATGTCTTAAATGATGGATTCAGAAGTGCACTCAACTGACCTATATTTCCGATGGTTTTCGCAGTTGTTGTGGTGACCCCAGTAGTCGACAAATCAAGTGTTTTTGAAAATCCTTTTTCTATTTATTATATTAATATAAATAATTACATAAAATTTCAATTATAAGTTTAGATTATACTAACTAATTAATAACATTAATATTGTAAACAAAGTAAGTTTAATGAAAAACATTGTTTTTTCACTTAGAATTAAAGATAATTTCTTTTATAAGTACTTAAAAAACAATTTAGATATTTATTTTAGACGCTAATAATGTTTTGATTAATAATTTATTAGTACTTTATTATATTGTGTATAAAATTTATTTATTTTCACAAAAATAAACATTTAGTCTAGAATGTTATATTTGACAAAAATTGAAATTTGTTTTAACAAAAAAGTTATATTTATATATGACTTATAAATGATGGTCTAAAAGTTTTGTTTATATTATTTTGCATTTTACGGAATAATTTCAAAGTTGTATGTTTTGAGACAAGAATTTTTACATTATTTTAATACACAAAACAAAAACAAATACCAATATTTTATTGAAAAATTGCAATTGTAATACAAAATTATTTCATACAATATAATATTGTACAACAAAAAGGTTTTGTCATTATATTGGACATGGATTGACATAAATTTGTCGATAAAATTATCCTTGACATTAATATTGCATCTTTTATCTATATATAAAAAACATAGTAACTTATAAAACATTAGATAAAATTTTATTTAAACTAATGTTTTCACTTTATTACTCAATTTATTTTGTACACAAAACTACTTAATTTTAATTTTATTTAAATTACATTCAATATATTTAATTATACAGTTTATAAATTTCAAATATACAATATTCATAAATGGCTGAAACAAAAATATTTTCATTATCTGTAGTAATACTCCACTTCCTCGACAATATAGTCGGGCGAACCATAAATTGGTGACATTGGATAATAAACAGGTGGACTAAATAGCGGTCCAAATAAAAAACGTTTGTTTCTGTTTGATAAGGATTTCAATTGATCAGTAAATTGTATCGATTGCTTATCTTTGCCAATAATGTTAGTTTGTTTCAAATTATCCATATTATTGGCACTGATATCCCTGTCATTTTGATCATACTTTATAATTAAACATTGACAATTATCTATAAAATAAATTAATAATGTATTCAAAAACTTAAATAAATAGCTTTAAAAAAAATAAATTTTGCTAAATATTAATGTTAATTTAGATATTTATACAAACATAAAGTAACAATAAGTTGTATTAATAGTAATAAACTCCACAATGATTTAGACATCATGTTATTATTAGATGGTTAATAATCTGGATATTTTTAAATAATAAATAATATTATTAATTTTATTTATAAAGTTATAAAGTTATCTCCTTTTATACCTTGAATTTGTAACATAATATAATTCTTATACATTATTTGTCACATTTTATTTTGAATTTATTATTATTTTACAAACACTTGTTTTTAATTTGAAAAAAATAAATCCAATTTATAATAACTGTTTGTGTCATATTATTAATTGATAAATAATTTAATATTGAAATACACTGATACATACTTTATTCATTAAATAAATTACAATAAAACAATAGACAGTAAAAAGTTATACTTTAAAAAATACTTTTTTATTTATTTTTAAATGCAATTATTATAATATTTTAACTATCATAACATGTAAAATGTTAATTATTTAATACGATAAAAATATAATAAAACAATTGATAATTTTGAATATCATTTTTACTAACAATGATTTAACTATCAATAGCATGGATCATAACTATAATCAACATAAGCGACATCATATCCATAGTCACATCCCTGTCCACCAAATGTTCTCTTTTGTGGAACTATCTCTTCCTTAGTATTCGAAMCGTTAACTAAATCTTTAGGTTTAATGTTATCAACTCTTTTAAGACTTAAATTTTTCCGCATTAACTCTTGAAGTTTCTTAAGGCCAGCTATTCTGCTGTTAGTATTAGCATTTAAAGTAAATCGGTGGCCATTGAATGCAGGATTTTCGGCAGTGATTGCGGATTTGGACACTTCGGGAACAGTTGTTTCATCTTTAACTTCTAATGCCGAAACTTTTTATTGTTTTTATTTAGATAACAGATATAAAATTTTTAAATTTATTTTTATTAAAAATGTAAGTTTTATGAATTATAATAAACAAAATAAGTAGAAAATTATAATTTTTCTATCAATACTAACCGGTAAACAATAATAATGCCAATGTTATAGCCAATAATGACATAATGCAGATATTGTTGGTTGATTAAAATATAGCACAAAAAATATTTCAATTAGCCGATAAATTTTTAAACATAAAACAATAAAATTTTGATTACCTTTTATACTTTAAAATTATGTAATAAATATTGACAGATATTGGAAAAATATTTTGATTGTCTATCAAATCAATTTATCTTGTTAAAATTAAAATCTGTTTGATAACTATAGTGACTAAAATATTAAATTATTTTATTTATTTACACATTAACAATTGACAATTAATATATTGGTAACTTATAAGTTATAATTATAAGATAAAGTTTTTAAAAAAAATGTTCGTATAAGACATTCAGATTTTAAAATTTAAATAATATACTATAAAATATATTAATATTAAAAATAAATTTATTTAAAAAATATATCAAGTTTTATTAGTTTTCAATTAGGCTATTGTTTTTAAGTTTAAGTTTTTCATTAATTAAATGCTTTAAAATATTATAATTAATGAAATCAATGTACTATTGTATGTATTATAGTATATAATGTAATTTTTCTATAAAATCTGTTAACAAATCAATCTTATGACGTTTTTCATAATGAAACTTATTTTATTGATAATAATAATTATAGTATATTATACAATATATCTATTTAATTATAATGTAAATTTATAATACTTAAACCAAACAAAGTATAAATTTTTGTAAAATATTAACTATTAAATTATAAATAATTTTACAAACACTTTAGTAATTATTTTCATTGATAAATGTCTTGCAAAAAAAGATTTTAATATTTATTAAATAGTACTAAATTTAAATTATCATAATTTATAACATTCAAAYGGTATACATTGTAATATGCAGTACAATAAATTATAATTTATAAGTATAAATATTTTATAATAAACTTATATTTRTAAATAAAATACGATGCTTTAACATAATTTTAGTTATAACATTTTTAATTRWAGTTTCTTGGATATTCTATATAATAAAATACTTATATATATATATATATATATATATGATTTATATCTAATTAATAAATATCCAAAATATTTTATATTACTAAAATTATCAATATAAAAAATTAAATATACCTGTACAGTACATTAATGTACAGTATTTAGTAACATATTTATATCAAATCTATTAACAAAGCACATTAAAAAAATACAATTATTATATTATTACAATATAATAATATAAAATATGTTTACATAATATAATATATTATACATGTACTGTATATTATTATTAATAAAAAGAATTATATATTAATTATAATGTTGTATTTAAAACAGTATTATATTTCATTAAAGAATATTAATACAGTAGTATATATAGTATATATTTATTTGTATAATAATTTAAAATGAAATATCTACTTTGGTATTGTATGGTAAATTATAAAAACAAAAACATATTTATTTATCCATATATAGTAATAATTATTTATAGCTTATGTAAAATATTGTTATTGCTTTGGCAATGAAATTAAATGCTTTTTAAAAAATGTTTTATCAATTTTTTAGAAATTTGTTGCGTGTTTTCATTCATTTTATTGTTTATTAATAATTTATTGTAATATYCATTTGACTATAAAACACAATATTATGTTTAAAAAATGGGTCAATAAAGTTATTATTATTAAAATAGATAAAATTGCATTAATATTCATAAAAATTCTTTATTATTAAACTATAACAAAATATTAATAAAAATAATATACCTGTACTTATATTTTAAAATGTTACTTATATTTAACTTAAAAGTATTATAATCAATGTAATTTRATTTCATTAAYTAYAAATTAATCATTTAAATATTTGAATTTCAAAATTAATGAATAGATACTTATTTTTGTTGTTGAAAACATCATCAAAACAGTATAATCATAATTATTTTCAAATTAATTTGTCTATTCAATGATAATTTGTCATTTGAGAAATTTTTTTAGTCAATTGCATGCAATGAACAATCAATACAATTGTACTGAAATGTAATTTAAGTTTTAAAAGTTAAACAATGATTCATCCATTAATTAAAAATGGATAAATGAGTTTCAGTAAAAAAATTAATTAATTAAAATAAGTTACTTTAAACATAATTAATAAAATAATCAATTTATAAAATTAAATCATCCAACAAAATATATCTCAACTAATTTATTTATTTATAATTTTTATTTATTTATTTAATTATGAAGTGATATATATTTATTATTATATTATTAGCATTTTAATTAAATAGACTGTGTTATTGGTAAGTGTTATTTAGTTTATATATTAATTTTATTGATTACAGTAATGTATATAACATAACATTTAAATTTTAATCAATATATTGTAAATTGTACATGGTCATATATGATCAAAACAAATCTAACTAATTTTAAACTCTAATACATTTAATGTTTATTTATTGTATTACAGGTATAAGTTTAGTGTAGAATAAGTTAGTGTTACAGTAATAATGTATTAGTATTGCTAACTCTATGTGCAATAAATATCAATATAAGCTTAATATGCATTATATGCTGCAATAGTACAACATATGTGAAAGTAAACAATATTCACACATAAACAGAGATAGACATCAAAATAATGTGAAAATGTGTTCATAAGTTTTGACAGTTTTATTCAGTGTATTAGAAATTTACTATTAGTTTAGTTGAATTATATAATCAAAACATTAAATACTATTATATGATTATAAATGTAAAACAAGTCAACACTAATACAATACTAACATATCATATACTAAATACTATTCTATTATTATTTTTATTATTATTATGTTCTGTAATATTACAGTAATAACAATAACTGAATCAATTGTTCCATTGATTGTTAATACATGTAATTGTTTGGCATTCGATTATAAATTGTGATACAATTATCGAATGTCTAAATGTTGTTATTGTTGTGTCATTGGATGACTACTACTATGTGTTTATTGATTGACTATTCGATCTCTAATTAGTTATTCGATTGATTCGATAGAATGATTGATTGACTGTCTGTTGAAATCWGTGAACCGTTAATATAGTATTGTATTCATTGACTGTTAAAATCAAATCAATTTAATTACAATTTGCAAAACATCTATGATTTGTGTCACCAATTGATAGATTGTTGACCACTAACTGTAACACCGATTACTGACATCACATCTGATCTATTCTTACGACTCATAAACAACAACAACAACGAAGAAGAAGAAGTAGTAGACTATCATTAAGTCTCACATTAAATGTAAGTTACGAACTGATAGATGAAACTATAAGACCTGTTAATTTGATCCAACATTAAGACAGCCGATTAGTGGTCACCGGTAGTAGTGATCGGGCATCGGCTGCAACTACAAGAAGAGGAATGTCTGCACTGTTGTGGAAACAGTTTGTTATATTGATATGGAAGTCGTGTATCATTCGCCGTCGGCATTGGTTGTCAGCTATATTTGAGTTGTTGACACCCATAGCCCTGTCTCTGGCCATCGCATATCTGTACTATAAGGGACAGACATTAGCACAAGAGAATTCAAAACCCATTGCAAATGATAAGACAACGTTGAAGCCGACCGAACAGGATGTGGAAGCGAGTCATTCAGCTGAGAATCGATGGGTTGATCCAACATATTATGATAAGCCAACCATTAAGGAAAAGTTTGATTCGTATACGGCATACCTTAAAATCTTTTATTGTCCGGACAATGATGTGGCCAAAGCACTTACCGGTCAATTGAGTGCATTTGGATTGAAAGTCAAAGGTTTTGAAAGCGAAACGGAACTGAAAAACAAATTGGAAGCAATGCTCACGGATGACAAAGAAAAGGATGGTTTCCGATGGAATTTTGGACTCATCTTAGACACCGACGGTATAAGCAAAGGTCGTCTCAATTATACGATCCGACAGTTCGGCAGAATGGCTGAAGATGTGCATCGATTGTTTCCCGAAAAGTACAAACCGGGTCCGATTGAGATGAAAGAGATTCAAATTTACACATATTTTGGTGAATTACAGATATTAGTCAATCAGGCATTTGTTAACCTAAAGCTTAACAACACTAGTAATGGCACAGCGGATAACACGACCTCAATATTGAATATCAAAGAAGTCGAAACATATTTATATCCATATCCTAAGTACAAGAAAATCTCGACCAACGAAGATATTAAATTTTCGATGCAAGAAGTGGTTGCCGGCATCATTGTCATCGGCTATGTTGTGTTATGTCCATTGATTGTTAAACGTATTACCGATGAGAAGGCTGCCAAAGCCAAAGAGATGCTTCGTATGATTGGAATGTCTGATTGGGTCTTCTGGAGCTCACATTTTGTCTCATTCTTTATCGTAATGGTGTTTCACTGCATCGTATTTGTGCTGATTTATTGTATCGGTTTCGGTGGATATCCCATCATTGAATATAGCAATTCATTACTTTTTTTCTTATACTTATCATTTATAGTATACAAACTATACTGTTTTGTATGACTATCACAACAGTATTCAATCAGCCAGTGATTGCTGTGATTGTGACAGTCATTCTATGGATGCTTACATATGCCGTACCACTTGGTATTTGGAATCCACAGTTTCACCGAAACATGAATATAATTGGCACGAATAAGGCTCGACTGTTTACATCGATATTGCCTAATATGGGACTGGCCTGGTGTATGGCTGTGGTCGGTCAGTACGAAGTTATGGGTACCGGTGCCAAAATGTCGTCTATATATCACGGGACTGCACTCTATGGTTGGCTAACATTGGGACTGATTATGCTTGTAATGGTTGCCTCGTGTTTCCTATATATCCTATTAATCTGGTATATAGACAGTGTGTGGCCATTTCAGTTTGGAGTACCGAAACCGGTATATTTTCCATTTCTTCCATCTTATTGGTGTCCGGGTCGGTACAAACGTAATGATAACAATAATAAAGACAGCAAATCTGATTTAGTGATCGATACGAGAAATTTTGAGAGAGAACCCGACACAAAGGTTACCATTGCTATCAAGAATTTATGCAAAGTTTTTAGCAGTTTTGGTGGAGTCGGTCGAAAAGTGGCCGTCGATGACGTCACTCTTAATATCTACGATAAACAGATAACTGCTCTGTTGGGACACAACGGTGCCGGCAAGTCTACCACAATGAATATGATTACCGGCATATTTCCGCCTACAAGTGGATCAGTTAGTGTTAGTGGCTATGATGTTGTCTCAGAGACTTCGAATGCCAGACGTAGTATTGGTTTGTGTCCACAGGTTTGTTATATTATTAAATGATTAAAATATTTATTTTTATGATTTTTAAAATTATATATTGAATTTTTATTAGGAAAATATTATTTTTAGTGAGTTGACTGTATACCAACATCTCAAACTATATGCTATACTCAAGGGTTTCTCATGGAGTGCAGTGAACGCCGAAGTTAAACATACATTAGAAATGTTGAAATTAATGGATAAAATGCATATAATGGCCGAAAATTTGTCCGGCGGTATGAAACGTAAGTTAATGCTCGGTATTGCTGTTATTGGTGGCACACAAACACTAATTCTTGATGAGCCCACCTCTGGTATGGATCCCGAAGCCAGACGAGTCATTTGGGATCTGTTACAGCAATTGAGAAAAGACCGAACAATTTTATTGACCACACATTACATGGAAGAAGCGGATGTAAGTTACACCTGTTTTTAATGAAATCATTTGAACCAACTTTTATTGTATTTATTAATAACAGGTTTTGGGTGATAGGATTGCCATTGTGTGTGAAGGACGGATCAAATGTTGCGGTTCGCCAATGTTTCTTAAGAAACGATTCGGTGCTGGATATCATTTGCGAGTTTGCAAAAGCAACGGCTTTAATGAATCCCAAACCACACAATTAATTCAAAAATATATGCCTAACTGTGAAATTCATAGCGACATTCAGTCAGAAATTGTCTACTCATTAGAGTCCAACAATGAAAGGTCTAAACAATCTAAACAACAAGTGTTTCCGCAATTGTTTAATGATATCGAGCAAAACAAGGAACGACTGGCTATTRCTTCTTTCGGACTGACAATCACCACAATGGAGGACGTGTTTATTCGAGTCGGTAACGAGTTTGACGATAATATCGACAGTACTATCAAAAATGGACACAAAGAGAGCGACAAATTATTGGCTAAGAGAGAAAAAAATGAACACTTGACTGGTTTTCAACTATTTTCAAGTAGTTTTGTTGGTCTTCTAGTCAAACGATTTCATTACGCCAGAAGATATCTTCCGATGATATTCTTTCAACTGGTATTGCCGGCCATACTATTTATGATAGCACTCGGTATCGATTACGCCATTAGAAACTCAATTAAAGCCGAATCCAAGAATTTAGAGCTCAAAATTAACGATATGTACGGATCAACTAAAGGTTTCTATAAAAATCAAGATAATGTTGACAAACATTTTGGTGAAATCTATCGAAACAATGCCCATAAGTACGATGTGGACATAGATGAGCTACAAAAAGAAGACATAAATATGTGGGCTTTAGACCATTCCTCAGACTTAGAAGAATATACTCACCGCTATCTAACTGGTCTGAGTATTTCCAAAGACAAAGCCAACATATGGTACAACAAAGAAGCCACTCATTCGCTTCCATTGGCAATCAATCTGTACTACGAAGCGCTAATCAAGTATTTGTTTCCCGACAAAAGTGACAGTATGTCCATCAGTTTGCATAACTATCCGGTTGTGGGAAATGAGGCCACTTTTAATTTAATGAGTTTCATATTTGGTTGGGTTGTTACCGCACTGTTACTAACACCCATAACCGTACCATTTTTGGCGGCATCGTACGTACTGTTCCCGATCAATGAACGTATATCCAAAGCAAAATTATTACAATTGATGACCGGTCTGTCACCACTGCTATACTGGTTCTCCAATTTTATCTTTGATCTGCTAATGCATACGGCGGTCGTCATTATTATCTACTTTGTGTTCGGAATGTTTGATTTTAACTTAATATTCTTCGGTCAATCTTCGACAGCCATCGGTCTGTTTCTGATGCTATTCTTGTTTGGTGTGGCATCCATACCATTAGCCTACTGTTTCTCACTAATAATGAGCAAAGCATCGACTGGTTTTGCCAT
The DNA here is from genome assembly GCF_028296485.1 of Oppia nitens. NCBI lineage: Eukaryota > Metazoa > Arthropoda > Arachnida > Sarcoptiformes > Oppiidae > Oppia > Oppia nitens. Next base: position 9,190,237 of record NW_026533221.1, on the reverse strand, counting down.
TTTGGTCATACTTTATCTGATATTCGGAATAATCTCAACTTTAATCCTCAGTGTTATTGATTTTCTAATGCATTTAATGAATTTGGATATTATGTCCGACTTCTGGTTTAACTTTATATTGTTTTTCTTGCGATTAGTTCCAGTATTTTCCATGAGTTTCGGCATACAGAAGCTCTATAGAGTCGGATCATTGTTTATTGTATGTCAAGATTTAGAGAAAGTTTCTAAAATGAATTTATCGTCAATCTGTATGGTTATGACTAATACAACTCTTTTGAAAGGCTGTTGTCCTAACTTATGTCAAGCAACCAATGAGTGCTATTATAACAACAATCCCCTATCGTTTACTAATCAGGGAGTCGGACATGAGTTTGTTTTTCTGATAGCCACCGGTATCCTCTTTATGGCTTTACTTTTCATATTTGAAGGTATTATTCAATTTTTTTAATTATATATTTTGTATTCAAATTTTTTGTTTTATTTTTTAGCTGATTTTATACGAAAATTATTATACATGTTGTTTGATCGATTGCAATCATTTCGTTCATCTGGCAATGGGACTGTAGTTTCGGCAAATGGCCGCCAATCGGCTAATGAAGATTCGGATGTTGTGGCCGAGAAGTATCGTATTGAGGGACTCAATGATCAACGAAAGTTATCCACTGAAGCCTTGGCGGTCATGAATTTAAGCAAATCGTTTGGTTCGTTTCGAGCGGTCAATGGATTAACCTTTGGTGTACATAAAGAAGAGTGTTTCGGGTTATTGGGAGTCAATGGCGCCGGAAAAACGACAACATTCTCGATGCTTACGGGAGATTTGATGGTCACCACTGGCAATGCCTTTCTTGACAATCTGTCACTCAGAAACAATATCAAGAGTTTTCAACAAAACATTGGTTACTGCCCTCAGTTTGACGCACTGCTCGATAAACTGACCGGTTGTGAAATGTTGTATCTATTTGCTCGACTTCGAGGAGTTCCTCAAAACGCCATCCAAACCGAAGTGGAGAATCTAATAAAAATGGTTGATCTCCAAAATCACGCTAAACGTCGTACTGAAACATATAGCGGCGGCAATCGCCGTAAGCTATCCCTGGCGATTGCCATTGTCGGCAATCCTCCCGTCATATTTCTTGATGAACCAACAGCTGGTGTGGATCCAACCGCTCGACGCAAGATCTGGTCAACACTGGTCTACATTCAAGAGAAGTTTCAGTCAGCAATAGTATTGACCTCACATTCCATGGAGGAATGCGAGGCATTGTGTGCTCGAATAGCAATTATGGTTAACGGACAGTTCAAATGTTTGGGTCCCGTTCAACATTTACGCAAAAAGTTTGGACAAGGATTTACCATTATTATCAAATTGATCCGTGAACTCAATGATAATCCTAAATATGTAGCCAGTGTTCAACAACACATCAAAAATGCCTTTCCTTCAGCCGTCCTAAAGGATAGTCATCAATGTCTTTTGCATTATCATATTCCCGACACATCCGTCCAATGGTCGCATCTCTTCTCAGTCATGGAAGAGACCAAACAAAATCTCAAACTTGAAGACTATCTCGTGTCTGACACGACATTAGAGCAAATATTTTTGGCATTCGCTAAAACACAACAACAACAACAACAAACCTAAACAACACTTTCTCACTAAATATTTATTTTTATATTATCTGTAATATAATATGTAAAACATATTTATTTATTTTTTAATTAATGTTATTTTGTTATATAAATTATTAAGTTATTTAATGTGATAAATATATAATTTTTAAATGAAATGCTTTAATTTAAATAATAGTCATTTAATATATTTTATATGCAATGATTTAAATATATACTGAATGAATTATACAGTATATTGCGTTTTTAAATTATAATATTTTTTAAAAAGTATATAAAAAAGGATATTTTTGTAATCTTATCTCAATCAAAATAAAATAAAAACTGCAAACATAAATAGATATATTTAAAATTATTAATACAGTACAACAATGGTTTAATTTATTATAATGATAATATATTTATAATAATAATGAAAATTAATCCTAAACTTATCACCAGTGCTTGTCGTACGACTCGTAAATACTTTTATTTATGTATTTATTTATACATTAATACAATATAAATATTAAAAGTTAAAACGTATTTAGAAATCAATTAAAATTGAAACTAATTTATCAAATTCATGAAAGTTTATTATAAGTATTATTAAATTATCTAAAGAACTGTAATTTTTATATAAAATATATATTTCATCAAAATTGTTATTTTTTATTGAATTTTTCACAAAGTATACTATATTTTAAATTTTCAAAGCTTTCTATAATTTATAATAATATAATAATAATTTATACTGTATTAATATTATGTAATATTATATATGAGATGATTTAATATTTTAAACATATCTACTCACAAATTGATACAATTATTGTCAAACGATTATTTAATTACTCAATAATTTAATATCAAATATCATTTATATAAATCATTGAACACATGATTTTCATTTGGTCTGATTGATGAACAAAAATGATTAAATGCACAAAATATTATACATTTTTATTTTTGCTAATTAGACAAATAATAATAATAATAATAAGTATTAAGTATTTTTTATTTAATAATTATTTAATAAAATATTTTATAACATTTATAACAAAAATAGCTGTATAATTATTTTTTTATTTTCCCTATAATTCAACATTAAATTAAAGTATAATAAGGATAAAATCTTTAAAATGTATATTTAATATATTATAAATTAATAAATACAGTAATAATTACTATAATGTTAGGATATACCACTATAGTACAGACAAAAGACAGGTATTTTTTATAATTTAAATCTATAAACCCTTGACTTTGACAAATAAATTAGACATTTATTGAGAAAAAACTGTATTTCAGACAAATATTATTATTTGGAGACAAAATTATATCAAATTTTAACTATAAAGAAGTAATATAAAAATTGTTAAATTTTTTTTTAATCATTAATTATAATTTATTATAATAAATAATATTTTATTATATTATTATTTTTTTAATAGTTTCAATGTTTAAAACTTATATCAATAGTAAATAATTAGAAAAAAACCTTCAAAATCACTTTTTAATATTAATTATCAATGGATCCCTTTCCCTAATGGCTTAACATTTATTACAAAATAATTAATTTAGTATTTTCATGAAAAATATATTAAAGCTAATTGTAAATAAAAACTTCCATATATCCAATAATATTTATTAATACAAACAATTATACGGTTAAAATGGTAATATCAATAGTTTATTATACAAAATATTAACATTGGTTTACTAATAATACAGTATATTTAATCTTTTTTTCGCGATAATTATGCTAACATTAATAACAATAAATAGTAAATTACAACAAAAATATAAGTTTTTCAGTCATTTCCTATATAATAAACGCTATTATGAATGAAATTCAATGAAAATTACATTTAATTATTTACTCAAAAATTACTGTACGTTTAAAAATAAAAATACTATAAATTGTGAAAATAGCATTTCCTAATTAGTGTCATAATAATTTCCTATTGTTATTTTTTCACTATTACTATCATATAAACTTTTATATACTGTATTTATAACTATATTTTTTACTTTCATATAATAATATTGGCTTATTATTAACTATTGTAGACAAATGACAATAAGTTTATACTATTTCTTGAAATAACTATTTTGTTTTAATTTATTAAATGACAATGAAATTCATGGTTTTGTGAATTTTTAAGTAAATTCTATTCAATTTTCAGAAAATAGTTTTTAAAAAGTGAATTAATTTCTAATAAAGTATTTTATAGGATTTATGACAATGTAAAGTCCAATGTATGTTATTTTGTCTTAACTTTAATAATAATAATAATTATTATTACTATTATTAATACGACAGAAAGTTTACAAACATTTAAGACTTTGTTATTATTATAGACTCTGAACTGATTTGTGTATTATTATTAATGGCGTGAGAAGAGGGACAGTCTATCGGTTTAGGGAGTGATAAGCGATAGAGACATTCAAATCCAGTATATATTGGTTTTTAATTTTTTTGATTAAATGTTTTAAAGTCAAAATTATAAATTTATTAAAGTATATTATAGACAGAATAACCTAAAATACATGAGCGATACACTACCTATACTCTCTAAACTTAAATATAAAAAACATTATTCACATAAATGAGAGCACAGCTCACAATCAGCACATACAGCAGCTATGAGTATGAGCACTGCTATTACATCATAGAGATAAACATAAATCATCAGAGAGTAAGAGGGATGGGATGTTATCGGTATGGACAGGCAGGCAGGCATACCATACATGGTTAGGGAATTAGCAGTAAGGAAATAGGTATAATAATCATCTGATATTATCATCGGTTATTAAATATATATATAACTTACGGGTCTACAATCTGAGCAATCGATATATATATATATATATATATATGTATATTATTATATTTGAAAATAGCTATTAATTTACAATAAGCTGATCGGAAATGTATGGCAATATCATTCAGTGCAGGCGTGTCACAGACCTGTGATCTCGTGGTTGGTGTGCCCTAACATCACACCATCCGTTGCTAAACAAATCATTTGTTTGTTTGATTATAATTGTTGCTTACAAACTGGCGCATACATACATTATATACTGTACATACATACAGTATATCATAGAAATGACTAACATAATTGACATACCAGTGCACCGGTTTATATGAAAAAAAATACCAATTTTATTATACATAGTTTCTACAGTTTCTAAGTGAGTGAGTGAATGCTATTAAGAGATAAGATAACAGAGTTGTCAACGCAGGGACTGACACAACCAACTGATTTCAACTCTCCAGTGAATTATCCATTTAATGAAATCAATTCAATGTCTTAACTATTATATTGTACTGTACTTTCAATATAAAAACATATATACTGTATATAAAAAAAAGTGAAACAAAGTTGTGGTTGAGAGGACCGGACTATAAATTAAATGACTGAGACATTTGTTGAGAACAGTTAGCTTAATGTGTTTCAACTGTTAACAACAATTTCTTTAATAAATTATATTTTTGTTTTTGTTGTTAAGTTTACTTCTGTTTAATAATTAGTTGTGATTTCAATGTGCTTTTTATTCAATATTAATAATTATTGAATTTTATAACATTAAAGTGATTTTATTTTTAAAAATAGTTTTATATAATCATAACTACCGGTCCTTTTTATTTATAACATCACATCATATTAAAAGAAAACATGTTTCTCAAGATAGTCTCCTCAAACAACTTGTCTGAGTTGTCCGAGTCATCTACCGGTGCCGAACGAGTGACAGCACACGGAGGTATGATTGGACTGTTTGGCCGATTTGTGGAAGCGGTGGACGAAATGAATAAAATAGTTTTGATTCCGTCCCGACTCCAGGACATCGAGTGTACGACCAATGAGAACGTTCCCCATATTATGGATACGTATGACATTCATGAGGTCTACAAACTATTGAACGCTTTTCGCAACCAAATAGTCCACAGCAGTCAAGAGCAACAACAACAACACCCGTCCAATGGCCACAACACGCCCAACGGCATGAGTACACCAAAAATGGCCAAACAATTGTCGCTCAATATTAATAAAACACGAGATATACTAAAAGAGTTGGACAATGGCTACCACTCGGACATCAGTCCGACGACAACAACAGCGGCTAAACGAAAAATCTCGCAAATATCACACTTTTCGGTAAACTCTTTGCCGTCCGATGATGAGTCCACGTCGACACCCGAATTGGTAACCGATATGTCCGATATGGCCGTAACTTTCTATCATCATCTCAATGGTTTAAATCAAGTGATGGATAAACTTATTGATACCCCAAAATTTATTGCCAACAAATATGAACAAAATCTTTAATAACTAATTTATTTAAATATTGTTAAATAACTTTAAATAATATTTGTTGTAAATTTCTTTTTAATTATTATAAATAAATAATTTTTGTAATAAATGTTTATAAAATATTTTATTAACAATTTGTTTGGAAATATTTATCTTATTTCTGAAGAAAATTAGTTGTTAATGAAATCAATGCATATTATCATTTCAAAAATTATATAATATTAGATATTAACAAATTAGTTATTGATTAATTCAACGTCATAACATAAAATGACAAATAATTTCAAAGTAATAAATCAATTATTATGATATAGTTTATTATTAAATATAATATTAATAATTAATATTTTAGTGCAATTAAAATCAAATAAATTATTGCTATTTTGACAATTTTGTATAGTAACAACATATCTACAAGTAATGTCAATCAAACATTTAAGTTAATATAATTTATATAATATAATTTTTTAATATTAATTTTTTTAAAAATACAAGTCTAATAAACTCGAAATATTTAGATGATTAAACATAAGCTTGATTATTATAATTATTTTATTACAGATATAAGCAAAAATATTAATTTTAATTTTGCTAAAATTTAAATTAAGATTTAAAATTTTTGCAAAACTATAATTAATATTTTTGGTTAAATCTGTAATAAAATAATTTGACTATTTATTAGATGAATATAAGTTTAATTTCATGAAGTCTTCCAAATTTCATAAGCAATTAAATGAATTTTTTTTAATTTATCTATTAATAATAATTAATAAATAAATAATTAAAATTTTATTTGCAAACAAAATGCTATTTAGTTATTACTAGGCTATCCAAATGAAGTTATTTAACTATTTTTACATATATCGGAGAATGAGCTCATATTAAATATATAAGTATATCATATAAAAATAAGTATTTATACAAAAGCTTATATTACCCATAAATAACTTTTTAAGTCGTTATTAACTGATAAAAGTGATAAAATTAAAAAAAAAATTTTATATAATTAGTAGACATTATGTAAAAAATAAGAGAAATAAATCATAGTCTAGAGAAAGTGACTAAAATAATATTTAACGTTATATGATATGTCATTAAACAATTAATTTATTGTTATCATTGCTTTCATATTTTTCACGTAGTTTTTTCATATTATAAATAATTTTAACTTAAGCCAAATAACATTTTGATAAATTTAAATTTAAAAAATACAATTTGATAAAATATTAGATTGAAAAATTAAAGTATGTATTGTATTAAATAAAAAAATGGTTAAAAAATTTAAATACTAGAAATTGCTTGAAAATAAATAACTTTTAAATAACTATTTGCCATTTTTTGTAACTTTTATAGTGATTTAAAGGTAGTTTTTAGCACCTTTAAATGGACAGACTAGTTATTACGATACATACCATAGAATTGGCCTTCAATAATGACCTTTAATAATAATTTATTATTCAATTTAAAAATAATATTTACAATAATCATATGTACTTTAATAATAATAATAGATTTGATAATTATATATTATTTTAAGACATTGTAAAATTATAATTAATAATTAATAATTTAATTTTTTAATTAAAGTGTAATTTATGCTTAATTAACAACTTACCAGTCATTTACGTAATGGACATCATTTTTTAGGAAATATGAAATAGATATTTATATAATATTATTATATATTTATTATAATTACTATAAATTTGTTGTTTTTAATAACTCTATAATTAAGAATTAATTGTTTTATAAATTAATAGCTTTATTTTTTCTCTCTTAATCAATCAAACTCAATCACTCAATCACTCACTCACTCATCCACACACACACACACACACACACACACACACACACACACACACACACACACACACACACACACACACACACACACACACACACACACACACACACACACACACACACACACACACACACACACACACACACACACACACACACACACACACACACACACACACATGTATGTCTGAGTGAGTGTGTGAGTGTGTGAGTGTGTGAGTGTGTGAGTGTGTGAGTGTGTGAGTGTGTGAGTGTGTGAATGTGTGAGTGTGTGTGTGTGTGTGTGAGTGTGTGATAAGTAAGTTTGATGGGTGAAAGATAATTTGTAGATATGCTGTTTCTATACAAAATTGTCAAAATAACAATTTATTTATTTGATTTTAATTGCACTAAAATATTATTTATTAATATTATATTTAATAATAATTAAATCATAATAATTGATTTATTACTTTGAAATTATTTGTCATTATGTTTTGACTTTGAATTAATCAATTAACAATTAATTTGTTAATATTATATAATTTTTGAAATGATAATATATTATTAATGTGCATTGATTTCATTAACAACAATTTTTCTTCAAAAATATAATAAATATTTCCAAACAAATGGCTAATAAGATATCTTATAAACATTTATTACAAAAATTATTTATTTATAATAATTAAAAAGAAATTTACAACAAATATTATTTAAAGTTATTTAACAATATTTAAATAAATTAGTTATTAAAGATTTTGTTCATATTTGTTGGCAATAAATTTTGGGGTATCAATAAGTTTTCCCATCACTTGATTTAAACCATTGAGATGATAGTAGAAAGTTACGGCCATATCGGACATATCGGTTACCAATTCGGGTGTCGACGTGGACTCATCATCGGACGGCAAAGAGTTTACCGAAAAGTGTGATATTTGCGAGATTTTTCGTTTAGCCGCTGACGTTGTTGTTGTCGGACTGATGTCCGAGTAGTAGCCATTGTCCAACTCTTTTAGTATATCTCGTGTTTTATTAAGATTGAGTGACAAATGTTTGGCCATTTTTGGTGTACTGATGCCGTTAGGCGTGTTGTGGCCATTGGACGGGTGTTGTTGTTGTTGCTCTTGACTGCTGTGGACTATTTGGTTGCGAAAAGCGTTCAATAGTTTGTAGACCTCATGAATGTCATACGTATCCATAATATGGGGAACGTTCTCATTGGTCGTACACTCGATGTCCTGGAGTCGGGACGGAATCAAAACTATTTTATTCATTTCGTCCACCGCTTCCACAAATCGGCCAAACAGTCCAATCATACCTCCGTGTGCTGTCACTCGTTCGGCACCGGTAGATGACTCGGACAACTCAGACAAATTGTTTGAGGAGATTATCTTGAGAAACATATTTTCTTTTAATATGATTTGATGTTATAAATAAAAAGGACCGGTAGTTATGATTATATAAAACTATTTTTAAAAATAAAATCACTTTAATGTTATAAAATTCAATAATTATTAATATTGAATAAAAAGCACATTGAAATCACAACTAATTATTAAACAGAAGTAAATTTAGTTTTAGGAAATATATCATAATTTAAAAAATGATATATTAATGAAATTGTTGAAACATATTATGCTAACTGTTCTCAACAAATATCTCAGTCATTTAATATATAGTCAGGTACTCTAATCACAACTTTGTTTCACTTTTTTTATATACAGTATATATGTTTTTATATTGAGAGTACAGTACAATATAATAGTTAAGACATTGAATTGATGCACTTTTGAGGCTTTTTATTACCGGTTTTGGGGCAGTCCTACTTAATTTGTTTTATAATGTAAGTGTTTTATTGTCTTATTTGTATTGACGTAATAAATAATATTATTATTAAAAGCATTGTCTAATTTGTATTGACGTAATTCAACGAAAAAAATAAATATAAAGATAATTAACTTAAAAATCTATTCTTAGATTATTATCTCGATTAGTAAATAATATATAATCTTCTAAAATAATATATAAGTGAGAAACTATCTATTTAAGATAAATATTTTTATATCTTATAAATTAAATAAAGTGTCAATTTAAGTTATCGATTTGTTTAAAAATATAATGCTTGTAAATAAATTATATAAAACTATATTTAAAATGATATATATGTCTAAAATTTTATCTTGAACAATTTGTTTTGGTACAAAAAAAACATTGGTAGGTAAAGATTCATTAACACTTATATCGTATAATATATTTTAAAAAATAATCTTAAGGTTTTTAGTGTCAAAATGATAAATTTAATAAAAATTTGAACCATAATTACTTATAAATTAAATGTAATACATTCAACAATTCTATGTCGTTGAATAAAAAAAATTAAATATTTAAAAATAATTAATATTTAATTAATTTATTTAAACAAAAAAAATAGTTTTAAGGAAATCAAGTTAATTATATAAATTATTAAGTAATATATGTAAGTATAGATATAATTTTAAAATATAATTTAAATATAATTTTTGCCTAAATCTTATAGTAAAAGTCAATTATATCATTGGGCTTTTTGTCATTTGATAGCATCATAGAAGTTATTTAGACATTGATAATGATATTTTGATATATTAATTGTTTTATGCCATTTATGTAAACTTATAATAACATAAAATTATATAGAAAAAATTATATGTCATAAACATATCATTGTAAAATTTATATTGAAATTATAAAAATTTAAAATCACATGATTTTCTATATACWGTATTGTATATACACTATTATGTAATAGTGTTTTCCTAATATATTAATGACAAAATATGAAAATTACCTTGTTAACATATTATGAAAATTCTTTATAATAAAAACAAAACAAAATTTAATAAACTTATATTAATATTAAATATTAAATATATCAAACAACACAATATAATTTAGTTGATATGTTTTATAAGTTCATTAGACTTTTAGTTTAACTTTATAATAATAAAAACTTTTATTTTTAATTCATCATAAAAATATATATTTATACATAAATTAATGATTACTACCACTATTTACCACAACACATATTAATTAAAATTATATTAAAATTAAATTAAATTTTTTTTATCTATTTTTTAATAATCGAGAAGGACTTCAACTTTTTTTAAGTACATTTTATTAAATATATATATACTGTATGTTTAAAGTTTGCAATATATTTAAATATTGTTTACCATTTCTTTTAAAATATACAGTAATCAATAAATTATTATTATTTTTATCATAATAACTAAGCGCTAAAAGAAAGTCATTGAAAGCTAGAATTAAAAATAAATTATTAAAAATGTGCTAAAAATTCTCTGAATATGATTACAATCTCATTCATAAACTTTTAAAATTATTTATTATTATTATTACTATACTTATTATAAATAATAACAATATTATTAATTTTGGTTTCATTTTATATACTTTTAATTTGGCAAGAATATAACAATATTTAGTAACATTTTATTTTATTTTTAATAAAATGTTTGCAATATTATTATGAGATTTATTTTTATATGTAATTTTGTATATTTAAAAATAATAACAATATTTTCCTAAAACCCACTTTTAGCTATTATTTACTTTAATTTGCAAATATTAATGAAATATTAAATAATAAATAATAATATTTATTTACTATAATATTAATATTATATATAAATATTGTTAAACACACGAACATAAATATTGTACTGCAAATACACACATACATACAGTACATACAGTATCAATATATACATAATTCATAAATACAATCAAATAATAATGGTTTATAAAAATAATAAATTATTAATATTATGCTAAATTTAATTTGAAAATATTAAATTAATTACAATAATGATACTATTATTTTATAAATCAAATGCGGATTAAAGTATTGTAAATGAATTTTATATAAACAAATAATCACATAAAATAATAATCAATTGATTAATAAATTTGTATAACATTTTATTTTTTAGATAGAAAATAATACAATTACTGTAATTTTTTAGACAATAAATAATAAAATTAAAAATTAATTATAGTTTTGAAGACAACCTATACTTTGGTTTTACTTATAATTATTTATTATTGCTTTAAGAAGTTATTGACTAAAAACCTTTGGGTTTCCCTACAAAATAACGCTAATAAATAAATGATAATAAATAAATAAAAAATACTTGACTAATACTTGAGATAATATAATATAAGCCAATTTCAAGCATATGTTTGTAAAACTAGAGGTAAAACAATTTTTTTTATTGAAGTCTCTCCTCTCGTATCGACATTGAGAGTCAATATATAGCGAGTGAAACGTAACACAAATTTATTAATAAATTGAATGACAATTGAGAGCTCATTTCACAAAATTAAATTAAATTAATTTTTAAATATTATTTTATGATTCAATAATATTAGTAATAATAATAATAATAATAATAATATATTTTATTTTATCAGTATATGTTAGTTTCAATGTAATCAAACAATTTTCAATATTTGTATACATTTTTCACGAGTTTTCCTTTGACCTTAAGATATCATATTTAAAAGTGAAAGTAATCTCATAATTAAGTTTTACTCATTCTTCTCACTCACTCACTCTCACTCWCTCTCTCTCTCTCTCTCTCTCTCTCTCTCTCTTTCTTTCTTTCTTTCTTTCTCTCTGTTATTAATTTTTAAAAAATATTAGGTCAATGTTATACTCATGATTTAATGTAAATAATGTATGTTATTTTGTGTGATCCACATAATACCTATGTATATAGATATATATAATATACAGTACTCATAACAATATAATTTACTTTTTTACTCCTTTTTATTTTGTTTAATAAATTTCAGGCTTTTTTGTGTTGAAAATATCAAGATAGCAATAATATTTTGTTTTGTATAATAAATGCATAATACTTTCAATGAATTAATTTTAGTTATATGAATGATAATATTAAATGATATATAAAGTTTTAAAAAAATTATTTATCATGATTTATATCACTCTACTATAAATTACTTTTTAAAACATGGGTTTTACTTTTAATAAAATTACAATATTTTTCTTTTATTATTTAATAAATCTTTAAATATTTAATATAAAAATTATTTTTATATGTGTATCTCTTTAAAATATTTTGTTATTGTATGTCRTAATGTAAATTATAATTATATTAAAAATATGCAAATTACTTAAATATTATTAAGAAAATACTGTTTAACAATATTGTTGTGAAAATATTTATTTTTGCACATTAATTGATTTATTATAATTAATAATTAGTATATGACTTAAAGCCAAAAATAGTTTTAAAAATAATTGTTTACTAGCTTTTATTATCATAAGTTTGTTATTATTTTTTTAAATAAAATATTCCATTAGCTTTAATACTAAATTGAATAATTATTAAATAATACAATAAATTTAATATTATCATGAATTGACAATTAATATGATCAAAACAAATTTTATAATTATTACAATATATAATATTATAAAAACTACTTAAATCAATAGATAATATATAGTATTCATGAATTTCTTTTTTGTAATATATTAGAAACATTGTTTTAAATTACTATATTTATTTGAAAATAATTATATATTCTAAATATGATCAAATACAGATACATTTTAAATTATCAATTATGTTTTTATTATACAGAAAAATAGCTATCATATAAAAAATAAATTGCATTTAATAGCTTTTTAATATTAGGGAAATTTTTATTTTGATAAAAACAATATTAACAATCTTTTGTTAAACTTTTGTTTTTAAAATATTTACACAAAACAATATTCATTAATATTATTTGATTTTATTCTAAATAAATATTGTATTTTAAAGAAACATTACAAATCAATTTGTAATTAATATGTTGCTATTTATTCTAAAAAATCCAATATTGATATTGTAAACTAAAAAACAATTAAAATTGCATTAAATTAAAATTTTTTTATTTTTTCTATTAAATTAAATTTAAATTTTAATATATTAACTGTAATTTTAAAAAATATCAAAGAGTTGTAATATAGCAGCAAAAGTATATATATAATCAAATTTAATCAGGCAATTAACATGTGAAAATATCCATGGTCAAAATACAGTATAAATTATGCATAACTATTAAATATTTTAGTATAAATTTTTTTTAAAGATTCCTATACTACCCATTAGCAAATTTTGTGTGATATTAAAAATTATTTTTATTAATTTAAGCTAATGTTCAATACTTATACATTTAGACAATATATTCTGTATAATATAGACAATTAATAAAAAATTTAATTTTCTAAATGTGTAATAGAGAGAAAATATAAATAATTAACAATACTATAAAAAAAACTTTACGTCAATTGTAATAATTATTATACACAAAAAACATTCATTACATATACTGTAAAATATATTTAAACTTTTAATATACAGTATAATATTGTATTTATAATTTATAATACAGCATTTATATAATAAATATAATGTAAACATTATATAAAAAATCAGTTGAGAATGTTAGAAAGCATTTCCATACGAACTCCTTATCCAAATTAAATATTAAATTATAATTAATTTTATAAATTGCGATATCAAATGACTCACATCACAAAATGAACTCAACTTTAGTCATGTGGGGTATCAAAATTTTAAAACAAGATCATTTTACACTAAATTAATTAAGTATTTTTATTTCAAATAAATCAGTCCAAAGGGTTAATAACTAATAAAATATTCCCAATAATATATATAATAATTAAATATACTAAACATTTATAATTATAAATACTTTAATATTTTTATATATAAAATCAATTCAATATATTAAGGAAAGTTAATAATTTTTATGTTGTTGATAAAAATTAGGACATTATAATTATTGTTCAATAATAAAAAAAATAATGATAACAACGATGATAATCATCCAGTTTAAATAATTATTTTAAATCTTATTGAAATATATGAAAATAATAATTATTATTTTCAACAAACAATTAAATTAAATTGAGGTCAGCAATAAAACTTGTTGATAAAAATTAGGACATTATAATTATAGTTGACATTCAAATTATTGTTCAACAATAAAAAATAATGATAACAACGATGATAATCATTCAGTTTTATTAATTATTTTAAATCTTTTAAATTTTAAATGATTATTTTATTTTGAGATTAGCAATAAAACTCATAATTACTGTACAATATTTAACTACATTTATATATAGTATATCCATATATTTATATATTGTTTTAATTATGAATATATGTTTTGTAAAATTACATATAATTTATTTGTTTAATTTTATTCAAAAAAAAAAAATTATATTAAACTTAAAACTGCTATCATGTGTGCTATCAATAAACAAAACAATTTATTTCATATAAAATTTTCTAAATATTATAATTAAATTTTAAAAATAATATATAAATTATTTTTAAAAATTATTTCTTTTATTTTAAATTTATCAAACTATAATTATTCAACAAATAAATATATGAATGGGAATATTTCATAATATACGGTATATATAAATTTATATACTGTATAGACCATAGTATTAAAACTTTTAATTAAAAAAATGTTGAAGATTTAATATACAGTAAATTATAGCCTAAATATTTGAGATATAATCTAAAGTATTTTTTTGTAAAAATTTGTATTTTATAAAATAAAATGAGGTATAAAACCAGGATGCGTAAGGGGGGGGTAGTGGGTAAGACCATCTAACCCCCACTTAGATCGAGATTTTTAGGTTTTACCTCCCTCGCCTAAAGCCATAAATAATTTTGTTAAATTAATGTTAAATTAAATATTAAACAAAAATATAAATACTAATTGAGTTTTAATATAAATAAATAGCTTATCTTACAAAATAACTATAAAAAACTTGTTAAATATTAAAAAAAAATAATGAAATACATCACTATAACATTTTTTAAAGTAAATATATAAAAAAACACTAAAAATTAATTATTTTTATATTTAAACTTATAAAATAAAAATTTATTTATTTATTTACGATACATATGCTTTAAAAATAATAAAAAAAAGATATTAAAATAAATATTACATATCTAGAGTTCTGGCATATCAACATAATAAAATGTGTTAGGGTCAAATATAAAATAGTAAATAAAGATATATATACTCAAATTAATTATTTAGAATTAATTAGGAATTATTTTCGACAATATTATTAGTTATTTTACTATTTAATTTTTCAAAACCTAATAATAAATACAGTACAATATCATTAATTTTAACATAACATTGTAAATAATTAATTGAAAAGTAAAGACAAGTAATTATAGTAATTGCTTTTATCTTATATATAAATATAATTTATGTTAACTTCATTTTTTTAATATTGTAGAAATAATATTATTAGTTTGAGAATATATTTTATGAGTCTTGAGAAATTAAGTTGGGAATAGTTTCATTTTTAGAAATTTATGGAGAATTGCATTTATAGGGTATTTATTGGGAATTTATTTGGAATTTATTTGGAATTTATTTGGAATTTATTTGGAATTTATTTGGAATTTATTTGGAATTTATTTGGAATTTATTTGGAATTTATAGGGAATTTATAGGAAATTTATAGGGAATTTATAGGAAATTTATAGGAAATTTACAGGGAATTTACTCAAATTTGGCAAAAATTGTCGTTTAAAAATTGTTCACCCCACTCTATACCCCAAGCTTTTTTAAGATATTTGTCATTTTACCCCTCTATACCCCCTGAAATCGAAAACTTATCACAACCCTGTATAAAACGGTTTAGTTTATATAAAATATATTGCGAACACTATTTAAGTTTAGAATTTCGTCATCATTTTATTTTTATAAAAGTGAAATTAGGATAAAATTTATACAAAAAACACGATTTTTTGTTAGTATATATAAATATTTTATAGACTTTCCTCTTAAATTGACTTAAATTTTTACATTACATAACTATTTTTTTAAATAAAGTAAAAAATAAATATAATTATATAATTTTTTTTAACTATTTTACTATTTTTAAAATATTTTTTAGAAATAATAACTTACTTTGCAATAATATAGTTAGCGTTTTGTTGTTGACATCACAATTAATATTTTACACAAATGAAAAAATAATTTTTTTATTACAAATTATTAGAAAAATACAATAAAGTAACTGTACGTTCATCTAAAACAATCAAAATAAAATTAAAACTATTGTTGAATGTCACAATTGTCGTACATAAAAATATCAGAAATAAAAATTAATCAATATAAAATACATTTACATAGTTTAAAAAAAATACAATAACAAACTTGTTATTAATAGAAGATTACACAAAATAATTGAATAGTTTTTACGATATAAAGTAATATATTTTTTACAATAATATCGGACTAAATAACTTACAAAAGTGTTTGGAAAGAATTGGAGTGAGAAATAGCAAATGAGTGGCAAAACTAATGATTTTATTATTATTATTGAATTTTAATTATTTGAGGGAACGTTATGTCGAAATTTTGACACAATATTTGTTTTATACATCCAGTTCTTACTCACTCTCATTCTCTCTCTTTCTCTATAATACACACTCCCTGTGCCTCTCATTTGTTGTCAGTACTATCGATCTCTTGTTGATATCGTTTAGTTATATAGTCAGCAACTTTGCTGAACTGTTGAAGAATGCCATACAAGGACTGCAAGTGTTGCATAAATACTGACATCAATTGGTTGGCCCTGTCCTCAAATGTGACCGGATCTCCATCTAATGAAAGTGCCGATAGACTCGACAAACTGCTTAATGATTGAAATGCATCGTCCGATTGCTGCCGATCCCAACGATTATTATTATTATTATTAGGAGTACTACTACTACTACTACTACTATAATTTCCATTAGAATTATTATGATTATTGTTATGATTATTATTATTAGTAGTAAAACTGTAATTATTATTATTACTATTTATCATAAATTGATGATCATCTGTACTATTAGTGGAACCGTTAAACAGATCGTCTTTGATATTATTTAGTAAAACATAATATTGAAAAAGATCTGTTTTGGACGCAATGTCGATGTCCAACGATTCAGTGACAGTCGTCGCCTCTGTTTCTGTCAACTCTATGTCCTTTAACTTTGACGGCAACAGTACGGCATCATTCATGCCTTTAACTGCATCGGCAAAGTTGGTCATCACTCGGTTAGTATAAATGATGGCGTCCTTATACGATGACCGACATCGGGACCGATGCTCGCCTATGGCATAGATGTCCTCCACTTTGAGATGATTGCCACTCGTATTGGACATTGTTTGATGTTTCAGTTATATATGCTTTTATAAATCGTTATATTTAAAAAAAATAAATGCTTTGTCCGCACAATTCAAATGGCAATTATATGAACCAAATAGTTAATAAATACTGCTATTAAACATGAATAATAAAATTAAATATATATAGGTATTAAACAAATTTATTAAATTAAATTTTTCAGTAATATATACTCACATTTGTTAAATTATTGAAAATGAAATTTAAGTGTTTGTTTCAATTGATACCGCAATTATACTATGAAATTCATTAACAAATATATACAGTTAATAAAATGATTTACGGATAAAATACAAATTAATTTTTTAAAGACATGCAACTGTTTAGATCAAATGATGGTGACGTGAATATCAATGGTTATTACACATCTATTTTTAACTAATAAATAGTGGTTTTTATATATAAATTATATAAATTTATCTACGTTTATATATCGCACATTCAAAAAAATGTTCAATTTTTCCTCTTATTTAGTCAACACATTGATTGTATAAAACCATAAATTTAAAAAAAATATTCATAATATTAAACATATGTATTATGAGAAAAACTAATAAAACTGACAAAAAAATTTATTTCTTTGTTATTTTTATATTTAAAACACTGTTAGATAATGATTTGCTATTTACTAAAATTATACTTTGAATGCAAAAAATTATGTGTTTAGTTATTGAATAACAAAAATGATAATTATATATATATATAGTGTATATGATATAATTTACATCACACAGTCATTGGAGACTCTCTTTTATATTGACTTAGTATTGACTGGCATTTCAATTGCTATTAGATAAAGTCCGGTCCTCTCAACCACAACTTTTTTTCACTTTTTTATATACAGTATAAATGTTTTAATATTGAGAGTACAGTACAATATAATAGTTAAGACATTGAATTGATGTCATTAAATGGCTAATTCACTGTTGAGGCTTTTATTACCGGTTTTGGGCCAGTCCTACTTAATTTGTTTTATAATGTAAGTGATCAATGATTAACGGTATAATCAGATATTTCAAATGGGGATTCACTAAATGAAATATTGATGGTTATACTTGAAGTTATTATAAACAATAATAATACCCATAGATAATGTATAATATTCTTATTAAATGCATTGACATATTTGTATTGACGTAATTCAACGCAAATATAATTATAAAGATTATTAACTTAAAAATCTATTTTTAGATTATTATATTGATAAATATAAATAATAAAATAATATATAATTTTCTGTAACAAAATATAAGTGAGATACTATCTAGTCTATTTATGATATATATATTTTTATATCTTATAAATTATAAAAAGTGCCAATTTAAGTTATCGATTTATTTAAAAATGTGATGCTTGTAAGTAAATTATATAAAACTATATTTAAAATTGTATATTTGTCTAAAATTTTATCTTGAGCAATTTGTTTTGGCACAAAAAAACATTGGTAGGTAAAGATTCATTAACACTTATATCGTATAATATATTAAAATAATAATCTTAAGGTTTTTATTGTCAAAATGATAAATTTAATAAAAATTTGAACCATAATTACTTATAAATTAAATGTAATACATTCAACAATTCTATGTCGTTGAATAAAAAATTTAAATATTAAAAATAATTGATATTTATTTAATTTATTTAAACAAAAAAATAGTTAAATAAGGAAATCAAGTAAATTATATAAATTATTAAGTAATATATGTAAGTATAGATATAAATTTAAAATATAATTTAAATAAAATTTTTGCCTAAATCTTATAGTTAAAGTCAATTATATCATTGGGCTTTTTGTCATTTGATAGCATCATAGAAGTTATTTAGACATTGATAATGATATTTTGATAAATTAATTGTTTTATGTCATTTATGTAAACTTATAATAACATAAAATTATATAGAAAAAATTATATGTCATAAACATATCATTGTAAAATTTATATTGAAATTATAAAAATTTAAAATCATATGATTTTCTATATACAGTATTGTATATACACTATTATGTAATAGTGTTTTTCTAATATATTAATGACAAAATATGAAAATTACCTTGTTAACATATTATGAAAATTCTTTATAATAAAAAACAAAACAAAATTTAATAAACTTATATTAATATTAAATATATCAAACAATACAATAATAAATTATTAATATTTACAATATATAATTTAGTTGATATGTTTTATAAGTTCATTAGCTTGTAGTTTAACTTTATAATAATAAAAACTTTTATTTTTAATTCATCATAAAAATATATATTTATACATAAATTAATGATTACTACCACTATTTACCACCACACTTATTAATTAAAATTAAATTAAAATATTTTACTTTTATTTATTAAAACCACAATTAGATTAATATTTAATAATGTTTAAACTATTATATATTTCAAAACTAAATAAATGTGAAGTAATGTATTATTATTTTTAGATATATCAACGAATAATTTTTTTAAACAAAAATAAGATATAAGTACTGAAAAGTTTAAAAATTATTTTATTAATAATAGAGAAGGACTTCAACTTTTTTTAAGTACATTTTATTAAATATATATATACTGTATGTTTAAAGTTTACAATACATTTAAATATTGCTTACCATTTCTTTTAAAATATACAGTAATCAATAAATTATTATTATTATTATAAGCATAATAACTGAATGCTAAAAGAAAGTCATTGAAAGCTAAAATTAAAAATAAATTATTAAAAATGTGCTAAAAATTCTCTGAATATGATTACAATCTCATTCATAAACTTTTTATTATCATTACTATACTTATTATAAATACAATTTTAAAAACAATATTATTATTTATTTTGGTTTCATTTTATATATTTTTAATTTGGCAAGAATTTTAACAATATTTAGTAACATTTTATTTATTTTTTGTATATATTATTATGAGATTTGTTTTTGTATGTAATTTTGTATATTTAAAAATAATAACAATATTTTCCTAAAACCCACTTTTACTTATTATTTACTTTAATGAAATATTAAATAATAAAAATAATATTTATTTACTTTAATATTATATACAAATATTATTAAATACATGACCACAAACACACACACACACAGAGAGAGAGAGAGAGAGAGTGAGAGAGAGAGAGAGAGTGAGAGAGAGAGAGAGAGTGATGCACAGTGTGCATTGCACACATACAGTACATACACACACATTAAAACACAGACATACATACATACATACATACATACATACATACATACATACATACATACATACATACATACATACATACATACATACATACATACATACATACATACATACATACATACATACATACATACATACATACATACATACATACAAACATATAAATAAATTCATAAAAACATTCAAATAATAATAAATTGTTAGTATTATGCTAACTTTAATTTGAAAATATTGAATTAATTACAATAATGATATTATTATATAATAAATAAAATGCTGATTAAAGTATTGTAAACGGATTTTATATAAATTTTTATCACATAAAATAATAATCAATAAATGTATATAACATTTTATTTTAATTTTAGATAGAAAATAATTAATACAATTACTGTAATTTTTTAGACAATAAATAATAAAATTAAAAATTAATTATAGTTTTGAAGACAACCTATACTTTGGTTTTACTTATAATTATTTATTATTGCTTTAAGAAGTTATTGACTAAAAACCTTTGGGTTTCCCTACAAAATAACGCTAATAAATAAATAAATAAATGATAATAAATAAATATAAAATACTTGACTAATACTTGAGATAATATAATATAAGCCAATTTCAAGCTTATGTTTGTAAAACTAGAGGTAAAACAATTTTTTTATTGAAGTCTCTCCTCTCGTATCGACATTGAGAGTCAATATATAGCGAGTGAAACGTAACACAAATTTATTAATAAATTGAATGACAATTGAGAGCTCATTTCACAAAATTAAATTAAATTAATTTTTAAATATTATTTTATGATTCAATAATATTAGTAATAATAATAATAATAATAATAATATATTTTATTTTATCAGTATATGTTAGTTTCAATGTAATCAAACAATTTTCAATATTTGTATACATTTTTCACGAGTTTTCCTTTGACCTTAAGATATCATATTTAAAAGTGAAAGTAATCTCATAATTAAGTTTTACTCATTCTTCTCACTCWCTCTCTCTCTCTCTCTCTCTCTCTCTCTCTCTCTCTCACATCACTCTCACTCTCTCTCTCTCTCTCTCTCTCTCTCTCTCTCATACTCATCTCGCTCACTCTCTCTCTCTCTCTCTCTCTCTCTYTCTTTCTTTCTTTCTTTCTTTCTTTCTTAATTAAAAAATAGGTCAATGTTATACTCATGTTTTAATGTAAATAATTTATGTTATTTTGTGTGATCCACATAATACCTATCCATATTATATATATAATGTAACTATATAAATATATAATATACAGTACTCACAACAATATAATTTTATTATTTTTACTCCTTTTTATTTTGTTTAATAATTTTCAGGCAATTTTTTCAGTTGAAAATATTAAGATAGCAATAATATTTTGTTTTGTATAATAAACGCATAATATATTTATTGTGCAATTTATTTATAAAATATGTTTTCAATATTCTTTCAATGAATTAATTTTAGTTATATAAATGATAATATTAAATGATATATAAAGTCATCAGAATTTATTTATGATTTATATAACTCTATTATAAATTACTTTTTAAAAATGGGGTTTACTTTTAATAAAATTATAATATTTTTCTTTTATTATTCAATAAATCTTTAAAATATTTAATATATAAATATATACAAAAATTAATTTTATATGTTTATTATTTTATGTCATAATAAAATTTATGCAAATTATTTAAATATTATTAAGAAAATGCTGTTTAACAATATTGTTGTGAAAATATTTATTTTTGCACATTAATTGATTTATTATAATTAATAATTAGTATATATCTGACTTAAAGCCAAAAATAGTTTTAAAAATAATTGTTTACTAGCTTTTATTATCATAAGTTTGTTATTATTTTTTTAAATAAAATATTCCATTAGCTTTAATACTAAATTGAATAATTATTAAATAATACAAAAAATTTAATATTATCATGAATTGGCAATTAATATGATCAAAACAAATTTTATAATTATTACAATATATAATATTATAAAAACTACTTAAATCAATAGTTAATATATAGTATTCATGAATTTCTTTTTTGTAATATATTAGAAACATTGTTTTAAATTACTATATTTATTTGAAAATAATTATATATTCTAAATATGATCAAAATATTAATTACATTTTAAATTATCAATTATGTTTTTATTATACTATAAATAGCTATAAAATATAAATTGCATGATTTAATAGTTTTTTTTAATATCAGGGAAATTTTTTATTTTGATAAAAACAATATTTAACAATATTTTGTTAAACATTTGTTTTTAAAATATTTGAACAAAATAAAACTTCATTAATATTATTTGATTTTATTCTAAGTAAATATTGTATTTTAAAGAAACATTACAAATCAATTTGTAATTAATATGTTACTATTTATTCTAAAAAATCCAATATTGATATTGTAAACTAAAAAACAATTAAAATTGCATTAAATTAAAATTTTTATTTTTTCTATATTAACTGTATTTTAAAAAAATATCAAAGAGTTGTAATATAGCAACAAAAGTATATATATAATCAAATTTAATCAGGCAATTAACATGTGAAAATATCCATGGTCAAAATACATTATAAATTATGCATAACTATAAAATATTTTAGTATAAATTATTTTTTTAAAGATTCCTATATTACCCATTGGCAAATTTTGTGTGATATTAAAAATTATTTTTATTAATTTAAGCTAATGTTTAATGCTTATACGTTTAGACAATATATTCTGTATAATATAGTCTATTATAGTCTATTATAGACAATTATTAAATTTTTAAAAAACGTCAAATAGAGAGTATAAATAATTAACAATACTATAAAAAAACTTTACGTCAATTGAAATAATTATTATACTTAAAAAAACATTCATTACATAAGCTATATAATATATTTAAACTTTATTATTTTTTTATTTATAATATTGTATTTGTAAATTATAATACAGCATTTATATAAAAAATATCATGTAAAACATTATTTAAAAATATGGTTTAAATTGTATTATTATAATTATATATTAAAATAATCTACATAAACATTTATTGCTTTTAATAATGTAATAGAGATAATTTATTTATTATAATAATTAATTTGTTTTTATAATTACAATTAAATTTAATACAAATATTTTGCAGACATTTTTTCTTAGTAAAAATACTTTAGTTATAATTAATTAATTATATTTTAACATTTTAAAAAGTAGCAAAATAGACACAATTATTATATAATACTTAAGTTTATAACTCATATTATTATAAAACATATAATCATAAAATAAAAATAAAATTTAAATAATAGTACTTATAATAATAATAATAATAAACAAATAATCTAAGAATTTCAAGTTTAATCAAATTTCACTTATATATGACATATAATTATTATGAAATATTTGTATAACACCGGAAAATCCGATTTTTTCATATTAACCCATAATTATAGTCTCAGTTTTGTCTAGTATTTTGGTCATAATGTTTATAGTTTTAATATTCATGGCTAAATTTACGCACATTTAAATTTTAAAACTTTTAAATAATTATCGTAAACAACAATTTTATGACGCTTTATTACAAATATCAATTTTATAAATTTTATAAAAATCTGTTAAGTAATTTTTAATTATTTAGTTTTATTGATTTGAATGATTGAAATAAATAATTATTAATACAATTTTTAAAACAAGATCACTTTACACTAAATTAATAAATATTTTTATTTTCAAATAAATCAGTCCAAAGGGTTAATAACTAATAAAATATTACCAATAGTTTATATAATAATTAAATATACTAAACATTTATAATTATAAATACTTTAATATTTATATATAAAATCAATTGAGTATATTAAGGAAAGTTAATAATTTTTATGTTGTTGATAAAAATTAGGACATTATAATTATAGTTGACATTCAAATTATTGTTCAACAATAAAAAATAATGATAACAACGATGATAATCATTCAGTTTTATTAATTATTTTAAATCTTTTAAATTTTAAATGATTATTTTATTTTGAGATTAGCAATAAAACTCATAATTACTGTACAATATTTAACTACATTTATATATAGTATATCCATATATTTATATATTTAATATTATATGTAAATTTATATATTGTTTTAAATTAAAACTTTTAATTTTATTCAAAAAATTTATATTAAACACAAAACTGCCATCATGTGTGCTATCAATAAACTAAACAATCTTATTTCATATAAAATTTTCAAAATATTATCTAAATTATTTTATTTTAAATTTATCAAACTATAATTATTCAACAAATAAATATATGAATGGGAATATTTCATAATATACGGTATATATAAATTTATATACTGTATAGACCATAGTATTAAAACTTTTAATTAAAATATGTTGAAGATTTAATATATAGTAAATTATAGTCTAAATATTTCATATATAATCTAAAGTATTTTTTTTACAAAATAAAATGAGGTCTAAAACGGTTTAGTTTATATACAATAACTGCGAGCAATATTTAAAAATTTCGTCATCATTTTATTATATATATATTTTTATAAAAGTGAAATTAGGATAAATTTTATACAAAAAAACACGATTTTTCGTTAGTATTTATAATATTTTATAGACTTTCCTCTTAAATTTACTCTCTCTCTCTCTCTCTCTCTCTCTCTCTCTCTCTCTCTCTTTTCTTTCTTTCTTTCTTTCTCTCATAAGCTGTCTTTGTTTGTTTACTTTTTACTTATTTAATATTTACATTAATATAGTAACTAAATTTTTACATTACATAACTATTTTTATAAATATACGTATATAATTTTAAACTATTTTACTATTTTTTAAATTATTATTTTTTTATAATAACTTACTTGAAATAATATAGTTCCAGTTTTTTGTTGACATCCAAATTAATATTTTACACAAATGAAAAAATAAGTTTTTTTAATTACAAATTATAAGAAAAATATATATTACAGATTAACTGTATGTTCATCTAAAACAAGAAAAATAAAATTAAAACTATTGTTGAATGTCACAATTGTCGTGCATAAAAATATCAGAAATAGAAATTAATCAATATAAAATACATTTACATAGTTTTAAAAAAATACAATAAAAAAACTATAAAAAACTGATGGGAGTGAGAAATAGCAAATGAGTGGCAAAACTAATGATATTATTATTATTTTTTAATTTTAATTATTTGAGGGAACGTTATGTCGAAATTTTGACACAATATTTGTTTTATACATCCAGTTCTTACTCACTCTCATTCTCTCTCTCTTCTCTATAATACACACTCCCTGTGCCTCTCATTTGTTGTCAGTACTATCGATCTCTTGTTGATATCGTTTAGTTATATAGTCAGCAACTTTGCTGAACTGTTGAAGAATGCCATACAAGGACTGCAAGTGTTGCATAAATACTGACATCAATTGGTTGGCCCTGTCCTCAAATGTGACCGGATCTCCATCTAATGAAAGTGCCGATAGACTCGACAAACTGCTTAATGATTGAAATGCATCGTCCGATTGCTGCCGATCCCAACGATTATTATTATTATTATTATTAGGAGTACTACTACTACTATTATAATTGCCATTAGAATTATTATGATTATTAGTATTATTATTATTACTATTTATCATAAATTGATGATCATCTGTACTATTGGTGGAACCGCTAAACAGATCGTCTTTGACATTGTTTAGTAAAACATAATATTGAAAAAGATCTGTTTTGGACGCAATGTCGATGTCCAGCGATTCAGTGACAGTCGCCGCCTCTGTTTCTGTCAACTCTATGTCCTTTAACTTTGACGGCAACAGTACGGCATCATTCATGGCTTTAACTGCATCGGCAAAGTTGGTCATCACTCGGTTAGTGTAAATGTTGGTTTCTTTACACGACGACCGACGTCGAGACCGATGCTCGCCTATGGCATAGATGTCCTCCACTTTGAGATGATTGCCACTCGTATTGGACATTGTTTGATGTTTCAGTTATATATGCTTTTATAAATCGTTATATATTTTTTAGAAAATAAATTACTTATATATATATAAATGCTTTGTCCGCACAATTCAAATGGTAATTACATTAACCATATAAATAATAAACACGGCTATTAAACATGAATAATAAAATTAAATATATATATAGGTATTAAACAAATTTATTAAATTAATTTTTCAGTAATATATACTCACATTTGTTAAATTATTGAAAATGAAATTTAAGTGTTCGTTTCAATTGATACCGCAATTATACTATGAAATTCATTAACAAATATATACAGTTAATAAAATGATTTACGGATAAAATACAAATTAAAATTAAATTTTTTAATGACATACAACTGTTTAGATCAAATGATGGTGACGTGAATATCAATGGTTATTACACATCTATTTTTAACTAATAAATAGTGGTTTTTATATATAAATTTATCTACGTTTATATATCGCACATTAAAAAAAATATCAATTTTTCCTCTTATTTAGTCAACACATTGATTGTATAAAACCATAAATTTTTAAAAAATATTCATAATATTAAACATATGTATTATGAGAAAAACTAATAAAACTGACAAAAATTTATTTCTTTGTTGTTATTTCTATATTGAAACACTGTTAGATAATGATTTGCTATTTACTAAAATTATACTTTGAATGCAAAAAATATGTGTTTAGTTATTGAACAACAAAAATGATAATTATATATATATTTAGTGTATATGTATATAATTTACATCACACAGTCATTGGAGACTCTCTTTCATATACAATATTGACTTACAAGTTAGTATTGACTGGCATTTCACTTGCTATTAGATATTCCTATGTATTACAGAATATTGTTAATAATGTAAGTTAACATTAAATTTAGAAATATATATTAAAAATAAATATTCTGTCAAACAGGTTAAAAATATATATCATTATTTATGTTATACATTATTTAATGGATTTATTGAACTTAATACCTGTTAATACTTATATATATAATTTACTCAATAAATATTTAATTGATAGTATTGAACTCTATCTTATTTTGACAATTTATTTGTGAATAATTTATTATTTGCATACAATTATCATATAATCCTTATATAATTTAATTAAATATCAAAACAAAATTTGGATAATTTTTCTAATAAATTATTAATATTATCACAATAACAAATGTATGTGAAAATGTATTTCTATTAAATTGATATTTAAAAAAACAGGTTCAAAGTCAAGGAAAACCACTTTTACTTTAAATTAGATGTTAATTATGTTTTGTATTTTTCCTAAAATTTCTTAAATATTATTATTATTATTCCACTAAATCTTGATTTTGTTTCTTTTCATTCACATTTTAAAACTTATTTTTTAAAATATCATATAAGTATAAATCATATTCTTATAAGTTATAGTGTACTACAGTATATAAATGGTGTTATTTGATAAAAATGTTAATAAATTTTACTATTATAAACGTAGTAAATATAAAATTTGAAATATGAATTATTTTATACTAATAATATAATTTTATATTAAAATTACATTTTATAAATAAATATATGATTTTTTGATTTTATAAATATAATTATATACTGTATTATTAAACAAAATCATTTAATTTTTTACTATTTTTATTTTTTATAATTTAAATTATTTGAAATGTTATTTTCAGACACTTTATGTTGCTATAATTTTTTAACAATACAAATATAACAATATAAATGTTGATAAATTATAAAAAATAATAATAAATAAATAATTTTTTATAAAAATACAGTATAATATTTTTCTTATACAGTATATTTGTTATTTAATTATCTATAATTTATGATTTAGTTATTATTTTTTATGTTTGTATTGTATAAAACATAAGAAATAAAATATGGATCATAATTTTATTAGTAATTACTGTAAATATCTAAATTATCATAAATGATAAAAAAAATTATATAAAATTATATTAAAGCGTTATCAAAATACACTACTTAATCAAATCAATTCAATAAATTATTGTATATAATAGTTAATCAAAAATTATGAAATTATAATTACCGTTAAAATTAATAATAAATTCATAAAAATTAATAAAATTTGATAATTACATATTCAAACAATATCAATATATAATATGATTTTGTTTATCTGTCATAAAATTATTTAAATTAATAATAAAGTTATAATAAAAACCAGTTAAGAATGCTAGAAAGCATTTTCAGAAAAAAAAATTAAATAGCATTGAAAACCATTAGTTTGTATAATTATAGCGGCTATATAATAACATATAAAAGTTTAAAAACTGGTCAAATATACATAAATTAAATATTGTTATGTATGGTAAAAATGATACAATATGACAAATTAAACTCAACTATAATCATGTGGGGATCAAATGAGTTAGTATGATAAAATATAATCAACTATAGTCATGCAGGGTATAAAATGACTCAGTATAACAAAATAAACTCAACTATAAGCATGTGGGGATCAAATGATTCAGTATAACAAAATAAACAACTATAATTATACTTTTGCCGCCATTTTTTAAAAATAATAATTTTGATCTATATCTTATTTTTTTGATTGATTGATTTGATTTGATTGATTTTTTCTTACTATTTATTTATTGATGCTCTATAACTCTAAATTCTAAACATTAAAATATACCTAAATTTTTTATACCTTTGCCGCCATTTTTGAAAAAATAAAAAAATTCTTCTGATATATTATATCATATTTTTGATGCTTTTTACAATTCTAAACGTTGAAAATTTTACCAAATTTTTTTACTTTGGCCGCCATTTTCTTTATGTTCCCGAAGAGATATCAAAATTTTAATGCATATTTTTATGCTTGTTTTTGATGCTTTATTCAAATCTATACTTAAATAAATTTTTCTTAAAATTTTTTTATCTTTGGCCGCCATTTTCTATATGTTCCCGAAGAGATAGACCATTTTTGATGCAACTTTTCAATACATTATTAGTAGTCCTCTAACCGAATCTGAAGTCAGAATTTCAAAATTCGAAAAATGAAATGCTACAGACAGACAGACTCAAAAAGCCATTATAGATTTCAGTAAACAAAACTTTTCAAGTTTTTTTGATTATATATTTTATTAGTTTATTAGATGAAAGCTTAGTCAGATTTTATCCTAATGTAAATACAGTATTAGTACAGTTAAAGTGCAAATTAAACAGTTATGTAATTTACTGTAGAGGTAATGGCTTTTTACGTTATTATTAATTGAGTATAAATATATCTAAACATTATTAACTAATTTTGTTTAACAAATATGTAAAATGCAATCTCACTATAAATAGTGTTAACATTTTCTTCAATAAACTAACGATTGCTTTGCACTAAATGAGTGCACTTTTAAATACATGCGTCGGAACACTATATGAAAACTATATAAACTAACTTTATTTTAGCTCAAAATCAAATTGTTTTTGAAAAGATTTAGAAAATAATTATTTCTATCATTATATTTAAGATTTATTTATAAGTTTATTTACTATATCAACAAAAATGCCAATTGATTTATATTTAATGAATCTGAGTCCTCCGTGTCGAGCGGTTCTCATGGGTATCAAACATCTTAAACTTGATGTCAATGTTAAGACAGTTAATCTCATGGCTGGCGAACATCTGAAGCCAGAGTTTTTGAAGCTAAACCCGGCGCATACCGTTCCCACACTTGTCGACAATGGCTTCTCATTGTGGGAAAGTCGGGCTATTTTACAATACTTGTTCTCGAAGTACGCGCACAACAGTCCTCTATATCCTACTGACCTCCAGAAGCGGGCAACGATTGATAAACTACTTAATTTTGATCTATCGCTAAATAGTTCAATATTTGGTGCAGTGGTTAGTAGTTTACATTTATTTAAATTTAGAAAAAAAATAATTTACAATTTGGACTAATATTCTAATAAATGTTTCATTTTTTTTATTTAAATACAAAGACTGGAAAAATATTTCGAGGAATAGAACCAACAGAACAGTCGATTACGACATTCAAGAATAATCTGAAACTATTGGAGACACTGATTGGTGACAATAAGTATGTGACGGGTAATGAGCTGACCATTGCTGACCTGTCTGTGTTGGCAACGCTTTCGTCACTTTTGGTAAACGATTTCAAAGATTTAGATGAAGTGCCAAAAGTTAAGGCATATAATGAACGACTGCAACGGGAACTTCCCTATTATGCCGAAGTGCATACCGGTGTCGCTGAGACACTCAAACAGTTTATTGCTTCCAAAAAGTAAATTTTCAGACAAACCTCTAATAAAGATATTCAAAACTAAAATTTTGATAAATTAATATTTTTATATTACAAAAAAATTATTTTGTATCAAAAATTAAATTTAAATAAAATTATTATTAGTTATAATAAATTTGTAATCTCATCTCTATATTAAATAATTAAATGAATATACATTATTTGTTTTTATGAAATATTTCCAAGGACATTTTTATACATGGTATTGACAAAAATTGTAATCATTTTTTATTAATAAAAATTACAAATAAGTATACTGTATATAGAAATTAAAAATTAGTAAAACAAATATAAATTATTTGATAATATCTACATAACTGCTACCTGTGCTCTCAATCATTATGGCCATAGAACTATATATGATGCCAATGAGTCCACCATCCCGTGCGGTGCATATGTTATTGAAACACCTGAACATTGCGTTTAAAATTAAAAATATTGATTTAAGAAATGGTCAACAATTTGATGCTGACTATGCAAAGGTATGTCCTCTAAAATGGTTGCTCTCAAACATTAATTATAGTTATAGATATGTTAGTTAATTAATAAATTATATACTTATAAAAACATTAATAAATTAGATAAATCCTGTGAAAAAAGTGCCCGCAATTGTCGACAACGGCTTCAATGTATGGGAAAGTCGGGCAATAATGCAATATCTATGTAACAAATACGCGCCAAACAGTAGTCTCTATCCCATTGATATTCATAAGCGTGCAATTGTTGACCGACTACTATATTTTGATACATTTTATTATCAATCACTTAGAGAAGCACTGGTATTATACAATTTAATAAATTATACTGTATTTTGCATCAATTACTATAATTATATTATCATTATACTGTATATAATTTTATAAATATAATTGTTTACAGATATTAAAAGTGGTGCGAAATGTTGATCCGACACCCTTTCAATTGACAAACTATAAGAACACTATTAAACAAATGGATCAATTAATTGGTGACAATAAATATCTGGCCGGCAATGAGCTCACCATAGCTGACATCTCGGCTTTGGCTACGAGTACTGTATTTTGTATCAATGATTTTGAGGATCTCAACGATAATGTGTCACATCTGAAGTCGTGGTACAACAGATTGTCTCATGAGTTGCCATACTTTGCTGAAGTAAACGAACCCGGAATTGCTTTATTTAAGAAATTTAATACCTCAGATGAATCATTTTATATTCATAATAAAAAATAGAAATTATAATTATTATTATAACTTTTATTATGTTAAACTAATTAATTATTTTGTTAAATTTAAATTTTAATATAAAATAAAAATTAATAAATTCTAATATAGAATTTTTATAAACATAGAAAATAAAATTTTATAAGATAAACATTTAAAAAAAATTTACATTGATGATTAATTTTAATTTAAAATATATTTAGTACAGTAAGTTTAGTTATGATTATTTAGTTATATTTATTTAAAATCATTTAACAATCCTATATGTATACTAAAAAATATATTTTGATAATCTATAAAATTAATATTTTAGTTTGCAATTATTTCCTATTTTAAATAATAAGATTAAGTTAAACTATGATTTCATTGATTATGTTGAACTAAATATTATAAAATATAAATTGTTTTATTGATTAACTGATCAATATCATATAAAAAACATTTTTTTTAAACAAATTAAATTATAGTTTAGCTTAAATTTGATTATGAAATTCATTTAAACTAATTTTAACATTTAATAAACATAAAAATACATATCAGTGGCAATTATTAATCAAAAATAATTGTCTTCAAGCAAAAAATCGGTGACGAATTTGGCAAACTGAGTGCTAAACTCTTGGTGTGTGATATGATCACCTGATTTGAATCGCTAGAGCCGGGAATAGGGATTTTTTTGGGTCAAAAATAGTGGATGTCCTGATGGTAATGGGTCCAAGTCTTGATGCAATTATTAAAAACATCACAATAGCTAATAAACAGATGTTATGCTAGTATTTGAATTGTCTTACAATACATAATATCCGGATATTGTTAACACATTATGGCAAATGTCGTACAAGTTATTGATATAATGATTGCATTGTTTATTCCAAAGGACTGGTAGCTCATTGTCATTGACTGATTCATATAAGGAATGTGTTTATGTTTTCCAAATGTCAATATCACGGGTACTGACATTCAGATAACAATTTTTTTAGACACCACATAACCATTACCGCCACAAATGACCAGTTTGTCAATACACGAGACATAATATAGTTTATGTCCATTAATTAGTGTTTGTCAAAAAAAAATAGAAATTTCTAAACTAATTGAAAAATTTCTAGAAAGTTTCTAAAAGAAATTTCTGTCTTTAGGATCCACATTTTAATTTAGTCAATAAACTAAACAACAAAAAAATACTAATTAATTTAATAAGATTTCAATTATAACATTTAGTAAAATTTTATATTTAGTTTAAAGAGTTGATAATCAATTGGCGCGCCGTTTCAAATAATTAGTTCAATAAAAATCACTGGCTTTTAGTGAATGGCTTAAAAATTTTTTGGGTTTACATAAACTATGCACATTGACCTTGAACATTTTGTTAGTTTTTTGATAATACAGTATATCCCAGTATAATTAATAATGGCTACTATACTGTAGTATACAGTGTATAGTATTTCAAACTTATTTTTAAGTACAAACTAAGTGCATGAATATCATTAAAAATTTTATCAAATATACAGTAATATAAACTACTACTACTAGACCCTAATATTACAAATAGTCGCCAATAATTATCAAACATTTGTTGTTTAATTAATTAAAGATTTCATTCACTGGCTGTAATTAACTGCAGTACTATTATATATAGACTTGTACTGTATATAAACTCATGTCAAACAATTGATAAATATTGTCATAAATTTTGATTAGTATTTTCATCAAAATTATTTTTAAATTTTATTTTTTTTGTGGAAATCATTTGTTAATTATATATTGAATTGTTAATTAAATAAAATGCCAATTGATTTGTATACAACACCTCTAAGCCCACCCGCGAGGGCCGTTCACATGACACTCAAGCGGCTTAATATCGACGCCAATATCATTGAAATAAATCTACAAAACGGCGATCATTTGAAACCCGAATTTCTTAAGGTATGAAACAATAAATTTGTTTAATTTGTTATATGATATGATATTATATAATAATTGAATGAATTGTTTGACCGATAGCTTAACCCTCAACATTGTGTACCATTCTTTGTCGACGACGGCTTTTCGTTGACTGAAAGTCGGGCAATAATGCAGTATTTAGTGTCCAAATATGCACCAAACAGTCCTCTCTATCCGACCGGTGATCTGAAAAAGAGAGCACATGTCGATCGGCTTCTCTATTACGATATGAGCGTTTGGTACGCCATTCGA
This sequence comes from Oppia nitens, assembly GCF_028296485.1. Taxonomy (NCBI): domain Eukaryota; kingdom Metazoa; phylum Arthropoda; class Arachnida; order Sarcoptiformes; family Oppiidae; genus Oppia; species Oppia nitens. Next base: position 9,155,313 of record NW_026533221.1, on the reverse strand, counting down.
GATAATATCGTAAGTTTCGCTGAAATATTAATCATATAAGAAATGATTTTCTAAACAGAATATTCTTATGTATTGAATGAACAGATGAACCCATTGTTTCGCGGAGAAGATCCGCACCCGAATGCTGTCAAGAATTATTACAATAACTTAAGTGTTTTGAATACATATATCGGTGATAACAAGTATGTGGCCGGAGATGAACTAACAATTGCTGATCTGTCGTTTTTGGCCTCATTGACAATGTTGTCGGTCAACGATTACAAAGACCTGGAAGACTATTCAAATGTTAAGCGATGGTTCAATCAATTGAAGAATGAGTTGCCATACTTTGATGAAATCAACGGCAAAGTACCTCAACTCATGAAAGAGTTGGCAAATAAACCCAAAAATTAATTTCTTTGAGATTGTTTGACATTATTTTATTCATTTTATTATTTATATGTAATCTTTATTAATATTATAATTAATAATAAATATTTTCATTAATATGTACTTTAATTGTTTCATTTTAAATATTTATAGTATTACTGTACTAATACTGTAGTCAGAAAAATACTTATAATTAATATTATATTATTATAATACTACTTACAAATTACATAATCCACTCAAACTCAAAAAATTATAATATCAATATTTAATAAGATTATTAAAAATTAATTAATTAATTAATTAGATTTTTGTGATATAATTTTTGTAATTTACATAATCAATTCTACATTTAAATGTACATAAATTTATTTTGCCAATTATTACTACCGGTAATGTTATATCTAAATTTATAACTTAATATAACTGCATAATCATAGTTTGATAGATTGACAAATAATTTGCATTATTTAACTTTGATATAAAAATATCTATATTAATAATACAATAACAATACTACCATTTAGGATGATTTGCTAAATTGAAGGCCATTAATAACAATCAGTAAATAATACTGTATAGTAATAATTTTTATATTTACCGTATAACCGCACACATAGCCCCCTGACAAATTTTTAAAATTTAAAAATTAACTTTTGGTATGGGGGCTATATAATCATTGAACTATATGTCAAGTCGTGGGGCAAGAAACGATTGGGTGAAGGGGTAATTTGTAAGACTGGTCTATTACAATCAGAAACCATTAATGGCCAGTTTATAGCAATTATTGTCGAGATAGTTAAAATTAAATTACTTCAATAGTGGAGGTATTTGATAATTCATTAAAATCAACATTTATTAAATAATATAATAGTATATCTCACTTATTGCCACATATTATCACATATAGCCCCTGATGGCCAGGGGAGACTATATGCGCGGTTTTACGGTAGTTATATAAGTTATAATATTTGCCTTTTCTAATGAAATATCATAAATAGCTTTTGTTGCTAATTTATAACATTTTATTAATATATAACTGTACAGTTGATACCCATATTACCAATACATATATTAATATAAACCAGACATATATTAATCTACTAGTGATAAGATATTAGGGAATTGCCTAAACTACCTAAACATACATTAAAAAATAGATTATTGTTATTAATCGTAAATATTATTTAATAAGTAGAGGATATCAATTGTGAGCCACTCCTTAACTATAGATTATTTTTTTAACAGTAGTTTGGTTTCAGTATTTAAACCGTATACAGTATTTTAAATTTGTTAAATTGTTTTGTGGTTAACTAATAATAAGCAATAATAATTAAAATGACAATTGATTTGTATTTTCTGCAACTGAGTCCACCGGCCCGAGCGGTGCTCATGACATGCAAACAGTTAGGTATTGACGTAAATGTTATTAATCTAGACTTTATTAAAGGGGAACACCTTTCGCCTGAATACGTAAAGGTATTGTTAATTGATAATTAATTAGACAATGTTTATATTAATTTATAACTATTTACTTAATTAGATAAATTAAATATAATTAATTACATTCAATAATAAGATTACATATATGTTTATTGTTTAGCTAAACCCGGCCCATCAGGTGCCTACTATTGTGGACAACGAGTTTGTTCTCTATGAAAGTCGGGCTATTATGCAATACCTGTGTAACAAATATGAACCCAACGGTGCTCTATATCCAAGTGAACCGAAAAAACGAGCTCTTGTTGATCGTTGGCTTAATACAGATATGTCTTATTTCATGGCTAACAGAGACCGATATGTACAGTACTTTACATATTAGATATAAGAAGATATACTGTAATTAATTTTTTATTAATGAATATTTGTGTTTTGGATATATTGTAGGCATTGAAAATAGTTAGAGGTATAGAACCAACTGAGCAAACATTCAAAACATTTGAGACAACACTGAAACTTTTGGACCAACTAATTGGTGACAACAAATACTTAGCCGGTGACCAATTAACCATTGCTGACCTGTCTGTGTTGGCCTCAACAACATTATTGGCAATCAATGATTACGTGGATTTTGATGACCATCCGAACCTAAAGAGATGGTTTGAAACATTGGCCAATGAGTTGCCGTATTTCGATGAAATCAATCAAAATATTGGTCAGAAATTTAAAGAGTTGGGTGAGGCTATCAAAAGTCAGACTAATAAGTAATCATTGAAATACAGAAAATATCAAATTTTTGAAAAAATACTATTAATGAGAATAATGAAAAATGATTGCAATAAAATTGAATAAAATATATTAATATTTAATTTAATTAATATAAAAAGTTAAATAGATACAAATCATAAAATTTGAATTTATTTAGTTAACAAAATAAATATTTATAAATATACAGTATATTAATAACATTATTGTAAGTATTGTTATATATGTAATATTTTAGCTCGTATTAACCCATTTCCCTTATTTAAAATATTTTATAAAATCCGGAAAATTGTGAATTGATTAGACATTAATTATAATTACTAATAATTGTCTTCAAGCAAAAAATTGGTGACCATTTTGTTAAACTCTTCACTAAACTCTTGATGTATGTTATGAGAACCCGATTTGAATCGATATAATCGCGAATCGGCTATTGTTTTGCACAAAAACAGTGGGTGCTCTAATGGTAATGGATCCAAATCACCGTGCAATACTTAAAAACATAACAATAACTAATTAAAAAAAATGTTAAGTTATTATTTGAATTGTTATACCAAATGTAGGAGACATTATATTATGAACTTGATTGCGGCAAATATCGTCCAAATTATTGATATAATGGTCACAATGTTTATTCCAGAGCACAGGTAGTTCATTACCATAGACTGCTTCATAAAAATAACGTGTTTGTGGGTTCCAAATACGGATATCACGGATGGCATTTATAACACGCTTTTCTTGTGACACCACATAAGCATTACCGCCCCAAATGACCAGTTTGTCAATACTCGAGGCATAGTTGATGGCCATTAATAATCCAGTCTTAGCCCCGTCACTCCAACCCAATACCGAATAATAATTATAACCTAATTGTGACATCAATTTTGCTGCCATATGTGCGTCGCGTTTGTATACATCACTATCGTATAATCGTTGAGGTGGTCTACTAAAGCCATAGCCGGGTGGGTCCCATGCAATCATTGTAAACAGATTTTTATCCAAACCCTTATCATTTGATAATTGAATACTAAAATCTGTACGACTTGTGCCTTGTTTTAAATTAATAATTAAAGTGTAGTTATAATGAAATGAGTTTGAATGTCAAAATCATTATCAAGTTTTTAGTAGACCTACCTATACCCCCTGGTAACAATAATAGCACTCTGGGTCCTGTACCAACTTTTTCATAATGTATTTTAACTCCATCCACATCAACAAACTGACCCAATATTGAAATATTCATTGTTAGACAAAAAAAAATAATATTTGATAATTGTATTATATTAATAATTTATAAAAATATTTAGAAAAAATATTATATCAATTAGATTTACCAATTCCTATCTGCACAATATTTTATTGTAATAGTTAAAAATCACATATATATATAAATTTTAGTAATTATGTGGTAAATCCAAAATCATAATTAAATAAATTTTTTGTATAAACTGATATTTTCCTCGTAATTTTCTCAATTTAAAACTTATATTAAATTATATTAAATAAGTAAAATATTATATAATAAAATTATTTCTACAAAAAAATGTTTTTTTTGTGAATAGTCAATGACTTAAAAATGATTTAAATTTTTTAAATATGATTAGCACATAATGTACTAGATGCAAATGTTGTCAAATAAGTTAAAAAATTATAAATATATACATGTATATTACAATTTAAATTGTAAAATATTATTAAATTGGGTTTTTAATAAATATAATATAATTTATATTATCTTAATAAATAATATACAGTATGTAGTAATTTAATAAAATATTATAATAAATAAATATATATATTTCCAGTATTAGATTATGTTAATTAAATCAAAATTAGACAAATAATTAGTTTTTAACCAAACATGAAACCCATAGATTTAGTCATACGATTGGCCTGTCTTTGCCATAACCTCAACATATCGATGGATTGTTTAACAACAGGTATACCTCCCGTTTCCATCATTGTCTTGAACTGATTGTTCACGTCATACACCATATCCTGCAAATGCGCCAAATTTTCGCCAATAAAGCCAAACATTCCCTGATCTTCGTCTTTATTATTCATTATGTTATCAATACTCGACTCGTTATCACTCTGTTTCTCCTTCAATATCATTGACAATGATTTACAGTTTACGATGTCATTGATGGTAATCAATGTTAATAATAAAGTCATTAAACAAATATTTTTAATGTTCAAATAAAACATTATTTTTATTAAATTTTTTAAATTATTATTTTAAGTAATATTATCAAAATATATCGTTTTTCAAGTAATTACTATTATTGTTTAACATTTGTAACAATAATAGCGTTAATTTATTTATACTATTATTTATAATTGTAAAAAAATAGAATTTTAATAATTAGATAATGTGGGCAAATATTTATGTCAAATAATAAAATATAATTACCTAAAAATCTAAAAAATTATAATTAAACCAATAAAACACTAATTAATATTTTTATACAAACTTATCTTAATTTAATTATATTTTAATATATTTGTTAAAAATTATCAGATTGACATAAAATAATAGATAATTAAAATTAAACTCCTCAAACATTTATAGATATTGATTATGTTCAAGCAATATTTAATAAATAAATAAATTTATTGTCATTAAAAATGGGGTCATACTGTAGATTGTACTACAGTATTATATTCAGCACATAATTGTATGTTATTTATTAATTTAATTTATTTCTAAATTTTAAATCTATTAGTTTTATGTTTTCTTTTATTTGAAAATTACTAACTTTAGTATTTTCCATACATTAAAAATAATTTTAAATATTTAATATGTAAAGTTTGATTTTTTAATCATCTTAAAATTATAAATCATCTTAAAGTAGTTTGTAAATAAAATTATTACAATAGCTATTTGATATATTAATGATTTTATAATAAATATAATATTTTATCATTAATGATTCACTACAATGTCATTTATATTTAGTATATGATTACATTTTATATATTAATTATATTATAGAAAAGAGTTATTTTTCTTTGCAAACTTGTTTGTAAAAATTTTATTATTACTATTTTTTTTATTAAGCTATAGATTATAAACAAAAAAAAATCAAATAAAATATTATTTAAATATTCTATTAATTATCATAAAAATATTATATATTAAGAAATATTTCAGCTAAATATACAAATTTATCATAAGAAACAAAATGTTTAACTTATTAATATATTTTCAAGTTTGTTAACTCGTTAGTTATATTATTATGTTAATGTATAACATTAACTGTAAAGTATTTATAATAAAAACTAATTGAATCCTAAAGTTTTTATTATTAACAAACAATTTCTCTGTGAATCCGATCGCAAAAAGGAAGTGATATTATATGCAAACAAAAAGGAAATTAATTTAAACAAACCATTTGTTTTCAAAATTAGTGTTTTTATATCATATTCTTTATATTAGATACATTGTAAAAGTTTATAAAATTGAATAAAATAATAATAATATTTAAATTTGATTTAATATAATTAAATTACTTTAATATTTATTATATTTATTTTAAAATCATTCAAATTCATATTAATCAATATTTGTAAGAATAACTATAAATTATAGTTATTTTTAAGATTATGATTATGTTCTCAAAAATAAGTATTAATTGTCAATAAAATTTTAACAATATTAATGCTACAAAAAAATATATTGTGTAGTTATTTTAAAAAATGCAAATTTTAATAATGTCATCAATTAGTAAAACCTAATTTTTCTAACTGTTATTTAACAATCAGTAAATTTTATATGTTGTGCAACACATATAACAACCAGTATTGTGAATAAAATAATAATTAAAATCATTTCTCATAATTAACCAAAACCAACACAACAATTGATAATTTAATGTCTTTATATTATAATTTAATTAATTCCTATTTTCAATGTGAGAACTATATTACAGTTATAATAAATTAAATTTTCATCGATAATAAATGTCAAATTAAATTAACTTTTTTGTTGTTGGTTAGTGTGTATGTGTATTGTGTACTGAATGTAAAATCTTAAGCAATATCTTTTTATATTTTGAAAAATGTTATTAAAATATAAAAAAATAGTTTACACAATTTTTTTCACAATGTTATTATTATTATTTGTTATTGTTATTATAGTAATGTAGTGAATGATTTCAATTCATAACTTGAAGGCTATGAGTGCTACAATCGATGTGATGTTTAGATTTTCAGTGATATACCAGTTGTATCACTAAAGATAATAATATAAACTTTTAAATAATAATTTTTAAATAATTTGCTTGATTGCTCTTCTAGTTATTTTTTAGCAAACATTTATTGTAATATTTTGTATTATGTTAACTATCTTTTTTTAAAAAAAATATGTCTACATTTTTTGAGATATCAATTAATAAATTACTAAAAATATATTTGAAAGCATTAAGTTTTTAAAATATTTAAAAAAAAATAGTTTAAACAATATTTTTGTGAATATATGTATCTTTTTAAATACTAAAATCATCTTATAAATATGTGAGCTAGAGTTAGATTTTTATTATTAAAAATTGTTAAATTTATTTTACTCGAACATTTATTAATATTTATGTTAATATTATTTATTTTTTATTATTTTATTTGCATATATATATATATTTCTAATTTTTAAATTTAATTTAATGTTATAAAATTTAAATTAATATATACAAAACTTAATATTATAATATAATATAATATACTGTTAAATTATGTATAATGAAAATAATAATTTCCCTACAATTAATTGATTTACCATGTGCGTATATGTCATTAAAATTTTTATATTGATTATTTCATTTTAAAAATATTCAACTATTAATTTACAATGAATAAAATATAATAAACTAATATCTGCAGTGTTATTGAATATGACTGAAAGTAATAATTACTTATTATTTTTATTATAACTATCACAATAATAACAATACTTATTATTAAAATAATAAACATAATTATAAAAATGCGATTTTATATTTGCATTTTCAAACAATTTCTAAAACGCTATATTAGTATCAAACTAATGGGTCGACGTAAACCGTACTTTATATTTATTATATTATTTGGATTTTATTTAATTTTTAATAATATTTCTAAATCATCATTGGATAATAGGTATGTATTTTAAAAAAAGCTATTTAAATTTATTTTAAAAATAATTTATATAATTAGAACTTACGATTTCCATATAAATAGTTTTGTATAAAATTATTTTTTATAAGTTTTTTTATAGTTTTATTAATATATTTATAATGTTTTTATATTGTACTTGTTTATAATAAAATGCTAATTAAATATTAATGATTAAAAAATTTGAATTTTTATTATCAAAATAGATCTTCAATAACTTCATCAACAGTCAAATCCAAAGTTTCAACAGATAATAGTGATTCATATAATTCATTGCCAATGAGTCCATCCATAACCACTATTTCCAGTCATTTAAACAATGATACTTTAAATTATATTATTAATACAGATTTATGTAAACTTATTGAGTGGCCACTGTTTGACGCCGAGACGCGGCCACTGTTTCGCAATCATAGCGGACGACGTGTTAAATGTCGATCATCTGATGTGCAGTTATTTCAAGTTAAACGGATCCACAAAACGATGGTCAGCATTGACTACTTGGCTACCGAAAAACCAAAGCCAGAGTGCTATATATTTGAATTGAAACGCAAGAGAGGAATGGACTCAAAAGTATTTTATGGATCAAAGATAGGTCCCATTAATAACTACTTCAATGTGACCACCGATACTGATGCCGTCCGTGTTGAGTGTTATCGGAAGACAACTAAAAAATTGTCGAAAAAAGCTCAGACAGAGATAGCCGTCAAATACAAAGTGTTTGACCAAATTGTACCATTGATTCCGGCCCGCAGTCTAAACACAAAAAACTCGGGAACAGTACGTCAAGACATACCTAATGTACTTATGTTGGGCATAGACTCGATCTCTTGGCTCAACTTTAAACGACATTTTAGTCTCACGAAAACGTTGGCCGAACGCTACGGGTTTTATCCAATATATGGCTATAATAAGATCGGTGACAATACTTTCCCAAATTTGATGGCTATATTAACCGGTAATTTCTATGATCACTATTGGAATGAATCCATGAGAGACACCAAATATTTTGATGACTTGCCATTCATATGGAAAGAGTTTGCCAAACAAAATCTGATGACCGCTTTCATTGAGGACTTACCGCGATATTCACTGTTTAACTTTAACCGCAAAGGTTTTATTGACGCGCCTACCGATTACTATCTGAGACCGATCTCATTGGCTATTAATCAACAGCTTAAGAGATACTGCTATAAAAATCAGATGGAGATTGAGGTAACCTTTTATTAGTAACTATTATTAAATAAAAGATTTATAATTATATGATTTGTTGTTAAATATGTCACAGTTTTACTATAATTATACCTACGATTTGATCAATGCTTTGACACAACGGCAACAAAATTATTTTGCTTTTATATTTATGGCACATCTGACTCATAATAACGCTAATTATGCCGGTTATGCTGATCTACCACTATATGCATTACTACATAAGCTATTTGATCAAAACCTAATGGAAAACACAATTTTGTTTTTGTTTTCCGATCACGGCATCAGATTTGGCAAAATAAGATCAACGGCATCGGGAATGCTAGAGGAAAGGTTACCGTTTCTCTACGTTTACATACCTGAGCACTACAAGACCACTAGTATTGATCACAATCTGGTGGTCAACTCACATCGACTCACTTCACCGTTTGATATTTATGCCACACTAATGCATATCACCAGAGGTATACCCAATTAATTTATTAAATTTATTACTAATTTTCTTAACTATTTCTGGTGTCAGGCAAACCTATACCCAATCTAAGTCACGGTCGTTCATTATTTGATGAGATCCCAATGAATAGGAGCTGTCAAAGTGAACAAATATCGGAACACTGGTGTACATGTACTCAACGTAACCAACTGTCCACTTATGGCAACATTACATATATCGGAAATTTTATTGTTAGCGAAGTAAACCGACTTTTGAAACCAGTGGCCAAACGGTGTCATAAATTGTGGTTAAATAAGATTCATTTGGCCTACGAGTCGCCAATAGCTGATAAAAAGCCATATGAGAGGCAGTACTTGCTAAGAGTCAGTGTTGAGCCCAGTTATGCTATATTTGAAGCCACTGTACGCAAAATGTTTGGCAAATTGCGAGTAATGGGTGATATATCCCGCATCAATAAGTATGGCACACAATCCCAGTGTATAGATAACTCGTATCTACAAAAATATTGTTTTTGTTAGACTCATAATTACTCTAACTATCAGCTTATCTGTGATATATTTATTACTTTATAACAAATTTTATTTACAGTATAGACTTTATAAAATATAGTAAACAATATTATGATTTGTACAATAATAATTATTGTAAAAACATTTATTTATTTTTTAAAAAAATTTATTAATTATATTTTAGTGCAATTAATGTATTTTAATTTAATTTAAATTTGATTTAATACGGAATTATTTTTATAAAAATATACACTATATTACAAAAGTTTATTATAAAAACATTTATATATCTATATTTTTATTTGTCATTTAGAAAGCATTAATATTCAATTTATATTATACAACATATTAAATAATTTATAAATAAAAATATACATTAAAAAGTGATTTATTAAGTAGTAAAATATTTATCCAAATTTGAGATATACTACAGAGAGTCTTAAACAGCGATGATAGCGGCGATGCTATTAATTTCAAATATCTGGTCAACAATGACTTGGATTTAAAATTACTATTTAGTAATTATTTTTAAAAAATTATAAATTACAGTAAAATTTTAATATAATTTTATCTTATAATTCACATTAACTCTTTTAATGGCTATTTAGTTAAGTTACTTAGAAATTGTAAAAATCAAAAAATGAAAATTTGTAATAATTAGTATGAAATAACTTTACAATATTAAATAAAAACTACCATTACTTAAAAAATGATAATATTGTAGTACATAATAATAATTAAATTTTAGAATATTATTTGAAAAAATATTTAATATTTTGAATCTTAATAATTGCAAATTTGATTTGAAAAATTCAGAGATTTAAAAAATTAAATAATTAATGAAAATAATTTGGAGATAAATGAATAAAAATAACAACAGAAAAATAAAATACTAAATAAAATACAAAATAAATATATCATTAAATTGAAAACAATTAGATTTTCTTTCTTTTTTTTGATCAATCAATTTTAAATTCAGTGACATTGCGAATAGGTTTGAATACACTGTCCTTATGTGTGTAAGCAATGTTACCTCCGACCCAATAGTTGTATACCATTATAACACATTTGGTCGTATAGTTTTGAATGACAGAACATCCCAATTCTGTAGATTGTTTCCAAACAACTTGAGTGAAATGGTTGACCAGTTTGTCTTTGAATTGTGGTAATGTTTTTTTCAGTTTCGTAGTCATAATACTCAATTTCCTTATACCAGAGCCAGACAGCTGTATAACAGTGAGCCTCTTTAGCCAGCCTTTCAGATGAATATATTATAGGAGAGCAGTAAAAAAAAAAAAAGATTATCTCCGGGTATGTTGTCGTGCCATTTCGGGTGCTTTAGTATATTACACACAATAGCTCTCAATTCAAGCGCCCGTTTCCACGAATAGTCAATAAACTGTAGACATATTGAAATTATAACAATTACTTAATAGATTCAAACATATGTATTGATATATTCTTTTTTAAAACCAATCGTTTCATACAAACTGAGAGAGTGTCATATTGGGAACGTTATGTAACGAACGATAGTGGTTATGTGCTTTCAAACATGACTGACTAAACTTAGTCATATTGTCGGGTGGGACCGGCAAATCTTTAAACTTTTCTATCAGGTTAGCAGTTGTCATACCGTACGGTATTTTTGTGATTCTCTTACCAGTCGTACCAGTGCTGGCACTACTGACAGTCACTTCAATGTTGTCATTCATACTGATTCTTATACCGTTACTAACTGTAGTATTATTGACATCAGTTGTGGTGCTGTTAGTCAATGAAGACTTATTAGAGTCGGGTCTCAACCAAACTATTTGCAAATTTGAAGTTTAATTGAATTTATAAAAAAATGGAAAATATTTATAAAATTTACTGAAATATACGCCCAATACTATAAGTCCACTGATGACCAGTACTGTCATAAATACAGTTACGGTTATGACTATTTTTCAGACCATAATGTTATTCAATGCAATTAACTTATTTTGTTAACTATAGCTGTCACTTGTTTGGTATATAAGTTTATGTTAGGTTAGGTTACGACAATAAATATTTACCGTAAAATATATAGAAATATTAATTTCAGCCAACAAGTGGCAGCTATAGTAAAGAATACCCCTATATTTATAATAATTGTTATGATATCGAGTTATTATACAATCGAAAAATAAAATATAAAATACAAATTTTTATAATAAAAAATATTTTTTGTAATTATTAAAATTATTATAAATTATATTTTTTAAATCATAAAATATTCATAACATTAAGAAACGTAAAGTAAAAATATTTATATACTATAAATACTTTGCGAAACTTTGTAAATATGAAAGCGTGTATTCAGTTAAGGTTTTTTAAAAATAAATATTTGTTATTAAAAATAAAAATGTTTGCAATAACAGGTTTGTTAGTAGTTAGTAGTCTTCCTCATTCATATCAAAACATATGATTCAAAAATACCGGTGCCTTAAAACCTGGAAAAAAGTAATTCATAATTATTGATGACTACATTCCATGTTTAAATTAATTCAATTTTATTATGAATAAGTTTTTTTTAAAAAAAAGTTTCCAAAATTTTTTTTTACAAATTAATTATATTTTTATTTATTTATTTACTAAAATAGAATAATAATCATTAAACATTATAATTAGTTATTATTATTTAAAATAATATATATATTAGTTTAGAATACATTATATTTAATGTTTTTATATCACTTATGAGTTATTATATGATTTACCGGTTTAATCAATCTTAAATATTGAAATACAAAAAAATAATGTTCAGTTATATTCATGCAATATTGTAAACATTAAGAAATATAAAATAAATTAATTTAATGAAAATAAATTTATTTTATAATTATTTTGAACTTTGCCAGACGTAACTCTTGTATAAAATAAATTGATCCATACTTTTAGGTGAGTGCGCAAACACCACATACATTCAAAGTGCATTCATACTCTCTCTCTCTCTCTCTCTCTCTCTCTCTCTCTCTGTACATTCAATTCATGTTTTCATTGTCAGGAATCAATGCAAGAATGAGGAGAGAGAGAGAGAGAGAGAGAGAGAGAGAGAGAGAGAGAGAGAGAGAGAGAGAGAGAGTCAGTTCATTGCTATTTTCTAAGCCATAATAAAAAATAAAAAACATCTCATTTCATGAATTTTTTAGTCATCATACTCTTTATTATAGTTTTTTGATGAACAATATATTTATTCAGTTTACATAAAATAGATTTTTGAAAAATATATTTAATATCATATTTATAATGTCTGTGTGTATAAGGGCTGTGATATTATTAATATTAAATTATATATTATTATTATGATATGATTGGTAACCTGTTTTTTAAAGTATACAATAATATAATACTAATTCATAAGCCTTTTACTTCTAATTTGGGCCCCACTTGTAATCGTTTTATATTATACTGTATAGCAGTCATCATAATTATTAAGACTGTTGTGACTAACTGTTGTGTAATACATATTATAAGACTCTCTTTAAATTTCTCTCTCACTTGATATTCACTGATGGCTATCATATGATTTTTTGTGTATTTGAACTGTAGTTATGCGCTGAATAATAATAATAATAAAACTGAAGATGAAGTCATAATTAGTGTCTTATTTCTAGACCAGTCATTTCACATGAATATATAAATATAAATTTATATATAACTTGTATATCGATATATAAACTATAATGTCGTGTAATATGCTTTTTAAAAATATAACTATATTTCATATATACTGAGCATTCATTATATAAATATATATATACCTTGATATTGAAGAAACTAAATTTTCAAATGTCAGATACAATTATGTTATAATAATATAATAATTTTATTGTTGCTATTTGAAAATTGTTTTTATTTTTATATAATAAGTTGAATGTCAATTCATGCAATATTTTATATTTATTAACTAATAATATTGATATTAATAATTAAAGTTATGTTTAATGTGCGTTCACTATATTAAACATTAATTAAATGTAATTATAATTCAGATTATTTGAAATAACATTTTTAAAATATTAATACTATTGAAAATGTTTTAATATTTTATATAAATTATTAATAATTTTTTGTTATATAAATTTATTGACTGTATATGAATGACAACTATGTTTTCAAATTCTAATAATGTTTTGCCGTTTAATATTCACAAATTGTAAATATTATACCGGTATAAAATTTTTTATATAATTAAGAAAATTACTAAATATTTATGAAATTATATTTGTTGTGATAAATTAAATTAAAAACAAATGGCTTTATTAAGAGAAATATTATCTCATAAAAATCGTTTTCTAAAAACTTCAATATTATATTTTTCTTTCATTGTTTTGGTAAGTTATATAACTATATATATTATAATAAATTGTATGATAATTTTTATAACAAAATATTAACTTTAATATTACTTATATACTATGTTAATATAATAGTACTATATTGTACTATATCTTACAAATAAACATCTTTTTCCAAAACAATACATTAATCAATTAAATTGTTTTCTAACATATGATTCAGTTTACATACTAGTATTCATTGTGTTTATTTATAGAAACAATATTATAGATAATGCATTGTGTAATTTGTAGTTATTTTATAAATAATATTATTATATAACTTGTTATATTGTCTGTGAATAACATTAAATATATATTTTTAATTTTAAATATTAAGTATAAAAAAATTTTAATTGCATATTTTATTATTGGCTATAAAATTTATAAAGTATTTTTTATTATAGTTAGTATATATACAATAATTTTTTCATAAACTTAGATTGTTAATTTATATTTTATAGGATTAAATTTTATTAAAATTATTATTTATTAAATTAATTATTTCTTAGTTAAATTATTAAAACAATAAATATATTAAATTTGATATCTATATCATATTCATTGTAGGGCTCATCCATTGCGGTGATCGGACCAACACTTTTGGACATTCGGCAGTCAATCGGTGCAAATCAGGCACAGATTAACATTATATTTCCGGTCGGTTCGATGGGCTATTTGTTGGGTTCAATATTGGGAGGAGTTATCTATGAGCACTTTGACAGTCAACTATCCATTGCAATGTTGGTGTCGCTGATGACTGTCTGTGAACTATGGTTTCCGTGGAATAGGTCTGTGATTGGACTGTCAGTCACGCAATTTATTATGGGTTTGGGAGGCGGAGGACTCGACACGGCTGGCAACGTATGGCTATTGCATATGTGGGGCAAAAGAAGTGCACCATTTATGCAGGCGTTGCACTTTACCTTTGGTTTGGGAGCATTCATTGCGCCCCTCATTGCAGAACCATTCCTCTCTACCAAACATAACGGTACTGACATTGCCGAAAACGCTGAGATAGTGGTCAATACTGGTGATGTCAGTGATCGGGATCTGATGGTATGGTATCCCTATACTATAATTGCCGCTTTAGGACTCGTCACTGTCATACTACTGGTTATTATGTATTTCAATAAAAGCACAGATAAACCACATCCGAGTATACAAAACAATGAGTCTCTAATAAACATGACTTTACGCCAGAAAGTAGTCATACTATTCATTGCTTCGGTAATATTTCATTCCTATTGTGGACTCGAGATAGCGTTCGGCCGATTCATGACTACATTCGCCTTCTATTGTGATCTAAATCTTAACAAATCAATCGGCGCTTACATGACATCTGTTTTCTGGGGAACGTTCACTTTGGTCCGGGCGCTCACTATATTTATTGTTGATTCTGTCGGTACGACATTTATGTTATGGGCGGACATAATCATTGTCCTCATCGGCAACATTGTGCTCATTATGTTTGGTAAAACAAACGATCGATTTTCAAAATATTATACAAATAATTAATAAAATATTATTTTTTATTAATTAATAGGCAATACCTCAGAATTGGGTTTATGGGTGGGCGTATCGTTGATGGGCATCGGTACGTCATCAATATTCCCGACACTTTTATCATTTATAGAGGAACTCCTACCGGTGACCAGTCGTATCGGATCTCTATTTCTGGTGGTCGCCTGTTTGGGCGAATTTACCATACCTTTCATTGTTGGCTATTATATTGAGTCATATCCATTGGTACTCATGTATGTCACAACAGTGGCCAGTGTTATATGTTTTGTATTTTTTGCAATACTATGTTTTGTGGCCAAATTAACTAAAGATGTTTACCGACAACAACGGGAACTCCAGGAAAAGGCAGACTTCAATAATCTCAAGGCTGTTATGAGTTAAGGATAAGACAGTAGAAAACAAGTATTGAAATAAAGAAACAAATTTTAAATAACACTTTTATAATATGAATATTTATAATTTAATTTATTAAAAATTAATTTTATATCACTTATTATAGAATTATTAATAAACATAGAAAGTGTTAATGTTTTTACGAAAATGAATATAAATTTATGATAATTAGGAGAAATGTTTCTCAATTTTTACTCTTAATATTAATATTTAATATTGTTTATAATTCATATAATGGTTCATCAAATATAAGATTTGTAATATATGTATAATTTATTTATTTCTATGATATAAAAAATGAAATTTTTGTCATCACACAAATTGTGATAAATTAATTGTTATTTATAATTGTTTTATTAAATACATGTAATGATACTAATAATAAAAAGTAATATATTATATTTGTCATTATAAAAATTAATTTATATTTTAATGATTTTTGTTGTTAGAGATTAAATAACATTTCATATTATGAATAAAGACATTTCAAATAAAATTATTAAAATAAGATTTAAGAAAATTACTTAAGAAATAACATTAATTAAAAATGTTTAAGAAATATTTTTATCTATTCATACAAAATATATTTTAATATATATTAATAGTAATGATAAAAATAACTTTCCTGTAACATGAATTGCAACATCTATTGTGCAATATATTGAAAACATGTAATTTATAATTTTTGTTAGATATTTAACCAAATTACATAAACTATTTATTTTAATTAAGTTTCAATTGATATCAATAAAAATGAGGTTAAATCTATGATATATTATAGCTTATAGCTTACATCTGTATAAACTTTGAATAGCCAAAAATTGCAATATTAATATTTGTAGAGTAAATTGAAATTAATTTTTTAAAAATTATAGATATTTTGCTTAAATTCTCTTTTACTAAAAATCTACATTTAAAAAAATAACTTTTAGCTTAATATATTGTATTATCAATATTAATGTTATTACAAATTAAAATTTATTATATATTTAATATAATAGAAATTTTTGTTATTAATATATACACAAATATTACTAATGATTAGTCATTATTTAGTTTAGTTAGTTACTAAATAAACTTTAATATATTTAAGCTAAGATTGTTTTGAAAACAACTGTGACATTGATACTAAAATATCATAAATTATTATTATTTAATTTAACTAAATCTTAGTAAACCATAATATATTTAATAAAGTTATTTTGAAATAATATAAGAATATTATTTTTATTGATAATTGAAGAATTACTTTTGTTTATTAATTTTTTTGACAATAATAAAAATAATAAAATTTTCAATTAATTTGAAATTTTAATATAAATTTCAAATTGAACGCATAATCTATTAATTATCAAATAATAATAGACTATATATACTAATTAATAACTATATTAAACTATAAATAGAGCAAAAATATAATATCAATAAATATTAATTAAACCATTAGAATATTACTATAATTAAAATCAATTTTTATAGTAATGTTACTATTAGTAGATAGCGACACTAATATTATTGTTTTATATATTTTTTGAATATTACCGGTAATATAAATTTATTTATTATACATTACTTATTATACTTAGTAAATTATATATTTGAATATATATTCATATACAGAACATATTTATAGAAATACTTTATTTGGTTATTTAAAATAATAAAATTATTAATTAAGAGACAAATATTTTAGTAAATAATGTATGAAAACATTATATATTATATTAATTTTATTTCAATTCTAATGAAAAAATGTTTTCAAATATTCATATAATGCAATAATATGTGAATATAATGATTAATGCAATAATTATAATGTAATCGTTATACAAATAATACATTTAATATTTGAGAAATACCTGTTTAATATGATTTATAAATCTTATCTCAAAATACTGTTTCTTATAATTATTTTATCTAATTTTTCTGTTACTATAGTTGTCACAAATGACTAAACACTAAATAAAAAGGTAATTAAATTATTAAAAAATCGTTAAATAACATTATTTTTAAATATTTTATAATTTTTTAAAGAAAACCTTAAAACTTATTTTTTAGATCATGTTATACTATAAAATAAGATTGTGTCCAATTTATACCCCATTATAAAGCCTATAATAAAATTTAAAAATATAATACTTATGTATTAAGTTAAGTGCAAAAAAATGTTTAAAACAAAAAAAAAGTTTTGCTAAAATGACGATATGTTGACTATAAAAAATTATTTTAAAATCAATAATTAAGTGCTTTTTTTGTCAAGTATTTAATGTATAGTAAAAGTATAAAGAGCTAAAAATAAGTCATGTCAAACAAAAATAAAATTTTAATTTAGATAATTATTTTAAAATTTAATTTGAGTAACTTTTTAAATAACTATTTGATAGTTTAAAAACTTATAAATAATAAACTATTTAATTTTTGTTTACAAATGATTAAATAACTATATACCGTAATATACTTTATATAATATAACTATCGGTAATAAATATAATATACTACTCTATGATATTAATTTTTTTAGAATTTGTAATTTGCTACCAATTTTTCTCAATTAAAACATTATATTAATACTTAACCTATTATAATGTAAAAATACAAATATTAATATAAAATTAAAACACAAAAATAAAAAATATTTCAAATAGTCATAATAATTAAATCAGTAATAATTTTTTGTTAACTTAAATTTCATACTTTGATAATAATAATATTTTATTGATAACGTGAAGTAAAACTTAATAAAATTAAAATGATTGATAAGTGTTAGCAATATTTTGTTTTTTAGTAGATATTTTAACAACTTTTATATTGTATTATACAGTATATATTGTATATATAAAATATAATAAACATTGGATAAATAGTTACAATACATATATTCTTATAATGGAAAAGATCACAAATCGTGATCTTTATTTCACTGACTTTATTGAAATCTTAGGAACGGTTTGTTTGACACCAGAGCTCATGACAAGACTGTCCGAACACTCGTACTTTGAACACGAAATGAGAACAGTTGTCCAAAGATTATCAACTGATGGCGAAAAACTGTTGTTTATGATGACATCGTTTACCAGATCCCGGAGCACTTGCGATGAATTCATCAGATTGTTGCGCGAAACCGATCACACGGACAGTCAATCTAACAAACATGTCGCCGATCGGCTACAGGAATATAACACATCCAAAGGGAACTGGGAGTTTCGTATGACACCCAATCTAAAGTCGTAACAAACAATTAATACTATAATTTTAATTATATTTATATATTTTTAATTAAAAAAAAACAGTGTCACCAAATCTAAAGCTCCGTTAAAGGGAACGTTGTTTTATTCGATGACTAAAACCCCGCGCGGAAAGTGTGTTATTGTAAATAACGTACCAAAAGAGGTGCACATAGAGTCTGATAGGTTTAAAGATATATTTCAAAAACTACACTTTGATGTCCATGACTGGTATGACCTGACTGTAGATAAGATCGTCAGTAATCTACAAGAATTAAAATCCGAAATAACCAGCGATGACGACGCCTTTGTGCTTATGATTATCAGTCACGGATCAGAAGAGTCAGTACTCGGTAAAGACGGCTGTGAAGGGCTGATCACATTGGATGTCGATCCCAGTAATAGTGTATCTAAACGGCAGATCAAAGAGGATGTTATTGAAATTAAAAAGATTGTCGACATATTTTCAGATAGCAATTGTCCGCAACTTATGCTAAGACCTAAACTGTTTTTCTTTACCTGTTGTCGAAACAGTGAGCAAATCAATTAAAAAATAAAAACCTTTTATTTACTTAACTCTTCATCAAACAACAGATCCTGTCGAAGAGCTAACAGGTCCTCAACAGCAACAACAACATGAAAAAAGTCAATCAACTTTGGCCACAGTTTTTACGGAAATGCCTAAAGAGGGAAACTTAAAGACAATGGACAAGTGCTGGTCTGATGCCAACCGCGATATATTTATATGCTATTCATGTGCTGAAGGTTTGCTTAAATTAATTATAATATTATAAATTAATAGATAATACTAATTATTTTTATAGGATCTAAGTCTTACTTTGATATTTTCAATGGTATCACCCATTTTGGACAGGCGTTCAGCCATTGTTTGGCACAGTATGCTTGCGAGGAAACATTGAACTCTATAATGAGTCGGGTATTTGACACAATCGATAACAAATTAATTATAATAAAAATCTTTTAATTAATCATTTTGTAATTAATACTAATGCTATGCTATCCTTGAATCAAATCCATTAACATATAGACCTGTAATTTGATGCACCAGTATTTTGAACAAACCGGAGATTATGCGCCAGAATTTAGAGGTAAAGGATTGAGACGGGAACTGGCGTTTAATCCATAATTAACTTAAATATCCATTTTATAAATAAAATCAATAAATATTGACCTAAAAGTTGTTAAATGAATTTTTAACATAACTATAATAATATATTGAGTAAAATATATTCATTTTCTTGTTATTTAAGTTATATAAATTTATTATAAATATAATATTTTAAGAAATAGTTTTTCAATTATAATTATTATTGCAGAAATTATTGCAATTTTATTGAAGAATAAATTTATAATTTCAAACTATATTCTGTAAAAATTTGGTTGTAATTTAAAAAAAGTATTAGTTTATTGAATTTTATGAGAAAATATATATTATTTAAATATCTATTATTTTAAATCAAAAAATATATTTTTACTTTAATTCAAATTTTAACATTTTTATAGTTTCCTTTATATACCATATACTGTACATGTAATATACAGGTATTAAAAATAATAAAACATTATAAAAAAAATCAATAAATCGTTTTTAAAAATTAACTTCACTTTATATTTCTATATTTTTTATTCAAGTGTTCTTTAATAATAATAATAAAAATTTTTAAAGTTTGTCACGACTTTTTCATATTTAAGTGTAAATAATGAAACTTATTTTGAAAGTGTTTTTCTATTAAACAAATTGATGTCTACAGTATTGTAGATCATCAGGTCTACAGTAGTGTTAGTTTTAAATAAATTGTTTTTAATATTATAGAAATAGTTAGTAAGAAACTAATGTAATCATTTGACTGAAAACTTTTTTATATTATATTTATTTAACACAATAATTGAAAATAATAATATATCTAGTATATTTATATTACTTTTATATTATAAATGTTAATAATAATAAAATACTAATAATTTTTATTAAGTGCTGTATAATATATTATAGATTTTAAGTATATACAATTTACTAATGGAGAATTCACCATTATCTTTTTTGTTAGAAAAATTATTTTTCGATAACGAAAATTATAAAAAATAATTGTTACCTAAAATTTATAAATTAATTAATTTACAAATAACTTAAAAATAAATACTTACCAATTATGCTTTTGGCAATAAAACTGTTTGTCAACTTTAAAAAGTTAATATAAATTTAAATATTTATTTTATAAAATTAATGTAGAATAACTAATTTATAATATATATTTAAGACAAATTTTTAAAAACTTAGTTATATTTTAAAGTTAGAATCTACAAAACATGATTTTAAATTTAATTAAACTAAAAATATGATTTTTTTGTATTATCTAAACAAATTCAAATTTTGTGACTTAAGATTGTTTCATAATTTATAATACAAAAATTATGTAAATGATTAAAAAACAAATTTATATATATATATATATATATATATATTTATTTATTTAAATTAATGGTGTTTTCTATTTTATTTTAAAATTCCATGAGTTAAGTGAAAATTCAAAATTACTATAATATCAATATTTTATAATAAGTACGTTAATAAATAAAGATATATTTATATCAATAATTTTTATGATGTTTTAGAAAAATATTTATTTACCAAACATTACTTTTAATACAGTACTAAATATTATGAATTCAAATCAATTGAAGATAATCTAATAAAATTTTATTAAAAGTACAATAATAATACATTAGATTATACAATAATTTTGATTGTTATTTAATTTAATAAAAACTGTCTTTAGATATAAATATTTATCTAATAATAACAATTTCATTTAATATACTTTTTCTAAATAAATAATTATAAATTAAAATTTAATATTTAATATAATGTTAGTATTAAATTATGGAATTATTAAATATATGATTTTTATTGTTTAAAGTATAATATAATTTTATACAAACAATAATGTATTTAAAAAACAATTATAGCTAATTATTCAATTAATTTTTATTAATTAAATATACTGTTATGAATATTATAAATTTATTATTTATATTTAAAATATGTATTTATCAACAAAATATGTAAGTTTATAATTATAAATTATTATTTAAAACAAACAAATTTTTAGATATATTAATATAAATAATTTGAAATAGCATTTGTTTCTCTATTTATAAACACATATATAATGAAAACATTAATATTTTTTAATTTTAAATAATTACTTACTTATAAATAGAAACCAATGAAAATAAATTTATAAATCACAATATTTATATTTAATAGACATTGAATTTATTTAATAATTATTTATTAATATTAATACTGATTTTTAAAAAAATATACAATAAAATATATAAATATAAATTAATTTGAACCGATCAACAAATTAGCTATATTCATGATATTATAATATCCAAATAATTTTTATCATTTTATGAATGATACTAAAAATTTTCTTTTAATTAAATATTTAACATATAATATATTTTTTAGTATTTTTAATAGACTTATATTAAACTATATTATAATTATAATAGACTTATATTATAAAATTCATTAAATTGTTATTCATAGATTTGGAAAACAAAAATATAATTTATTTTATAAGTAAATCCTTTCCATTTTTATACCTGTAGTGTTGTTGAGCACATGTATCAATTAATAGCCTATTGTTTACTCCCTTTTTGTTTTGACACTTTATCGATGAGACTTTGATTGATGACTATAATTAGTTGTGGATATAAATAATATAATGGCATTTAAGTATAATCCATGAATACTAAGTATAATGTATTTGAGTTTAATTAGCAATAAAGCCAATCTTATATTACGTAATAAAGTGAAAGTGAAATTACATTGTATCACAAATTGGATAACATTTGACTTTTAGTTTAGCGATTAATTTCATTATTCTTTAGTACAAAAAGTAAACATCACTTTTATGTGATGTATTAATAGTAGTAGTAGTAGTAGTAGTAGTAGTAGTAGTAGTAGTAGTTCATCATAATATAATAGAAACATACAATACATACATATTACATACAGTATGATACTATACATTAGTTTCATCGAAACATGTTTTTATCACAAAATATAGCACAAAGATTTTTGTTGATACTATAAAACATAAGTTAGAAGTAAATTAAATTTGTTTAAAGTAGTTAATGAAAACAAAATAATTAACAAATAATTATTGAAAACATTTTTATCAAATTATAGACTCTTCGATCATGAGTTGAGAAACTTTGTTATTGTTGACAATCATAGAGTTGTTATCATTGATAACCATAGCGTCCGACTGTTTAAGTACACCGTTAGTTGTGATCAATCGGAGGGCATTAGTGCGCTGAAGGTTTGGTTTATTAGCCCTTTGGCTGGAACTGGACGATGAAACCTCTATGAATGACCCGTTCCAACACCACATACCTGTGCAACGGACAATATTTTTGATCTCTTGACGAAAGTGTTTGTTAAGGCAAAAGTAGATCCACGGGTTGTAACAAACCTTAATATATTAAATAGAAAATTAACTAAAATTTGATAATGATTTGTAAAAGTTATAAATATTATTTATTTATTTTTGCAATTAATTTTATAATTTATTATATTATATTTGTTAAGTATTGAGATCTATATATTATGTAAAATACTTCACTTTATTAATGATATTACTTTATATTTTAAAATGTTTAGAAACTCTATATTTTGTTTACCTGTATTTAAATATAAAGAATGAAAATTATTTTAAAAAATAGATTTCTTATTTATTTAGTAAAATATCTTATTTCACGATTTAAATAATCTTATTAGATAAAAAAATTCAATTTATTTTTTTTATTGTATTGATATATTTTATTGGGTATTTAATATATACTGTATATATTTATATATAAACAAATATTTTAAAATATAATCTATATTTCTAACTTAAATTATTGCAGTAACTTTCAATTTTAAATATTTTATATTAAGACTAGGGTTGAAAAATACTTTGAACTATAATACAGTATAATACAATGTATTGCATGTATTATACATTTTTAAAAACTAATATCTATTATGTTAAAAGAATTAATATAACTCTTTAATGACAATATAATTGTTAGAAAAATCATTATTTTTTATATTAATACTTGTTTTCTAAGAATAAAAATCTAATAAATAAAGATATACCGTTTTTAACCACATAACTTGCCATATCAATTTTAAAAATTAATTAAGTGTCATAAAGGTATGGAACTAATTACCACTAAACCTGCCATACAGTGGCAGATAATGCGATAACTAAAATAACCGAATGGCAGTAAATGTGATAACTGGTATCTACACTACTATAAGTGTTTTAAATATCTAAATTTAGTTATAATTAATTAAATATATGATCAATCAATAAATAAATAAATAATTTAATATTCTAGGATCGATCTATAATTAATAAATGATCGATCAATACTATAAAATTAATAATCAAATATATAATAAATTTAATTCGCATTAATAATGCATAAATAATCGCATTAAATAATGATAAAAAATTATGAGTGGCATGAATTTGACACATAATAAAAACTTATAACATGGCTGGGATTTTGTGCCCCTAAATCTAGCAAATTCCAGGGGAACCAATTACCACGAAACCTGCCACTTATCGCATTACCTTCCATGCCAAATTATGTGCGCAACAACGGTAAATAAAATAAAAAATTAATATCATATTTAAATTTATCATAAAACATAATTATTTTGCTTATATCAGTGGTTTTGATACTAGGTAGCTAACTTTTGTTATCTATGGCAATATTGGTCATGTATTATACTGTATAATAAGTTTTGTATTTTACAAACATTATGTCTCTGCCAACACTAATTAACATACAGTTTCATATCTTTTATTTACTGTATAAGTTATATACAGGTCCATAAATATTAATATAAATTTTATTATGAAATAATATGCATAGACAATAATTTCTGATAAATATTATATTTTAGTAATATAAATATTTAGATTTATAACATTCAAATTAAATGCTTTTATATATAAATTCAAAATTGAAGAAACATTTTGTTAATACATACGGAACTCATTGCAAACCAATGGCAAACAAGAAACCAATTAATATCTGTAACATTAGTATTGATAAAATCAGAGTATATGTGATGTATATTCAATGGGAGCCAACAAATGGCAAATACGAGTACAACGATGGCCAACATTTTGATTGTTCGCCGACGGGAGCGTTCGCGGGTTTTTTGTTGGTCAGTATCGGTCGACAAAAGTTTGAACCAAATGTTAAATGAGATTATAATGTATGCAAAAGCCGTTATAGACAACGGCACCACATATTGAGTGAGAAATGTAAACATTGTGATGACTTGTCGGTAGAAAGTCCTATGATTTGGAAACACTGCCCGACACCGATACAGCTCCCGATGAACTTTCATTACTACCACTTCATTGAATGCTACGTTTGGTATCGAAAATATTAGAGCCGTTAACCAAATGATTGCTATAATAACAATGATTGGCACAGAAGTAGACAGTCGTCGGTGTAATGGATTAATTATGGCCTGATATCTGTCTATTGCTATTACTGTCATCGAAAATGTTGAAACATATCTGAAAAATATAATTAATAATAGATATTATCATTATTTATTATATCATCAATTTATTATTAATCAATATTTAACAAAAGTAATTTAAAATGACTTTTTTACAAATATAATAATTTTATATTCAAATAAAATATATATAATATTCCTATCAGGTATATAAATATGTATGACTTTTATTGTAATAATGACTATTTTTTAAAAAATAAAATACTTTATTACATAATATACACAATGTTAAACAATATACATTATATGATAAAAATAATAATAGACATAATTTAATAACTTTAGACATGATATTTAGCAATCAATTTATTTAAATAGTTTTATTTATTCAATAGATTATAATCGTAAGCATATTTTAATGATAATTTTTTTATTGATTATTGCGTTTACTTATATGAATTATATCATAGAATATTACATTTGTATGATAAATGTCTTGAAAATAATTTATGGGATAATATTATTATTCTGATTGTAAACAATGTTATAATTGATAGTAAATGTTAGATGAAAATCCGTTAGAAAAATAATAATTATACGATATATAAATAACTATAAATTATAATTTAATAAAAAACTATACATTACTGAAATATTTATCAAAATAACATTAAATTTAAGTATAATTAATTGTTTGACAATTATTTCAATTTATTATATGTCTAAATATTTTTTGATATTTCTAATCAATTTTTAATCACTTTTACTAATATTAAATAAAATAGATTTTTTTTCGTTGCTAATGTAAATATGATTTAGGAGTTTATTGAAAATTGTAAAATAAATCTATTTGTATTTGTTATAAATTTTACAACAGTATAAACATAAATTTTATTATACAATATATCCTACAATAAACATTTATACAATAATATAAAAATACAACTAAAATAAAATGTAGTTTTTCAGAATAAAATAACTATTCATCAAAATCAATATAAAACAATACATTTTAAACAACATTAAGTATATTTCTTAAACATTTAAATAACATTTTGTTACTAATATAGTATCATATTATTAATATATTGTATCTTTATTATATTTATTTTAAAAATGTACAATATATATTTGCTAAAGTATATAAAAGTATTTTATATAAATGCTGTATAAAACTATAATAAATTATATTTGTTTTAGTATATAAAATGTAAATTTATATTAATATAAATCAAAGCTATAAATATATAATATATGATATATTAATAAA
This sequence comes from Oppia nitens, assembly GCF_028296485.1. NCBI lineage: Eukaryota > Metazoa > Arthropoda > Arachnida > Sarcoptiformes > Oppiidae > Oppia > Oppia nitens. The sequence goes on along the minus strand of NW_026533221.1, from coordinate 9,128,079 downwards.
AATACAAATATTTTGTTTATATTTTACTACAACATTTCAATAAAACTAATGAACATAATTGAAATATTTGTTTATATTTTATTATTTAATTCAAAAATAAATTTTGTAATTTTAGTAATAAATAATTCAAATAAAACATTAAAATATAAAATAATTTAATATAGCTTTAATTGAATGATATTAATATTTTGAAACCAATGTAATACTAAATTATTAAAAAATGTTTGTATAAAAAACAGTATATATTTTTATTATAAATACTATAATTTAATTAATAACATTGTTTGTATTAATAGTTCAAATTTTTAAATGGCAAGCAATGGATATCTACAGTAGTGTTCAAAATGTTTTATACAAATATTATTTCAAAAGCCTAATTAAGTTTTATTAGTTGTAATGATTGCTTATAAAAAATATTTTATTATTGCATATAATAAACATTAGAAAAATAAAATAAAATAATCTAATTTTTTAATCTAATAGTATTTAAACGTTTAAATCATTAATTTCATGACATTGTAATGACATTGAGATAAATATTTATTGTCTACAGTCAGACCATACGTCCGTTTATTAAGTGATAAAAGTAATATCCGTGTGGACCACAAATGAAACAATCAATTGATTTATTTAGTTTATATTGTCATCAAATGTACTTAAATAATACAGTAATTATTAACTGAATTAATGATAGTCATGTAAAGTAGGAGTGTAAACATTTAGACCATTTTGTATTCCCGGGAATCCCTTAGATGACCTCCAGGGATACTGGGATGAGACAGGATAGGGATCACGTTATAACATCAATGCCTAATAGGGATTCCCTATAATCCCTGTAATACATATGTAAACGTTAAACAGTTAAACATATGACTTTTAATGATATATAAAGTATAGTACTGTTTAGTACACAGTATTACTGTATTATTATTATATTAATTTATTATTTAGAAATGTGTCAAAATTTATTCTAACAAAAACATAAATCTACTTCATATACAAATCGACTTAATAGTTGTTTTTTGATGTTTACTGTAATATCATGGGATTGTTGTTATGTTAGTGACAGCACTACTAATGTATAAATAAATATCATAATATTCTTATATAAATATATTGTATATACAGTAAGATAATATCATTTTAAATAAAATATAAATTTATATAATAATACAGAAAATAAAGTAAATTTGTTTCAAAAATATCATAATTAATAGATCCATATTATAAATAATTTTTAAAATAACTGAATTTAAATGTTTTAAAACATATTTATATTTAATAAATATTATTTGTGTTTAATTTAGTTAAGTCATGGTTTAACTAAAAATTGTGTTTAATTTTTTTTTGTTGATAAAAACATTTATAATTTTATTTGAGAAAAAAATGTGTACTAAATGTCTTATAACTGTATACAGCTTTAGAAATCAAATACCAATAAAAGCAAATATAAAATGCTTGTAAACAAAGTAAAGACAGTTTTATATTAAAAGATTTGTTGCTTTTATAACATATTAGTAAAAGATATATTAGTTAACAACTTGTGACAAAAAGAAAGATTATATAAAAACTGCAAATTAAATAAATAAAATCAATTGTCATTGAAATTGTAATGAGTAAAACATTTGTTGTAAAGATATATCCAATATAAATATAATATAATGCAATTCAAAATGCAATAACAATTTTATTATAAAAATTTGGTTTTGAAGTTAACAAAATAAAATTGATTTTAATTTCTAAGCAAATCTTAACAGTAAATATACGGTTTAATAAAAAATATGTTTGGGTCTAGGTTTTTAAAAATTCAGTAGCAATTATATATTAATTTAATTAAATATTTACATCTACTTAATACTTGTTATTTTCAATATATTTATAATATAAAAAATATTATTTTCTAACCTTAATTAATGAAATGAAAGTTCGTTCCTAAATTTTCTGTTTCATATTTTATTATATTATTTAATGCTTTAAATACCAAATTCATTAAATCCACAATTTAGTTATAAAGTAATTTATATATTAAATCAAAATTTTTTTTCATTACTCAACATCTCATTTGTTTTTTTCTTGCTATTAGTCATTATTTATTTATTAATTAGAGTCACTAACGGAATAATAAAAATGTATTTATGGTAAATATAAAGTACTTATATATATATATATATACTGTATATATTTAATGTGATACTACAAATTAATTTATATAAGATAGTACACTCATTAAATCAATTTAATTTTTTGAAATGGATTAACAAAATTGAATACTACTGTACACTACTTTAGTTGAATTTAAAATAGCTTTTTTCATCGTTGAATGACTGAGTTATACTTGCAGTCAGCAAATTAGGTCAACATTATTCAAATATATATATATTTTGCATTAAGTCATTAGAAACATTTGATGGATTCGTAAGTAATGCATAAAATCTTATAGACATAAAATAAACTCATTTAATATTTTTGTATTATAATAAAAAAAATATTTGTTGTTATTTTTCTAATATTTTTTAAGAATTTGTTTGTACATTAATATCATTTTATTTATAACAACATTTATGGGCAAAATTGTATGCAGAGAAACGTTTGAATCGTATATAACGTCTAATAATGTCTAAAATGTTAAGAATGTRTGTGTATTAACTCGTATTACACAATTAAGTACAAAATAATAAAATAAAATAAATGATAGACTACTACACAAAAAATAATTTTGGTGTTCATGTAATTTAATGTATTATTATTTGTAGACTTCTTTATCTTTTTTTTAACTTAAAAATTCATTTAATTCTTACTTTTAAAACATTAAAGATTGTATTATATATATCATTAAATGTTTTAAGTGATAAATAAGAAAATTGTTTTATTTTGTCTCAATTTAAATGTTCTTTTAAAAACTTTCTAGAAATTTTTATATTATTTTGTAAACTTCTCTTTTTTGCCAACACTATAACACTCCCACTCTATACTTAATTAATTTAATGATAATGTATTTCACTTCAATAAAATGTCATTTTTTATTTAATATAAAAATGATTAACTTTATTTTTAATAAACTCATACTTGTTAAAAGCAATTTGCTATAATAGTAGTGTTAACATGAAAAACGTTTATTAAATTAATTTGTTGATTAGTTTTTTTTAAATAACAAAATTCATAACAAAACATTTAGACATAAAGAGAGTAATAAAAAGAGAAAATAAGTGAATGAAAGAAAGAGAAAAATTTATTATTATTATATCTTATATTATGTTTTATGTGTGAAATGTTTTCAAATATTCAGTTATTTATTTAACATAAAGTAAAGTATGCTTTTTGTAATACCAATATATCATATGAAATAAATTTTAATATATACAGTTGTATACTCTAGTAATATACAGTAGAAATTGTATATATAAAGCATAAGAGCTTTAATATCTATCGATTCATAATATTATTTATATTTAAACCTTTCTGCACTTATTTGAGTGATTTCATCGATCCGGTCATCAATTCTAGGTTTTCGTAAATCTAAGTATTATTAAGAGAAACTCAACTTTCAATTATGTTTTAACTCTCTCTCTCTCTCTCTCTCTCTCTCACACACACACACACACACACACACACATTAAAACTCACTCACAATAAATATAATATTGAAAAATTGAAAAATAAAGAGAATATAATTTTGTTGAATAACCATAAAACCAGTCATAAAGTAATATAAATATTATTCTGCATTAAACATATTAATTGTGTTTTTGAAATTCCAATATTCTTATACATCTAACATAACTATCGGATAAAATTATAGTTAGTAATAATTTTTATAATATTATAACTATATTATATTTAATGAAAAATAAACAAAATATCAAATATCATATAATTTTTAGAGCAAATAAAAACTTTTAATTTTATTGTAACAACAAATATTTATTTTAAATATTAAAAAAGTTCATCCAATTGTATTTAATTTTAATATCTTGTAATACAAATATTCCTATTAGGCGTGGTTCACATATTATGTTCGCACTTGAGGGTAGGGGGGTTAGCCAAAGTGAACTTTTGCGAACGATGGGGGGAGGGGTAGAGACAATAAGAACGTTCGCATTTAGATATTTTATTTCTTGTGGGTGAGGGGGTAGCGCTTAGGGACATGCGAACGTAATTTTTTTAATGATTACATGCRAACAATTGCGAACATAGGGGAGGGAGGGGGTCTAGATTTCTTAAAAAGTGCGAACGTAATATATGAACCACGCCTTAGTTGTTTAATGCTTAAGTTAACATTAGATCATAAGATAATTTACTGTAAATGCATCAAAGTTTTCAAACAAAAGTTTCAGTTATTTGTTGTTTATGTTTGCATTTTTTCTTTATTTAATTATTTATTATTACAATTTATGTTTTATTATAATAAACAAACATTCTTTAGTCACAACTAAAATCAAAGTTAACTCAATTTTTATTATTATTATTCACTAATATTGTCATAGCATTGGTCATCATAAATAAGAAAGCGATAACCATTTTTGAGATAATAAAATATCAATTAATGTTTAAAAAGTTGTATTTCATTATAATTAAAAATTTTGTGAAATTCCCATATCTATAGCTATTGTAATATTTCATTGATAATACATAAATCACATCACTATATAATATGTTATACTATACTACTATATTAATGGGATTTTTATTTGTAAAATTAATATAGTTATCTAATTATAATATTTTTTGTATTTTTTAAATAATTAACATATTTATATTTTTAGTTTAATATAATTAACTAATTTATTTTTTACTTTGAATATTAATTAAAATACTAATAATAAAATTTAGTTAATATTTATAGTTATAATAAATTTTTTCAATATAACAAAATTACTATAAAGAACACATATACAGAAATTTCTCTATTATTTTTAAAATTTTCATTTTTTGCCAACTATAATTTTAATATACTGTATAACAATTTAATTATATATTATTAAATGGTTATTAACTTATTTGAAATCGTTAATTGAGTTAATTATATTTAATTGTTATATTATTAACTATTATACATTTATAATTAGTAATGTTTTTAATAATATAACAATTTAAATGTCAAACTTGAAATAATTTTTAAAAATAATTTTCTAATATTTTATTAAATAGATTTCAAAGATATATATATGTATTATTAATATATAATATTTTTCTGAGAAATATCTTTATATCATATTTACACAAGTTTTTTAATTTAGAAAATTAAATTTTTAATTAAAAAAATATTTGTATATTTGTATCTTTTACAATTGTTTTTATAATAAATAAAAATAATTATAACTATCGTTTTCAATAACTGGTTGATCACTATTTCATATCGTTTTAAAAAATTCAAAATATATCTTTCATTTCTGTAGTTAAGCGATAAATATGAGTAAAGTTATAAATTGTTTGTAAATACAGTAAACAAGAATTATAATTAACTAAAATTATATTATCTAAAATATTTTTGTTATACAGAAATAATAAAATACATTTACTCTACATAATTAAAGCAATATTATAAATAATTTAAATAAGCTATAATACTAATAGTGTTAAAAGTATTGATATATATTTAATTAGTATAATATTCAGTGATAAATATTAAATAGGATATTTAATACAAAGTGTTAACTTCTAATAATCATTGAAAATATTTGAGTACATAAGTATCGTGCTTTGAATAATACAATATATTAGTCAATACAATACACAAAACTAATATAAAACTCTAGACATGTCTCTCTCTCTCTCTCTCTCTCTCTCTCTCTGTGTGTGTGTGTTTCTAAAACAACAAATATATTGAATTATTAATGCAATATATCTAATATTTTAATGAGATTTAAAAAAAATATTTGTTTATTAATATAAAGTATGACAAATATGACAAATATTTCAATAATTGTAAATTTAATTAAAAATAAATTATTTATTCTATTATTTATTTTTAGTATCTATTTTATTGTAATTTTTTGTAATTGTTATATAAATTGTTATATTTTTACTTTAAATGATAAAATATTTTGTGTTGTAAACATATAGTTTTTTATTGATTATTTAATCGTTTTAATTTAATCGATTAATTTTATTTAATAAATATTTCTTTAATAATATTTATATTTTACATATTTAATTAATCTGTGTTTCTTATAAAATATTTTTTTAAATTAAAAAATTATATATTATATTTTAATATAATATTTGGATTATCTTTAATGAATATTATCTTTAATTATAAAAATTATAATTATTATTAAAAATATGTGTGTCATATTATTATATATCTTAATAATATTTTAATAATTAAACTATTTTATATTTTGAATTATTTTCTAATATCAATTATGTATATGTAATGTAAATCTTAGTATTTATTAAAAACTATAAGTTTCTAAATATAATTTCTAAAAGTAAAGTATTCTTTTTAATATTTAAGACAAAATTATAATTATTTATAACATTTAAATTCTTTAACTCTATATTATATGTTATTTTATATTATAATTTTTTTTGTTAATTTTTTATAACTTACTAAATTTTATCAAATTTTTGATAGTTTTAAATTATGTAAAATGATTTATGTAAAACAACTTATAAGTAAAAATAAATAAACCTAAAATTTTATTAAAATATAAATTATATCCACACTTAATATTGTGAATTAAAATTAATGGTTTATTTTCGCTGGCAGCGAAAAACGAAAAAATGCATTTTTAAAATCTAAATTAAAAAAATCCTCTCATAAAAAATTTATTAAAAATAAAATAATATTAAATTTTTGTATGTCTTTAAAACATTATGCAGTATATATAAATTTAAATAGTAATAATTTTAAAATTAAAATTTCTCTATAGAAAACAGTTTAAAATTAACATTATTTATTTTTATTTATTTTTTACTAATTTCAAAATTTTCTTGACTATAACATTTAAATTGACTTAGATATTTTTATAACATTCAATATTAATTATTTATTACACAAATTAATATAATCATGTATAACAAAAATTGTTTAACTATTCATTATTTTGTCTAACAATAAAATATTTATCATTACTTAAGGAAATGTTAAATGTCGTAAAGAAATCGATGATTAAAATTTTATATAAATTTATTAGTAAGAGTACTGTTTTTATTGTTTGATTACTAAAGTAAATAATCGCATTAAAATATTAAATATTAAAAAATACATCATTTTAATCTTTGAATCAATATGTCTATATGCAATATAAAAGATCTATTTATTAGCCAAACATATATAAACTATAATGTCTTAGATAATATAATTTTAATAAATTTATTTTTTATTAATTAAAAAAATATTAATAAATAATAATAATTTTTTTGTGAAGTTTTTATTATTATTCTACTAAATTAATATTTATATAATATTTTAATTATTGTAAATATTGCAATAACATTACCAAAAAGTTTTCATATACTATTAATATATTAATTTCATATATTGCTAAAATTTATTTMTAAAATTAATTGTTATGTTTTGTTTAGGATTAATTAAATCGTTTAAGTAAAATTTAAATTTTAAAATGTATTATTATGTTTACATAATATTATTTAATAATTATAATTACATTTCATCAAATAGTATATTATAAATAATTATGTTATTAATGAATTGCTATAAACTTCTATAGAGTTTAAATTTAGAATATTTTTTTGCATATTAATAATATTAATAAATAATATTACTGTTAAATACATAATTATTAAACATAAATTTTATTGTATAATCGATAAAAAACATTATAATGATAATTATAATTATAATAGCTYAATAATCTCTTATTTTAAGATAAATATATTTTTACTTTAATTAGAGTTATGAAATATGCAATAAAACAAAAAATTCTAAAAAGCATACAAAGTAATAACACACAAATAATAATTATAAGTATTAAATCACAAAATTTTAAAAATTAAGTAAATATAATAATATTTTTAAAAATTATATTAAAAATATAAAAATAAATGTTTGTTTTAAAACTTACACTGATGTGACCTGGATCAATGGTAAGAGTATGCAAAGTGTATGTCCAAATAGCCAGTCATCCATTAGAATTCGGGTCACATTGAATGGTATGTTAATGGCTGTCATAACAATGTCAGATACCGTCAGATTAGCCATCAATAGGTTTGTCTCTGTTCTCATACGTCTCTTCTTGAATATCACATAACAGACCATCAGATTTCCAAACAATGAGATGATAACAATAGTACAGTAAAAACATATAATGATTAGATTGCGGACCCATTTGTCGTACAGATAATCGGGATGATTGAGAAATTGTTTTAACATTTCTCTAATATCATCGGCAGTCATATTTATTGTCGCATTACTGTCCAAMGCACTGTCCATCACTTTGATGGCACTTTCGTTTGGATCAATCATATCTATATCAGCCATAATTTTACGTTAATAATCTTTATTTGTTTGTCACTCGATTACTTGACTATGAATATCATATTGAATATCCTTACAATCTTTCATATAACTGTATGTATGTATATATATATATCAGTATATATATATTGATAAAAAATTAATAATATTGGTGTTTCAATCACATCCATACATCCATTTGCTTCACTGAATACATATGTGYGCTATTTTAGTCTTTCCACATCAATATGTGTGTCGAGTATTATGTCTAATAGTATGAAAACAATGTTAATTCAATGGACACCAAATCATTAATAATTTTTTTTGACTATTGTTACTGTACTTTGCTTTAGTTATAAACTTCATATATTAAATAGAATATTATGAAACATAAAACCACGTTTTTAACACAAAATAAAAGTAAAGATTTTATCTATGTTTTTATCTTTATATATATATATATATAATATTTACTATACTGTATACAATATAAATGTTGTTTTTTAAAAATGATGTTATTTTGTTTGAAAAAACAGACAGTCTGTGGTTTGTTTAAAAACGGTAAAAACATATATTATTAATAAACTGAACATAAATTTTGAATTACACGCCACAGATAAAAATAGAAACACTGATAAAAATTTTGAACTTTTTTAGCTTATAATTTTGACTGGACTTATGTCTAATGTACAATATTATATAAAATATTAAACAATAACAAAAAAGTTTATATTTAAATAATAATATTATGTTAGAAACATACACAAACTTACTTTTAAAAAAAATGTTTGTAAACTTTTTTTAACAATCAGTTTTCAGCGCCGGCTAATAAAAACCGGTAAATAATAATAATATAACTCATAATTAGAGAAAAAAACATATTTTTTTAACTGTCGAAAATCAACTACCAGTGCCGTGAATAGTGACTTAAGTAAATGAAAGAGAGTCTATATAGTCAGTCACAGCACATACTCTACAACACCGACAACTGTAAGACTGGAAGTTATTTTAACAATAAAATCGATTCAATGCGAGGAACTGTTACTCTTGTGCCGAATATACTGTATATACAATACAATACAATATATWGTATGAACAGTGAGTTTGCGTCCATACCTTACAGTCAAACGGCTTACAACTATTTTTGTGATATAAATTTAAAAAAATATAATATAGAAATTACTGTACATTTAGTATAATATAATATGCTGTACTCAAGTTAAAAAAATAATTTATAATAAAATATCTTTTTAAATTATAACAATTATTTTGATGCTAACTTTTCATAAATAGGTTAAAAAAATTTATCTCTCTTTCACACACACTTTCTATCTATCTATCTATCTATCTATCTTATATATCACTAACTCACTCATCTAAAAACAATACTATTTTATAATAAGTTCTTTATTTATAGTTTTCATTTTTATTAGATTAATATAATACACTTTTGTTCAATTAGGAGGTTTGCATACTGTAAATATTTTAAATAAATGTTTTTTCTAATATATTAAATTTTTGTTATATTTATATGTTAATAAAGGAAAATGTCATTTTATAAAATTTAATAAATTAAATTTATATTAAGTTCAGTAAACGTAATATAATCAACAATTGTATTTTTGTCACTTATATTGTTTCTCTTTTTCTTTGTAAAAATAAAATATACTAAATAATTATTTGTATAGTAAATTCTAGTTATATTTGAAAATACAACTTTAAAAATTTATATTATTAATAATATACAGTATATTCCAGTGTTGCCAAAGACAAAATGTTTGTATAATACACTGTATGCAGTACATACATAGTATACAGTATAATACATAACCAATTTTGCATACAAACAAAATTTAGCGCACCTAGTGCCTTGCGATTGGGATCATATAAGACAATATTAAAAGCATTGATATAAGCAAAATAAATAAGTTTTTAATAAATATAGATTTAATATTAATTTTCTATTGAATTTTTATTTTAATTAATTATATTTTTGTTATTTAAAAACAACGATTATTATAGCACTAATGCATTTTCTAGCAATTATATTATTATTGAATTTTTAAAATCAACATAGTATATATATTAGTTTTAAAAATTATATTATATAAGCAATACATTGTGTTATACTTTATTATATAAAAACCTTGTATTTTTCCGACCCTAGAATATACAGTACATGAATTATACTATAGTATAATTATACTACTGTATGTATAATAGATATATATAAAATGAGTTTATCTGTACTATAATTAATCATTAACTATAATTATGGTAAAACATTGTTATTAATAAATACAAATAAGTTTTAAAAAATGATATAAAACTAAATCAATCATAGTTTTTTATTAATCTAAAAATTTATTTTCAAATTAATTAAAGTATTATTTAATACATAATATTCTAGATTTATATTACAGATATTATTAGAGATGGGCAAATAGAAAGTTTCTAGAAAATTTCTCAGGAATAAATTTCTATAGAAATTTAACTTTATTGTTATACTATGGGATCCCCATATCTAGTTATTGTAATATTATAGATAAAATATTATACTATAGAGTATATACTTTACAGTACTATACAAATGTGATAACTATATATAAAATAATTATAATTATTTAATAATAATTAATTTTGTAAAATTGTATTCATCATTTTATTATATATACCATACTGTAGTTTAATTAATTAATTTCTTACTTTAATTAATAATTAAAATAATAATAATAATATTTACGGTAATGTATTATTATATGATAGCAATATCGAGATAACAAAATTAAAATGGGGATCCCATAGATAGAAATTTCTTTTAGAAACTTTCTAGAAATTTCTCTATTATTTTATAAATTTGTCTTTTTTGCCAACACTAGATATTATTAAAAGAAAATATGATTGATAACTGACTTTATTTGTATAATTGAAAACTTTATACTAAAATTATACATTATTCTAATAAATATTATTTTATAACATTAATGTTTACCATTTCTAGTGATTTAAAATCTATTTATTAAAATAAGATTTTATTGATATTTCAATGGAAAATATAACATTAATCTGATATTAATTGGTTTGTAAATTACATTTGTTTTTAAATAAGTAAAGCAGTGTCTGAGTGTTTGTCTGGAAAAACATATATTACAATATTATATGAAACTTTTRTTTTGATACATCTATAATTGCTTTAATTAATACTGTATATGAATGCAAATCATACATTTTAAATACAAATTAAAATATAACGTATAAACACATAGATTATAGTTTTATTTTGATATTTAGTTAAGTTTTGTAGGYTTAGGTAAATCTATTTATATAAAGTAAATGTTATTTCTTAGGTGATGTTAGTATATATATATACAGTATATACAGGTAATACACCCAATAAAGCTATGTAACCCTCGTTTGTCATAATATGCATTTACGGGGTTTTGAGAACTCTTAAACTATATTTCTCTCTCACAATACATTGGTTATAGCATTCAGTATAGCAGTCAATGACAGTCGACTGTTGATGAGGAGTATATATTCATCAACAATATGTCATATATTGGGAACAATTCTTTGTACACATAATATGTTAAGCGATTATTATTACTATTATTATTATTACTATTATTATTACTATTATTATTACTATTATTATTAATGTCTCATCAAAACTACTAAATATGATCAGTGATCCGTCAGGGTTTCGATTTCGGGTTGTCGTACCTAAAGGCCCGCAACTTAGCCTCTCAGCCATTGAGACCATATGAGAGAGAGAGAGAGAGAGAGAAAGAGAGAGAGAGAGAGAGTATGTATGTGAGTTTTATAAATTTAGATATAAAACAGAAAATTACAGAAAAATTTAACACATAAACTAATAGATAAATTCAGTAAAAATATTATAAATAGTATTATTTGAAGGAATGCACAAAAAAGATAAATCATGAAAAGATTGATACAAAAAACAGACTTATTAAACAAGAAATCCRATCAAAAAAACAAAACAATCAATTTATTAGTTTTTTTAGTATACCGTATAATATATTATAATAAAGTAGACGACAAAAAAATATGACTGTCTTTATAAGAATTTTGTAAACTTGTTTTATTCAAACAATTTGTTAATAATTCTTTAATTAAACAAAATTAATTAAATTATAAAAAATAAATATAATTATRATGTTAATAAACATACTGTATGTTTTTTAGTCACTAATTATTTTTAGTAAAATTTCATTCAAGTAGTYATTAAAAATAAAACATTCCTCTATGTTATAAATAATAATAATAATTTTATTAAGATTTTTTTTTAATTATATCTTGAAATGATGTAATAATATTTTATAAAAAAGCAAATAGCAAAATATATAGAATTTAAAGTAAAATGTATTAACTAAATAAAAATTGTGCATTTATTTTAATTTTTCTTATTTTGATATATTTATTAATAAAAACAAAATTTACTCATGTTTATTATAATGTATATTGTATTACTTTTATATTAGTTTAATTTAAATACTGCATTAATTTTATCAAATATATAAAAATTTAATATGAGAAACAAATTTAAACAATATAAAACTAAAAAATAAAATCCTTTTTCTTTTTTAATAAGAAAATATTAATTTGTAGTTATTTATATAAAAGAATGTTATTTATATTTATATAAAACTAAAATTTTAATTTACTTAAAAACTAAATAACAAACGTTTTCATATTCAACCGTTTAGACACAACAAGAACTTTATATATTATAATAAAAATAATAAATATTTATTTACAAAATACTAAATTATTGAATAGAAAACATTGAATATATAAAAATTTCTAATAAAAAATTATTATATGATATAACATAACAATCTTATGTCATATAAAAGCAGTGTTATGTGATTTGCTTTATACAATAGATTATAACTATATAAATACAAAATTAGCTCAAATTATATTATGATAACACAAATCAATTGATTATACTGTATAACATTTATATACTGTAGTACAGAATATCGTATTATATGAATCATATGATATAAAACAAAATCAATTAAATTAGTTTTTATACTATATTTGTAGATTACATACATATACTGTAAATACTGTATAATAAATTGGATATTTATACATGTCTTTTATATTTTTATATGAATAAAGCAAAACATAACAAATAAAAACATTGAAATATTTTAGTATTTGTTTTGATCAAGTTATCAAATTATTTTGTATAAACATTATGAATTATAAAATAAACACTAAATATCATCAATATTTATACTTTTATTTTATAACAGTTAAAAAATATTTTTGTTTTGGTAAAAACAACTAAGTTTTTGTTATTTTTAAATGAGGTATCAATGAAAATATAATTTTGTTACTTTTTTAMAATTTTTATTACAATTATCTTTTAATAAATTATAGAAAAATTAAGTATTAACAGAAACTTAAATTTTTAATTAATTAAATTCAAATATGTATTTAACAAACAATATAACGAATACACATAACATATCCAATGTGCACAGTATATGATAAATATTTTTCATACAATAGTTTATTATTTATTATAAATCAGAGCACATAATGTGAAAATCACAAAAATATGTTATGAATTATCTGTTATATTCTGCTTTGAATTACAAGTTATGCGATATTACTGTATTTGTTAACTGTGTGTACTGTTCACTGAATTTGTTGTTATTATTGTATTTTGATTACACCATTAATTATTTCCTATATTGTATTCAATTAAAATATAATTACTGAATATTGTCGTAAATTATTTTGAGTTTGACTGACTTAAAAAATTAAAATAAATACTTTACAATCAAATTTATTAATAATAAAAAATATGACAAATTTCATTAAAAATCAACTAAAATTTTCAAACAAATGCTAAACAAGAGAGTAATTGTAATTTGCATAAATAATTTTTTATATTTTCTATAATTTATGTAGATTTCAATATTACGCTCAATTGAATTGCACTTTTGATTTCAATAATTCGCTCAATAGTTATAATAAAAATATATCTAAATAAATGATAATAAAAAATGTTGTGCACAGAAAAATAAAACTAATTAATTAAATTTTTTTCTAAACTTATTATTATTTCTTTATAATTTTGAAGACATTTTTTAATTATAAAAATCAATAAATAAATATTTTTTGTTTATTATTCTTATAATTTATATGATTATAATATTGTAAATATAATTAATTAATATAAATTTTCATAAATCCTACAAAAAATATTTTGTTGTTTTTTACATACAGTCTTTAAAAATTTTTTATTTTTTAGATTAATCTTTTATTTTTTACTAATCATTTGTCAAATCATTTTGTTATATTATAGATAAAAGCTAATAAAAATTGCTAAAATAGTTAAGATAGGATCGCATCAAATGAAATAATTTAGAAATAAAGTTAATTCAAAATTAACAGAAAATTATTTTATAAATTAAGATATGATATAAATATTATTACTAATAAGGGGTTTCCAACTCTAGATTTATTTATTATAAAAATATGTTTCACTTATAATAATATTGTTAATTACAATATTGTATATATTATAATAAATGTTAGACAATATATTATAATTAATCACTATTGAAATGAAGGAGTTATGAATTTTCAATTTAATTAGTATATATCACACAATTATTGTAGTATTACTTATAAATAAATATTTAAATAAATATTTATTATTAAAACTATATGATTAATAATTTAACACATTGTATAATGATTTGTTTGAATTATAGTTTTTGATTATATTGTATATTCATATAAAGTAAATAATCAATAATAAAAAGGGCTGCTCTACACTATAACACCATTAAGTGTCTATTCCTATACAATGTTACTGAAAATTGCAACAAATACATCATTTATTTTAACTATTTATTTTTATTTAGTTAATATAAGTCTAGTTTTATAATTAATATTATGCTTATGACTCAATTAGATGTGTATTTCACTTAAATTAGGTTTAGTTTGCGTTATCAAACACTTGATTAGGTAATGCGGTCCACAATATTTCACGGCTATTATATTAATAGTTAGTGACCAGTGGTGGTCATCAATAGACAAATCTGTTTAATTGATTAAACATAATCTTAATTATAAAACTAAACTTAAATTAACTAAATAACAAATAAATAGTTGAATGAGAAAATGATTTATTTGCTGCAATTTTCAGTAACGTTGTATTAGAATAGACACTTAAAATGTAWACCAAATAAATACATTTATCATATAATCTAAGAATACTATATTAATAAAATTATACATGAATTTTGATTTTGGTTAACTTAATTTAATATTAATATAACTATATATTAAATGTAAATTGCRTAMCATATCTAACACACATACATACAAACATATTACTAAAGATTTAGTATTTTTGTTTTTAGGCTAAATTAAATAAACAAATTACATTATAAAAATATTATCTAATAATATAATTAATATTAATTGCTATTTCTGAATAATTATAAAAAATAATAATATGTTTTTCTTGAGTTCACTAGACATTTGATATCTTATATAATATTTAATTAAAATTACAGTCTAATAATACTATCAATTGTTAACCATATTAACGGTTACATTATTACTCCATTTACTAATATAAATACTAATCAACAATCCTAAGAAAAA
Source organism: Oppia nitens (assembly GCF_028296485.1). NCBI lineage: Eukaryota > Metazoa > Arthropoda > Arachnida > Sarcoptiformes > Oppiidae > Oppia > Oppia nitens. The sequence goes on along the minus strand of NW_026533221.1, from coordinate 9,111,995 downwards.
GTGATTCAAATAAATCTATTAATGTATTACTAGTATATAATGAAACAAATTAAGTAAAACGTAGACATGTTTTATGATATAAATAAAAAAATATAGTCTATTATAGCAATTATAAGATATACACTATTAGATTAACAAATGTTAATAAAATATTATTTAGCGTTGTTTTCTCAAATATTAATTAATTTAATTAAAAATTTCAATCAAACTTAAGTAAAATTTCAATGTTTTTATTAAAATAATTTTATAACTTTAAATTGATATATGCAGTTATTATAATCAATTTAGAAAATTTAAACATATAAATTTTAATGATCTAACATTGTTATTCAATGTTTTAGATAATAAGTATTTTAGCATTATATTGAATAAAGATTGTATCATAGTTTAAAATAGCAAATTAATTGTATGTTAARCAAAATTTAATAATATATTTTATATATAATTGTAAACATATGCCGAAATCAAAGAACTAATTATAATAAATTATTTATTATAATTTTGTTTATTAAATCTTATATTATATAAGTTGTATAAAATGTTGTTCACAACTATACATCAAAACTATTTAATTCGTTAATACAAAATGTTGTAATACATATAATTTACAATATAATCAGTTTCCTAATACGATCCCAATTAACATAGTATTGTTAGGAAACAATCTAATCGTATGTATAGATACTTGAAACTATAATCTGATAACATATAAAAAGCTAATATAAATAATAATAAAAATTAAAAAAAAACAAAAAAGTTATATTTAAAAAACTCCATGTTATATTAATATATATATATTATAAATTATACTATTTAAATATAATTATAAATAATATAACAATTATTAGACATAAGAGTCATTAAATATTAAATTGTTAAACAAGTTGTCAAAAACTATTTGATTTCAACAATTGTAATATTTATATAATTAATTGAGTTATGTATGCAAATAAATTTAAATTTATTAATGTCATATTTAATATAAAGTATTTACATTAACTACTATTTATTAGTTATAAATAAATTAATGAAAATATATTAAATATAAATTAGTTATAATTTTATTTTAGAAATATAAACTATTTATTTGTTAAAATTAAAATGTTTATTTTGTTAATTTACCTACTGTTAAGTGAACCTACTAAGTATTTTTAAAATTAGTATAAGATCTAAAATTATTTTATTTTATAATTGATACTAAAAATAATTTAAGTTAAAAAGTTTAAATATTTTTTAGGTACAAATTTAGTTTTTTCTAACAAATTTTCTAAAGATTAAAATTATAATGTTGATTTTAATTTCAAGTCTATCGCCCACACATATCATATTTAATAATAAATGAATCAATTAGAGATGGGCAAATAGAAAGTTTCTAGAAACTTTCTAGAAACTTTCTCATAAAAAAATTTCTATAGAAATTTAACTTTAATGTTATTCTATGGGATCCCCATATCTATAGTTATTGTAATACCAGTATTTTAATAACATATAATACTATACATATAATATCATACAGTATAGTATAGTACTATACAAAATGGGATACCTATATATATATAATAATTATAAATATTTAATAATAATCAGTTTTGTAAAATTTTATTCATTTTATTATATAAATCATAGTTTAATAGTTTAATTAATTAATTTTTTATTTTAATTAATAATTAAAATAATAATAATAATAATAATAATATTTAATGTATTGTTATATGATAGCAAATATCGAGATAACAAAATTAACCATGGGGATCCCATAGATAGAAATTTCTTTTAGAAACTTTCTAGAAATTTCTCTATTATTTTATAAATTTCTTCTTTTTGCCAACATTAGAATCAATACATTATAAACATTAGATATCAAAATAATATCAATATCTATAATACAGTAAATTTTTTAAAAAGATATAATCGTTTTATAAATATATAAATAAATATATTAAAATATAACATATAAATATATATCTTATATAAATAAATTTACTTTTGACTATTAATAACAAAAAAAACTTATCGAAATAATAATATTAACAATAATATATCTTTTTTTAATTTTGTAAATATRCTATATTTATTATATTTACAAATTGTATGATTTATAGAGTACGAAAGTAAAAGTAAATTCAATAATAAATTTTTTACTTTTATCTATACAAATAATATCCATATTAGAAACAAATATAATAAACATTTAATGAAATATTGAGATAAAATTAAGAAAAAACTTTAGGCAAACATTGTTTTTATCGATAAATAAGTCATTTTTTAGACTTAAAATTATAATTTAATATTACTAATAAAATGTTTTTTAAAACTTGATATAATGATATACTATTGTTAATAAAATTGAATAAACAACGTAGGTGTATTTACGTTGGTATAAATATTAAAACATTTAATGTTATTTAATGTTATATGTTGTTGTATTAAATTATTAGAATAAAATTGAATAATTCATTATTTTATTCAAAAATAATAACAAATATTTTATAATACTTTTTATTACACAAATTTTTATTTTTGATTAAAATAACAGTTAAAATTACCAAAAATTTGAATACAACATAATTTTATATTTTGGCAATTTTATATGGTAAACCTTTATAATTACTGTTAAAGTAATGTAAATTATAAAATTGATTTTATTTATTAATTGATAATTTAATTATTTACATAAATTATGAAGTTATGTGTGAGTATTTTAAATAATTTTTATTTTATTTTGTTGATTACTAAATATTATTAAATATTGTATTCAAATTATTGATAGTAATTAAAATATAAAATTATATTAATTTCATATTATGCTTAGTATTTATATTTAGATTTAAATAAATGATAAAATATTATAAATAAAGAATTAATTTTGTTTATCATAAAATATAAATTATTAAAATTATATTACAATATTACATATTATTTTGTTATTATACAAATAATTATCTAAATATTTTTTAATCAATAACCATCATTTAACATATCAATATAATATGTTTTGAATAACTTTATTGTTGTTGTAAAGTAAAAAAATATAAATAATTATTATCACTTAAGTAATAAAAAATATATTTATAAATATTTAGAAAATTTGTGACATTTATTATAAATACTATATAGATATAATTAATATACAGTATATATTAAAATAGTAATAAAAAAATTATCGAATTAGACTCTAAATTCAATATTTATTATAAACATTAAGTATAAAAAGTTATTACTTATTATTTAATTATTAATTTTATAGTCAATAAAGTAAATATATGACTATTTGTGGTAGATTTAAGTGTGTTTTTAGTTAAAAAATAAGAATGAAAATTAATATATTTGTTAAATTTTTGTTAAAATTATATTTTATATATAATAATGATTTTATAAAAGTAGTGGCAACTGATCTTAAATTGTCAACAAATATAAACCAAACTAATGATAGTAAGTGTAGTGCAAAATCGGTCATAAACTATAATGATGTCGACAGTACCGGAAAATGTGAAAACAGTATCAATAGTACAACTACGGGACAAATAAAATATAATGAATCGATGATGAAAACTATTAAATTAATGGATAAAAATTATCAAAACCTGCAAAATGTTTGGCGTAAAGTAACAGTAAATATTGAACCAATAGATAGAAGATTAAGGCTTACAATTGATGGGTTCATATTATCATTGAATTTATCGCATGAATGCCAACAATCATTGTATCGGATTGCAGATGGTATTCAAAATAATCAATTGTGGGCTTTTCAATGTAWGTCATCATTTAATTTTACATTAAATCTAATATATAAATATAAATATTATTTTTAATTATATATCAAATAAATCKAAAAATAGTAAATAACAGATTTAACCTATTTATAAATATATACTGTTTTATAAATTATTTATTTTTTAATATTTATAAATAAATAGTTTTTGATGCCTCTGGAAAACTAGCGGCCGGTTTGACCCAAGGAGTTATCACCAGTTTTGGTGATTATGACCAGTGTTTGCAAATTAAAAGTCCCGATAGTAATGGGAACCGACACACAATCTATGGAAAGTACTGTTTGGTTAAACCATACATAGATTATCCCAACTTTAAAGTATTAGAAAAGTTTCTCAAATTTTCATTTTTGACAAACGAAAGCAATGTTATGACGAAGAAAGAGATGATGAATAACTTGAATTTATTTAAACTATTGTTTGCCTATAATTTAGTGGCCAAACGATTTTACTTTTATCATTACGGACTTTGTATGCCATCCACATGTAGTGCCAATGATTTGACTAATGCCTTACAAAAAAGTAAATACAGTATTGAATATATAGAAAATACTGAGAAATATAAAAACACTAACTCTATATATATACAGTACACACACACACACACACACACACACACACATAAATAATATCATTTACAATAAAAATAATAGTGTATTAAATATAATGTATTATCATTATATTAGTTTATGTTAAAAAAATTTCACTTACAGTTGTCCCCGGAGTGCCGTTAGAAGTTGGACCAACATGTGATGTGATTAGCGAACCGGTAGACTGGAATGTCTATCAAATGATTATGCTGTTAGTAGGATAAGCTTTTTTCACACTTACTATATTTTGTCATCAGATATATATTATATATACAATATATCTAATTAATAACAACTCTATCGCCAGAATCATATCCTTGACGTTTATATTTCTGGTTATTACCTCTACATTCATACAAATAATATATAAAAACTTAATTGTTTGCAATGATAAGCATCAATCATCCACTGCTAACTACACAGTATTCCATCAATTGTTGTCTTATTTTTCGCTAATTGAAGCCAACAAACGTTTGGTAAGCCGTTTCCGTGAGAGACTGGCCATTGCCGACGGCCTAATGTTTGTGTACGTGCTRTGGATCACTACTGCATTATCTTATGGATCTATTGTGAACGTCGGGTTTGTTGGATATAAAAAAATACATAATAGCTATCTAATCAATATTATGAAAGATAGCAAATATTTTTGGATGAAATCCATGTTCCCCAGGGACAGCATTTTTTTGCTCAGGTATGCTTACATAAAAATTTTTAAGTATATAATAAATCTATAAAGTAGATTAAATAAAATAAATATTTTAACAAAAAATTGTAAAATAAATAAAATTTAAGTTTTATTATGATTTTCGAATTAGTTTTACAAACAAACATTTTTACATTAAATAATAATAAAAAAATTATATTTATAAATAATAATAAAATATGGATCTAAATATATATATATTTAAATCAATATTTAAGTGGACTTATTATATCGTATGATTATTTTGGCGATAAAAATGAAAAGTTATGTCTAACTATTTGTCAATACATACGTTTTGCGGTCGAGAAATGGTACAGATTTACTGTCCGAATGGTGTCACCGATGCTGGTCTTGAATATATTGTCACTAATAGGAGACGGACCTAATTGGCATTCAGGTGATGACATATGGGTTAATATTTGTCGCGATAAGTGGTGGAAAAATTTGTTATTTATTAACAATTTTGAAAATTCAATTATGAATACTGTATGTATTAAATATACAGAATGTTTGTATTGTACTATACAATGGCAAACATACTGTACATTATATGAATATAATGATAAATGATTAATTATTAAACAATATTTACTTAACAGTGTAACCCTTTAAGCTGGCTATTGTCCGCAATATTTCAATTGCAATTAATTGCACCAATATTTATGATACCCTACAAAGTGATGCCACGATATGGTTATATAACAAGTTTATTGATATTTACTTTTGGCTGTTTCGCCACAATTGCCCCTAAAGTCATACAAGGCTTACGTTTGATACCGTATGARATATCAGAGATATACACCATTGCTGACACTAAATACTGTTTGTTTCGGTTTATGTTATACACCGACCAATTTGTGTCAATATTTATTATAGGCYTAACAACAGGTTATATACTTAGACACGAAAAATCATTGTTAGATTTGTTATATCATAAAAATAAATACATTAGTCATTCAATTGGATTCATATGTTTGACGACAAGTGTTTTAGGTGTTGTTTGGAGCGAAAGATTTAAAGACATCAATCAAATACCAAATAAACTAAATCTCGACATTTGGTTTGTTTTTGGGAAAATTTTATGGACTTTTGGTAATATTTGGTTAATTGGCTATTGTTTTACTAACACAAATGGTAATAATATTTAATTTATTTTCATAATATAAGTGTAATAACAATATTTAAAATGCTAGTAATGTCAACAAGTATTTAATACTTTTAACTTACAAAATTTTTTTAATCACTCAAAACTTTAGTTACTAAATTTAAAAATTATTTATTTTTAAAATATCAATTTACATATTTATTTTATAGGTTATATCATTAGATTATTGAAAACATTACCATTTCGTGTAATAACTCGTCTAACATATACTACATATTTTTTAAGTTATCCGGTAATCATGTATCGCATACTTACCACAAGAGACATCATTGAGATCAGTCACTCATCGCAAGTATGATTTTTATGACTATTCAATTCAATTATTTGTTTTTTATTTAGTTATCAATGACTATGATATATATATATATATATATATATTATTGTGTCTTAATTTTTATTTCAGCTCCGAGATCTTTATCTGAACCTCACTGTTATGATAAGCTTGGCATACATTGTCTATGTATTCATCGAGCATCCAATGCTTAGTATATTAGAGTCTATAATCAAAATCATTAATAAAACAACAAAAATAAATCAAACAATCAATACTTGTAAAACAATTGAAAGTAATAACATGTTAACAGACAAACTAAATAGTCATAAATTAGATTATAGTTTTAAGGAAACTTGTGTCTAGTTTATGATTTGTATCATTTATTTGATAAATGAAAATAAAGATATACTCATAACATAGGTTTTTAAAAATGTTTTTTATAGTATTAAGAATAATAATAAAGTTATCGTATTTTTATTATTTTTTAAATTATAGTTTATTAAATAATTTTTAGATATAATTAATAATAAACTTTGCTATTAATAGAAATTTTATTTTAAAAATATTAATTAATCAATAAATAAAAATAGTTTAATCTAAAGTAATAATTTGTTATTTAATTTTATTGACTAAAAATATATTTATAAGTAAAAAATAGTATATTTACTCTTAATTTAGCATCAATTAAAGTGCTTTAATTTTAATAAAAATTTTTATATAAAAATTAATGTATTGAATGTTATTAAAATTAAAATTTTATTTATAAATATTAATTTTAATTAATTTTTTTAATATTGTTTTTGAAATTGTAAATGATACATTAATATAACCCATTTATACATGCAATAAAAAATATGTTTGATTATTTAAAATTTATTATTATTAACTACATTAAATGTTTACATATAATGTTTGGAAATTTTAAAGTAATAAAAAATATAATTTATAGCAAAATATTTTAATAATTGAAAACAAAAATCATTAGTAGTTTAATATTACATTTAAATAATAACACAATTATTTACTGTATATGAAAAACTTAATTTATATTATGAACAGTATATATATACTGTATTTATATTTAATAATATTGATATATTATTATAAAGCCTTGAAACGATTGTATGATTTTTTAAAATAATTTATACCATTACTGTTATCTACATTGAATTTAAACTACCAGTTTTATGACCCTGCAATTTTCTAAAATAATAAAACTTCAAAAAAATAATGAAAGTTTTCACTTTTAAAAATATATTTGTTGTTAATAAATTGTATTTTTTATCGTTTATTTTTATGTGACAAAAGTTGTATAAAACTGTATATTAATACAAAAGAAAACTAAATTTTAAAATATATTATCAAAAGTGTTAGTTTTTGTTGAATTCAAAAATGTGGCATAAAATATGTATATTGATTTTAAATTGTATTTTAATAATYAATTTTGGTCTGTGCTTACAATCTAATAATGACATAAATAATAATAATAATAATTGTGAACAAAGTTTTGTTAATATAAACAATAATTGTAGTTTGATTTTCAACAAAACTATAACAAAAACGGATCGAAAAATATCAAAAATATTTAACAAAGTTTTTCAATTGTTGTCTAAAAATAAAAAGATTGATTCAAATGTTAATAAAAATGAGTTACAAATCAATAATATTTACGACCAAATCATTGATAATATTAAGCCAATTGAAAGTCGTTTGAAACATACTTTTGTTGAATTTTTATTATCACTTAATATATCTCAACAATGCTTTGAATCAGTAATACAAGTAACACAAGCTATGAAAACACGGCAATTGTGGGCTTATAAATGTAAAGTTATTTGAAATTAATTTTTAATTTAAATATTCTATTAATATGTACTGTATATATAATATTATAATTTTAATAATAAAATAAAAATATTAATAGTTAACTGTTTTTCTACTTTAAGTATCTAATAGTAATTGTCTTACAATACCTAATCTAACACTTAAACTAAAAATATTTATTTATAGAAAAATAGTGTTTAATAATATTATTTAAATATTTATACAAAAATACAGTTTTAGACGCATCCGGCAAAACACCGCCCGCTTTATTGGAGGGAGTGTTTACAAGTTTCGGTGATTATGACCAGTGTTTGGCTATTAAGAGTCCAACGATTAATGGCCAACACATCTATGGCCGATATTGTCTAATCAGACCTTTTCTACAATTTAATGATTTTCATATTATTGAAAATATTGTAAAAACCTATTTGTTAAACAATGAAAACTTCAATATCACTGAACGAGACATTGAGAAAAATATAAATCTTATGAAATTTTTGATTACAATCAACTCATTCACCAAAAATGCTTATCTTTTTAATTACGGCTTATGTATACCATCGCAATGTAACAAAAGTGACGTTCAATCAGCACTAAATAAATGTAATTTTTATTATGTTATGGATATCAATGAAAATTCATTACTTATAATTTTATATAATTTATACAGTAAACGAAATTATACCTATAGAGGTAGGACCTAATAAATGTGATGCCATCACCGATACGATTGAGTTAAATACATTTCAATTAGTTATATTGTAAGTAGTTTATCATAATTAACTCAAATTTTTGTAATATTTTTTTATTAATTATTATCTATCAAACTAAGTATCATATTAGCGACAATAGTAACATTGGTGGTCATGTCTACAATTATTCATATTTTATACAAAAAGTTTTTCAAAGTTAATACACTTCAACTCATAACCCATAAAACATGTGCAATGGATATAATAAAGTCATTTTCTATCATTACATCTACCAATCGATTGGTTAGTCCATTAAGTGGTCGTTTACTAATTGTAGATCTATTGCTAATAATACACATACTGTGGTTCATTGTAACCCTAAATTATGCCATAATTCCGTGTTCCGGGTTTGTTGGCTACAAAAATATCAATAATAGTTATATAATCAATATTATCAAAGAGACTAAATATTTTTGGTTGCGAACCTATTTCTATAGAGATATATTATTTTTATTATGGTAWAAAAGTTGTATTGATTTTATCAATAATATATCTATTAATAGTTAAAATTATAGTTTATAATTTTTTTAAAAAATATTTATCCAATTAGTGGTGTTATCATATCGTACGACTATTTTGGTAAACACCAGACAATACCGTTGACTGTTTGGCAATACATGAAATTTGTGTCCGAAAAATGGTTGCGATTTATACCGAAAATATTTGCTCCAGTGTTTGTCCTAACAATAATGTCGGTAATAGGCAATGGACCGGGATGGCATGTAGGGGACATCCAATTTGTAGACGCCTGTCCACAAACATATTGGCGAAATCTATTGTTTATTGCCTTTTATAATAATGATTATTCTACCACTGTATGAAAGTATATAATTAGTTAACGTTTAGTAAAATAATTATTTTTTATTTTTTTTAAATCCTAGTGTGGCCAAATGTCATGGTTGATATCTGTCTTATTTATTTTGAATATGTTGTCGCCATTATTTATGTTGCCATTCAAATTGTCCCCTAAATTCGGTTATATATTTAATACAATAGCCCTGGCACCGGCATCTATAGCTATTATTTTGCCTAAACTACTATTTGACATTAAATTAATGCCTTATGAGACGGCAGACGCCTATATATTAGATGATATGAAATATTCATTGGGTCGTATGTTTATGCATCCCGACCAACATTTTCTTATGTTTATCACTGGTATTATTTTAGGCTATACTTTACGATATAGTCAACATTATCGTTGGTTAAAAACTATTTTTAGTCACCGATTTTTAAGACCAATGTCAGCAATGGTTTGTTTGTCGATATCAGTATTGGGTATCGCTTGGAGTGAAAACTTTAAGGACATGAATGAGATTCAAAACAAATTGAATCTTTGTATTTGGTATGTCTTCGGCAAGATTTTGTGGTCAATCGGCAATATTTGGTTTATATTTGATCAACACTTTCGAAAAAATGGTTAATTTAGTATTAATATTTGTTTTTTATGATGACTATTATTATTATTATAAAAATTTAATTTTTGTTTTCATCAATTTATTATTTATAGCATTAATTGTTGAAATACTGTTGTCATCCAAACTATTTAATATTATCAGCAAATTATCAATTGGTGTTTTAATGATTAGTATATCTGTTATAAATTTTCGACAATTTATTAAAAGGGAAACCATTGATATTAGTCATTTTTTGCAAGTTAGTGTCAATTTATTTATTTTTTTTTTAAATTAGTTAATCATATATTTATGTAATAACATTATTATTATTATTATTACTATTACAGTTACAGTTTTTAATTGTGGATCTCATTGTAATGTTAATCATTGCATACTTGATGTATGTGTTTGTCGAGTGTCCGGTAATTAATTTGTTGAACTTATTTAAACATAAAGGAAAAACATTTAATCGGATATTAACGAAAACAAATGTTACAAACAATTATACCAATAATAATAACAGTGAAAATCAAACCAACAATTTTGAACTTAATTTTATCTTCAATTCAGAAAATCTTAATGACTCTTAATATTTTATTACTTAAAATTGATAATTTAATTTACATATTTATTAAAAAATGTACTTGTACTTTAATCTGGTAATATAAAAATGTTTTAATTAATTGATTAATTTTTTAAAATTTAAATAATAGTCATTAGTTTTATATTTATCAATATTGTTTGTACAGTAAAATTAAATTAATTAATATAATTGATATTTTTAATAATTTTGTTTAATCAATATAGTTAAATTTGTTTAAAAGTACAATAAATAATATAATAATAATATAAATAATAAAATATTATTAATAACACTTTCAAAAGTTCTTATAAAAGTAAGTTTTTTTTAGTAAAACGTTAATTTACAAAATATTTCTTGAGGCATTAATTATCATAAAATTTTCACATTCATTAATTAATAAACATTTATTCAAATTATCAGATTTAGTAAAAATTTATWAAAAAAATATTACTTAACGGTAAACATAATGCTATTTAATGGTAATATTTATTATGAATATAATTATTGCAATTTAAATTGCAAATATTTAYAATTACACAACTAAAGTAAAYATTTAATAATAGAAAATATTTTTAAGTATCATATTATAGTAACTAAATTTATAAATAAATATAAGTTAATACAATTTTTAATATTAAGTCAATTTAAAAGTTGCAAAAAATCGTCAATTGTTAAAATATTTATATATTTKTCAATTATTATYATTGACATTATGTTAATTCATATTTTAAATACAATCTAAATATACAACACTTGAAAGCAATTTTCAATAACATTTATTTAAGATAACTCTATTGGATATAATTTGTTGTGAAAACTATTATTGAAGAATAAAATAATTTAGTTTATAATAATAAAAATTTTGTTTCATTAAATTTATTAAATTGAAGTATTATTTTTTATGAAAATCTTATTTTGAATTTTCTAGTAATATTAATTATTTCATAKAATWTAGTGTTAAGTTTGTAAGTATCATATATGATTCATATGTAGTATTGGCAAAAAAGAGAGATTTTTAAAATAACAGAAATTTATGAAAAGTTTCAAAAAGAAATTTCTGTTTATGTGATCCCATATTAATTTATATTCTMTTGATATTTGTTATATTGAAACAATTCATTATAACTATAAATATTAACTAAATTTTATTATTATTATTTTAATTAATACTCAAAGTAAAAAATAATTCATTAATTAYATTAAACTAAAAATATAAAAAATTATAATTWGATAATTATATGAATTTTATAAATAAGAATYCCATTACTTGTAGTGTAGWGTATAWTAGTATCACAATATCTATATATATGGGAATCCCATAGTATAATGATTAAGTAAAATGTCTATTTGCTTATCTCTAATCATATATAATTAGTTATTATTAATTTGTAAAAATATWAACAACAAAAATTGAATCACTTAATAATATAAATAAATYAAATAAACAACAAAAATAAAATTCTTAATCATAACAACAAAATTTAACTTAAGTTTGCTTTTAATTTTAAAATTTTACTTATATATTTTATTTTATATTAAAATTTTTTATTAAACTCGATTTTGTTTAACTATTATATTTTATTTATTAATGTATATATCATTTAATTATTAATAATCTCAAATTAAATTTTAGSTAAYTTATTAAAAATAAATACTTGAATATTAATAAATTAATTTTATTAATACTATTATAATTTTTTTTATCTATAAATTATTCAATGAAATAATAAATATGATGATTAAAATATAATCACTTAAAAATATACAATTTCAAATTTAATAATAATTACCATAATGTGAGTGCTCTGACCGATTAACAACATTTTAAACAAATAGGATTTTTAATCAAATTATTTAAATAGGTATAATGATATCATTTTCACTTATTAATTAGTAATTTATKAATTTTAATTGTTATTATTATTTGAATGAATCCGATAACTAATCCGATGTTAAAGWTTTAATTATTGTTTTTMCCATTATGTTTATTATATTGATTACACATTATTAAGTTATTTAATATTTTATAAGTTAACAATTTTGTGTAATTTTTACAAACTTTTATTATGATTTWGTTTAAAAAATAAATAAATAAATTACTCTCAATCATTTCAATCACTTTAAATTAATAAATTTAATTAAATATTAATACTAMTATTATTGTTTAACATATAATAGTTTGTTATTTTTAATAAATGTAAATTTAATAACATACAAAATAAAAATTACTTAAGTATGATAAAATACTTAATTTTATTTTGTTATATAATTTATTACATTCAAAGTTTTAAATAAAGTAACAAAAGTTTATTTACTTTTGCACTTCAGAGCAGTGAAAACCCAAAAAAGATTTGAACATATAATGAAAACATTGCATTAAGTATCAGAAATTGCAATAAAATAACAATAAATAAAATACAGTAATTAAATAAAAAAAAATTTAAATCTTTTTTTTAAGCAAATATATTGCGTAAAATATAGAAAAAATAATATTGTATTWACATTTATTTGAAATCTTATTTTAATTCTGAATTTTTTAGTTATTTTTTACATAACTATTTCTCGCGAATTTTTCTAATGATGTTTAAAGAAAAATATGATAAATTTGTTAAACATTTATTATGTTATGTTTCAATAAACAAACTCATATTAAATTATTGATAATGCAGTTTATTAGTGTTACTTAATATTACTATATTATTATGTATTATTATGTATTGTTAATAAGCTTAGGGAGCCCACAAATTGACATGTTATGAAAAAACACACAATTAACTATTAAGTCATACATTTAAATAAAAAATTAATTATTGTTTCAAATTTGATTTACGTAGACAGTGTTTGTACATTTACATTAAAAACCATTGCAGTATAAAACAGTAAAACATGGTTTTATATTAAAAGCCGTACTATTATATCGTACTATAAATTATAATGTATACTGTATTTAGTGAGTATTTTTTAATGTGAAAGCCCTTGAAAAGCAACTTTACATGTATTATCAATAACTATATGTCCGATGATGTTAAGTGTAATAATATTTTTCTTAATTTTAAACCAAAACCTGATTACTTTTTTTAGTACCTTAAGGGCACTCAGGGCAGTGTATATCTAAAATGTAAATATTGTTTATATTTGTATAAAGTATATACTGTAGTCTATATATATATAGATATTTATTGATATTTAATAATTGAAAATATGATATAATTGATTTAGTCAGATATATAAATAGTTTGAAATTTAAAATGATAGACATTCACAGATTGTTCAATATTTCATATTTTTAATTCAAATTATAGTATTATTATTATTATTGACAACATTAAGAATTTTTAAAAATATATGAAAAGCATTTATTATTTAAGTATTTAATTAATTTATTATAATGTGCAATATTTTTATGTCTATCAAATTTATTATTTATTTAATTTTATTTATACTACTATTAAGATGTGCAAACTCTAGCAATACTGATACTAATAYAGTGATTAATTGTAATAATAAAACTCAATGTAATCGCAATGTAAATAATATACAGAATAAGGAAAATAGTGAAAGATTTCAAAAAGTTTCAAAACCATTGYTCAAAGTTTATAATAATTTCCAAAAGTCTACTATTAAACAATTGAAAAGTATTCAAAATGTGACATTAAGTTTAAGTGATATAACAAAAAAAATTACTGAAAACCTTAAGCCAATTGAGTTAAAACTAAAACAAACGGCTTTTGAATTTTTATTATCACTTAATATATCGGTTGAGTGCCAAAAATCGGTGCTTCACGTGTGGAATGGCCTACGAAATGGACAGCTCTGGGCTTACAAATGTTAGWTTTTTATTTTGTTTTAATAATATTAATTTWAAAAAAATAAATTATCAATTTTTATAAATTTTTTTAGTATTTGATGCAAACGGTAAATTACCGTCGGGTGTCTTGGAAGGTGTGTCCACTATATTTGGTAATTATGAACAGTGTTTGGACATTAAAAGTGCGCCAATTTATGACAATAATGAGTACATATACGGAAAGTATTGTTTGATCAGACCGTATGTCCAGATAATTGATTTCAAACAACTGGAAACTCGTATTAAAAAATTAATTTCAGACATTCAATTGTCTGTGATATCCGACAAAGAGATTGAAAATAATATTAATATTTTTAAAGTATTAGTATCTCTGAATGTTGTGTCCAATAAATTTTATGTATTTAATTATGGATTATGTATACCGTCTATGTGTAGTGTCAATGATGTGCAAAATATTTTAAAGAATGGTAAGTAAAAATAAATTTTAAAAATTAATCAAATATTTAATAACTATAACTTTAATAATTTATTATATTTTATAAGAGATTAATAGAAATATTTATTAGATAAACATTTAATATTTAAAGTATAAATATTTAATTTTTAATTTAAGTTAAGTTTATATTTTTCATTTTTTTAGTAATTCAACCAATCATTAACATTCCTATTGAAGTCGGACCCAAATGTGATGTTAGCACAGATAACCTAACGTTAAATAATTATCAAACTGTTATGTTGTAAGAAATAATTTGATAAAATATTTTTCAAAAGTAATTAATTATTTTTAAATTGATATATCCATTAAAGAATATTAATGTCTATTATGGTTGCATTTTCGCTAATTTCAACAATATTGATGGTATACTATCAATTAAATTATAATAATAATAATAATTATGATATTATAATAAATAATAACTACTGTTCATCATTAAGACCAAACAAACCAAATGTTTGGATCGACTATTTAAAACAATATTCACTGATTGATGCTAACAAACAATTGTTTAGTCCATTAACTAATAGACTATTAGCTGCCGATGCGCTGCAATTGTTATATAGTTTTTGGTTGTTGGCTGTTATGAATTATACGTCAATTATTGGCAGCGGTTTTGTTGGTTACAGGAATGTCCACAATAGTTATCTGTTAAACATTGTCAATGAAACCAAATATTTTTGGTTACGCACACTATTTCATAAAGATATGATACTTGTCATTAGGTATACCCTATATTTTATTTAACTTCTCTTTAATAGAATATAAATTAATTATTTTWAAAAACCTTTAAATTATAGCGGAATTTACATATCGTATGACTTTTTTGGTGACAAACAGATTCCGTTAACAGTTTGGCAATACATTAGATTTGTCGGTGAAAAGTGGTATCGTTTAACAGTAAAAATGTTGGCGTCATTGCTTGTCTTTAACCTACTATCCCTAATTGGGTCCGGGCCATTATGGAACACTGGTTATCCTACATTTGTAGAGTCGTGTTCACAAAATTATTGGGCAAACCTATTATTTATTAGTAATCTAATACACGAATCATCTCAATTGGTAAGAATAAACTAAATAATAATAATGATATAATTAATAAACATATATTTTTATTACTAATTACTGGTAACAATACAGTTTTTATGCATACAATTATCTGAAAATTGCTTATTTTTACTTTTTAAAAATTTAAGTGTAATCCCGGAACCTGGTTTATATTACTTATATTTCAATTACATATAATATCACCGCTATTTTTAGTGCCATTCAAAATATCCCCACATTTTGGCTATATATTTAATTTGATTGCCTTTTTGCTAACATGTGTTGTAAATATTTTACAAAAACTATTGTTAAACTTGAAGGCTATGCCCTACGAGGCGGCCGAAGTGCACACCGCTATTGAGATGAGGCAATCAATTATGCGGTTATTTGGTTTTCCCGACCAATACATCTCTATATTTATTGTGGGCATTGTGTTTGGTTATATTATGCGAAACAAAAATCAACTTGATAATTTAGTGAAAAACATACATGTCAAATTTGTTAACTCAATTATATGCTATTCATTGTTTATTGCGGTCATAGCTTGGAGTGAAAACTTTAAAGATATGAATGTCATTCAAAATAAATACAATTTTAATTTATGGTTCACTTTCGGTAAAGTTTTTTGGACTATTGCTAACTTATGGCTTATGTATGATGTGCTCAGCAAAGGTATTGTACATCAAAAACATTAATTATTCTTTAAAATAACAATACAAATACTGTATACTTTGATTAAATATTAACGCTTTTACTATATATTGTCTAATATTAAATTGTTTAAAACTATATAACATACAGATATGTTTCAAGTTTTATTATCATCTTCACTATTTGGTGTAATATTGAGGTTGTCTTATGGTATATTATTAATTGGTCCAATAGTTATTGGCTATAGAAAGCTAACATTACGCGATACTGTGCCTTTAAGACATTCAGCTCAGGTATGTTTTGTTATTATTATTAATTTTGAAAAAATCAAAATATCAGAGACTTGCAAATAATACAATACAACTTAAATATATAATAAAAATATATATATTTAATATACAATTTTGTTGTTGTTATTGCGTCAAAATTTGCATAAATGAATATACAGTACAAACATGGATTTATTTGCAATCAACAAATTAAATATTTTATTTCGCAATTATTTATTAAAATATTTTCCTAAAGATATTTACATTAGTATAGTTAGTTTATACATTAAATAGATTAATTAGAAAGTAATAATCACAATATTTTAATGGCATTTTTAGAAATTAGTACAATAATATATTATTTAAAAAACAATCACTAATTGTTTTATAATTTTTATATAATTATTTAAATGATGATGATTATTATTATTGATAATTATTATAATTTATTTTTAATAGACGAAAATCACATGATAATTTATATAAAATTATTTTATAATATCGTATATACTCTATTATAAATTATAACAATGATAAATATATTAATTGCATGTATATTAATTTTGTATTGTTTATTTATTTATGAATAATTTAGATTGAGCATCTAATTATGGACATAGCCTTGATGATTGTCATCTCATATTTAATGTACATTTTTATTGAATATCCATTAATCAAATTGTTGAATATATTTAAAAATAAAAAATTAGATAAAAAACAAAATAATTTAATCGTAAAATCTACTCAAACGGCTATCGATGAAAACGCAAACTCTATTGAACTTAAATATATATTTATTGAATAAGTCTACAAATTTTATACTATAATTTTATGAATAATTTTTTTAGTAACAAAATTATATTAAGTTGTTTTTATAAATATATATCTCAATATTATTTATTATATTTAATAAAATTTATAATACAAATATATTAATTTAAAATATTATCATGTAATAAATATCAAACATTTTCTATATAAATTTGTATTAAAAATATGATTTATTAAATTATAAGTAAATTTGTAACATTTTTTTAAAAATATCATTAAATAATAAAATGTATTTAAGTACAAAATAACCATATATTTATATTACATACTAGTAAGTAATAAGATTACTGAAATATGCAAACATAATTTATTAAATATATGATAAAATAATGTTTATCAATTTCATATGGTATAATAAATGAATGTTTTTTAAAGTAATATAATTTTTATCTAATAATAGTAGAATCTATTGAATTATTTTGATACTTATTAGGTAAATTTTTAAGTATTGAAAATATATACTAATTTCATTTATTTTTAGTAAATATTGGATTTTTTAAAAATATATAATAAACAATAACTACTGTATAATAATTTACTGTAATATGTTAAATTTGTAATTTATTTTGGTTTAATATTTATTATTAACAATTAGTGATACATATCTAATTTATTAAAATTTACTATTTTATTGCATTTAAGATTTATTATTGCATTTTCTTGTAAACTATATTTAATCTAATAATATATTTGTAAATTTGATGATTGTTGTTACTAGAGTATGCTATCAAATAAAAGTGGGTCACAGTTAAGAATTTATTGATACTTTAATTTTCCTGTAAATTTATTTATATATTAAAAATTATATCAAGGTTAAATAAGGTCAAGGACAACATATATACAAAATACAATATACTAAATCTAAAAGGCAATAATATTTTTTATTATACCTATTAATAAAAATAAAATTGAAAGTATTATTGCTATTATTTCGAAAAAAATAAAATCATAAAATATATTATTTTATTATTGATAATAAATATCAATTAAACAGATTTATAATGTGATCTTCAAATAAAATAATATATGATTTAAAATCATGCATTTCATATTTATTTTTTATAGCTCAGACCAAAAAAATGTGATAACAAAAACTTTGAATTAAACAAAACAAAATCCTTTGAAAAATGGTATAAATATACAGTAAGCGCATTGTTTCAAACAATATTAGTTATCAACTGTAAAAATGTTGTCTTTAATTAAATTATCACCAATTGTGTTATGCCTATTGTTAGTTTGTCCACTATTGGTACAGTCGGGCAGATACGGCTGTTTTACTCCAATTAATGCCATACCTGGTTGTGTATGTGCGTCAATCTTTGTATGTAAAGCATAATAATAATTATTATTTTTATTATAATTAAATATTTAAATTAACAAAAACTTTAATATTAATTAATTTAGAGTACAGTCGACTTTACATACAAAACCACTCTAACGTGTAGTGGAATACCGCCCGCAATAACTATAGTCCAATTGAAGGAAAACTTGAATAAACTAAACGGTTATGACATCGACGACCTAATTATTAATAACTTTCCTCTCAGTTCATTACCCGGCGATGTATTTGACGAAAAAACAATTATTCGGCGAATTATTATTAATAACTCACCAAAACTCGAGGCATTTGGCTCTAAAGACAACTCATTTTTTTCAAAAATAGCAACAAATGTCGAATCAATTATTATAGCCAACAGTCCTAATATACAGAGAGAACAGTGGCTAAAATTGTCCGAAGCTCTGGCTGGTGGGGGTGGGGTTGATGATGGTACTAGAAAAAGTACACGAGCAGGTGGTCGGCTCAGGGATTTGGTGATCTACAAAAATATCAACTTTGATGTCGACAATTTAGCTGATTTCGAGAAAGTTGCCCCAACTATTGAAAGATTGATACTAAAAGGCACCGGTATTACTAAAATTACTCCCGATTTGACTTCATTTTCTGCCCTACGCTATTTGGACATATCGGAGACGCCTAACTTGAAAACGTTTGAATTAAAGGTAGAACTGCCCGTTACATTACATACTATTAATCTTAAAGGCACGAGTATAGCATATTTTGAAAAGGACTCACACAAAAATTTAGGCAAAGCTTTATTTGTTGATATAACCGGTAGGTTTTCTAACCATTGTTTTTCTAAATATTTTAAAATATTAAAATAATTTATTATTGAATATATATATGTGTGTGTGTGTGTGTAAAATAGGTAGCAATAAACTAGATTGCAATTGTGACAAAATTGGCACTGAGAATATTAATGTAGAAGCATTTATTAAACGTTTTGATGGGGCTAAATGTGGAATACCATCTCAATTGGTTAACCAACCGTACGGAACAATTTGTTTGGAAAAGAATAGACAGTCTTTCTATACAAAACAATTGGGTTACAAACCGTTGTCAATGTTGGCTAAATTTATTAACAATTAAACACAAATATTTTTTTATTATTATAAAATATAATTAAAATTTCAAAAAATATGTTTATTTAATTTTTAAATACTTATTTATAATTAACAATTTGAATTTATATAATAAAATAACCAAATTGAGCTAAAATATATAAATAAAATATAATATATTATTAATACACTCTAGAATTATTGATTTTCAAAAAATTTTAAACAATTAATTTAGTATTATATATCACATTCAATATCTTCATTTATAATTCAACATTATTTATAAGGAAATTTTGCTAAACTGTATTACATTATATGCATGATTTTATCATATTGTAAATTAGTGTTGATTTTATAATTTAATGGTATATAATAATAGTATTGAATCACATTTTATAAAAGTAATCGTAAATTATTTATTTAAATAATATACAACATGTAATGTAAAATCAATCTGTAAATAATGACATATAGTGAATGTTAAATAATAATAATAATATAAATTAAATATGATGAAGTTATTTTTTTAATTAACTATATAAAAGTCTTATTTTTATTTTGTTAAGTAATATTCATACTTTATGTAATTAATGGTAAAATTAATCTTAAAAATGTTTATATAATGTATTAAAAATTAATATATTTAATAATATGGTATTTTTGAAAAAATGTAATAATATAAATGAATTATAAATTAAAATTTCTTTAAAAATTATAAGAATAATGTATCTTAATAATTATTAAATTATTATTAAATAAGTTTTTTTAGTTTTATAACGATGATCTTATATTATTAATAATATCTTATTTAAATGATATTGAATATTAATGGATGTAATTTAGTAAAATTTATAAATGTTTATATCATATCATATAATTTATTAATGATTATGAAAAAATTTAGAATTAATAAAAACATTAAATATATATATATATTATTGTTTTATACAGTATTTAGATAACACAGTACATAGTATGCATAGTATGCATAGTACACTGGTGATCAGCAAAGTGATTTTTGATTATTTTGATTAAAATGCACTGTCGAAGCTTATGGTTTATTAAAATATATTTCATCTAGCTCAAATACACTGTTACATATTTATTTTAATTAAATAGTATATTTTATTTAATATTATATAAAAAATGTTATTAAATTTGTGTATTAGAATTTTTTTGTTTTTTATCTTGGTCAGTAATTATGTTTTCAAGTAAGGGACCGTATAATCATTGTGATAACGGCTGGTACATACAGTACTATACTATTAATATATAGTTTATTACTTGTATATAGCATATGCTAGTTCTCAATATAATTCAGTAACTATTTAATAAAAACAGCCACTTTGTAACAGTACATGAGATTATATACAGTATAAATTATATATATATATATATATACTATAAAATGTATAGTATACATATATATATCATTTGAATACYAGTACTATGTATTATAATTATACAAAAATAGATTATTATATAAATAGTCTAATGTATTTATATTAATTTTTAATTTTATTCATAAATGACATTTAATAGGATAATTAAAATATTTTTATAAAAAAAACTTTATTTATTTATATTTATATTTAAGGCAGAGTCCACATATAAACACGTTTCCTATTATGAAAACAATGTTGAAATAATATCTAATGTAATAAAACTTAATTATTAAATAATGAGGATTTTGTCAATGATTATTAATCTAATTAAATTATTTATACAAAATATATTTTTTATAATATCATTAATTATCACACATTACTGTATTATAGTTTTTTATAAAAATAATGACAATGTGCTTTATAGTTAATACGTGTATAGTGTACGATCATATAATTATTTAATTTGGTTAATATCTTAAGTAAAAACTTATAATAAGATTTTATTTGTATTTTCATTTTTTTAAAAACAAAGTTAATATTTTAAGAGATGTTATAGACTAATGTGAATTAATTAATTGATTAGCTGTAATAAGTTACATTGCCCAACAAAATATATTATAGATAGCATTTTAGATATAATTAATTAACAAATTAATTGTATAAAATTGAAAGTACAAAAGTTATCTAAACATATGCTAAATTCACTGTCAAATAAGTATTTAATGGATCACACATTTGAGTTAAAATTTATTTAGCAATTTATTTAAAAATAAAACAAAACACGAAATACATAAAATTAATAAAAAATGTCAATTATATTGTTATTAATTGTTTTAGTTATTAATGCAATAAACTTAATAAACAGTGAGCTTGTCATCAGAAATTGTGGTCCAAGCGATTCCTATTCACGTATGGGTGCAATTAAAATTAATCCCTATCCCATTAAGTATCCAGGTGCGCACACTAAACTTGAATTCAATGAATTTTTGTTAAAATTATTATTATTTTTCTAACTCAGGAACTGTCGATATTGACATTGATGTCAATATAATTAAAGATGTACCCAGTCAAGATTTAATAGCTGTACTATCATTGGATAAATTGACGCCCAATCGTATGCATATACCTTGTATGGATCAAATTGGTTCATGGTAAAATTTATTATTATTATATATATATATGAATTTTGATTATAAATTTTTTTATAACAATAGTACTTATGATTATTGCGAACAACAAAAAGTATGGAAAAAAGATAGCAATCTATTCGGTGCAATGATGCCAATTGATTGTCCAGTAAATACTAAAAACTATACATTTCATTTTACTGATCGTACACTACCTAACGTTCCCGATATTTTCAAAAAAGTTATCGATGTATGTATTAACTCAATATACTAATAATACTATTTTGTTTAATGGTATAATATAAGATAAAATTGATTTATAAATGTAAAAGTTGTTATATTTTTTAAATATTATATTGTATATCATGTTTTAGGGTCAGTCTGAAGTCAATATGTCATATGTGAACTCAAAGACAGGTCAGGTCTATGGTTGTGTTTATGCAAAGTTTGATGTCAAAGTTTTAGACTTATAAAAAGCAAACAACAATTAACTCAAATATTTATCAAATGTATTGTGTAATAACATTACTTTTTTTAAATAAATATTAAGTTATTTCAAATTTATACTGTAATACACTTTTTTCAATTAAAATTATCATTTTTTATCTGTAATATTCTGTAAAATTTAATAAGAAAAATATTATTATAGTTAAGCATACAGTAGTAAACATATAGTAGTAAAGTAGCGGTAAAACAATGCTATATACCAGGCGATATCACGATT
This sequence comes from Oppia nitens, assembly GCF_028296485.1. Lineage (NCBI taxonomy): Eukaryota > Metazoa > Arthropoda > Arachnida > Sarcoptiformes > Oppiidae > Oppia > Oppia nitens. The sequence continues at coordinate 9,088,196 of NW_026533221.1, read as the reverse complement.
ATTATACGGTGTACATAAACATTAAAAACATTAAACATAATTACTGACCAAGATAAAAAACAAAAAAATTATAATACACAAATTTAATAACCTTTTTTATATAATATTAAATAAAATATACCACTTAATTAAAATTAATATGTAACAGTGTATTTGAGCTAGATGAAATATATTATAATAAACCATAAGCTTCGACAGTGCATTTTAATCAAAAGTAATCAGAAATCACTATACTGATCACCAGTGCTATATACTGTATATATATAATATAACTTATAATATAAGATATCTAATCGATATAAAGTTTTCGTTTCTTCCTTTAATTATAAGTAAACATTAAAAAAGATTTTAATATATATATTAAGTTAATTAAGTCCGTGGTTTTGTAAAAAAATACAAACATTATATTTTTAGTTATTATATATATATATATATTCAGTGACATTAAAAAAGCTTATATATTGAAATTGGTTATTCTGTGATTTTATGATAAAAAAGTTATGACCTATAAAAATGTCAAATCATGGATCTTTAATGTTTATATAAAATAAACTAACTTTTAAAACTTCAAGTATAAAAAATAACAAAAATATACAAAATATAGCGAACTATGAATATTTAAAAATAAACTTATATTTAATATTAAACTTTCTAACAAACCTTTGCAAAACACAATAAAATGGTATATCGTATGCATATACCGTGTTTGGATCAAATGGGTTCATGACTAGTGGTTAGTTAGTATAACAATAAAATAATAAGTTATATTATTATTATTTGTTTATATATTTTAAACATAAAATTTTTTATAACTACTATATAATAGTACCTACAATTATTATGAACAATTTTGAAAAGGGATAGCAATTTAGCAAGGGATGGCAATGATGCCAGTCGACTGTCCATTAAATACTAAAAACTATACATTTCATTTTTAGCGATTGTAAACTACCTGACGTTCCCGATATTTTCAGAAAAATTATTGTATAACTTATACGATTTGTTTCACTAAAATGATTGATTAATAATATAAAATATAATGTTAAAATTTAAATTGTTTTATTTAAATATAAAAAAAATAAATATCATATTTTAGGGTCAGTCTGAAGTCAATATGTCTTATGTGAATTCAAAGACAGGACAAGTCTATGGTTGCGTTTATGCAAAGTTTGATATAAAGCTTATAAACACTTATAAAACAACAAAAAATCAAATGTTAACTCAAATTACATTTTTATAAAATGTATTGTAATTAAATTACTTATTTATTAATTATGTCAAGTTTATACTGTAATAATACTATTTAATACTATTTATAAAAATTATTATATCATTATCTCTATAATTTAATATTGAAAACAATGTTTTGATATCTGTTTTGAATTTAATAAAAAAAAATATTGAGAATATTATTCATAGTAAAGCAAAATAATATTATATTTTAAGCTATCTAATCAAACATTAAATTTTATATATTTATATTGTCGACCAGATGTCGACTGTATACACTCACAGACAGACACACCGTATATACTGACATCACATCCCTTTCCACCCTTGAGTAACGTTTTGTCCCTCAACCCAATCACTACATGTAATCGTTATAATTATCGTTAAATCAAACCATCTTTTTATCTAATTGTCGGCCTCTTGGCTGACATTATTGGCGCAGTCGGCAGGATAACGCATTACTGTAGTTGATTTCATTGACAAAAACCGTGAATCGTCCGAAATGCCGTACAGATACAGTACGAGGTGCCCAACACGTGCTGAGCGTATACGGGCCTCACATCGTAGCAAACGTGTCAACCGCAACGTTATCAATACGACAAACACCGAAGACAGCGCGGACGAAGACGTAAGCGGCCACCACAATGAGACCGTCGCCGCACGGGTCTCACGGTTTCGCACAACCGACGGTCCAGTTTTACCGCACGTATCGGTCGCTCGTAATAACGACAAGACACTCAAACGCATACCATCCACGGCATCGATTCATTATGCAGCCAAAGACTCAACAAAGGAGTGGCACCGCATATTCACGTTACTCACCATCGGAGCCATCGAAAAGGAGTGTCTCATCGCTTCGGCTCTGCATTACCACACTGACGGCGATGCCGGTCAATCAACGAACACTATCACCGAAAGCTCGTCATCGGACAGCTCAACAAACAAAGACGTCACGATTTGCGTTCAAATCGCACGACTATCCGAAACATATCGTCCTATTGTGACACCGACTGTCCTCGACATCCATCGGGCGACAGACACTATCACTATTGGACGAGAAATCATCGACACCACCTCTCAAGACGTAGACAACGATGTAAACGTCGATATATCACCGAAATCGCGACATTCGTATTCATATACGACAAGAAATCGTTCAAAACAAACGGCGCATCAGAAAGCGTCACATCATTCACGTGTGACTCCCGATAGTAGACGTAACGACATGTCGTTCACGTCATCAAATCGTTTGGTCACATATCGCCATCAATCAAGACAGACACACCGTATATACTGACATCACATCCCTTTCCACCCTTGAGTAACGTTTTGTCCCTCAACCCAATCACTACATGTAATCGTTATAATTATCGTTAAATCAAACCATCTTTTTATCTAATTGTCGGCCTCTTGGCTGACAATATATTCATATTATATACTTTAAATCTAATGACATTACTATAATACGTTCGTATTTTATATAACAAATTACTTAATGTTTTATTTAAAAGGTAGCAAAACATAAACATATATACTTATAACTATTTTTACAATAGCTTTTAAATAAAATACTATATATACCTTATGTTTTGGTTTATAAATTATTAGTAAACATTATTAATTATTTTAGCAAATTTTATTTTTTATATTATTAATAAAATAAAAAACATTTCAAGTTTATCTATTATATAAAAGATATAAAAATTGTTTAGTTTACTCAATATACAGTATTGTTTATTTTTTATTTTCTAGTACTGTACGTATATAACTAGTAAGCATATAAAAAGCTATTTTATTAAAAAAATATTATAATTTTAATAATGGTTTTAAAGGTTTATTTTTATCAAAGTTTGTTAATCTAAGTAATGTTTACTTTTATTTTAATACTATAGTATTTGTTATAATAACAAATATTATTAAAGTATACATTATATACACAATACTATTATTCATTTTAATTTAATTATTAAGCCAATCAATAGCTAATATAATAACAAATATTGACAAAACAATCCTATTGTATTAAGTAATTTTTTAGATATAAACTGTAATCATTAAAATAAATATTTTAAAAAATTAGTATATTGTTTATTTATGTATCCGTTTTTGTTTATTTTTCATTTTAATTAATATATAATTAAATAAGAATTTTAAAATATATATATATATAATACTGTATTTTTTGTTACATAACAAACTACTTGTCTTTAATATTGATTTTTATGTGACAGTTGTTTTTTATATAATAGATAATCAATCACTTAAATATTGGCGTCGTTAAACTAGATAATGAGTATATATCAGTTTATATTGTTTAATTTTCTAATTAATAATATATTATAGTTTATAAAATCTATTGTTTTTATTATACATTATATCTGTATAATCCTAATGCCATGTTTGTAGGATTGAAGTTCATTTTTATTGCATTCAACATTTTATTCATGTTTAATGTGTATACAATTTGTATAATACAAATATAAAACAAGTAATTACTAGGAATTTATAATGATTTAAACTTTGCTACAAACTTATAAGTACTTTATAAAAAAAATTACAACAATATTAGTACACAAGTTAGACATGTAATAAATGTAATAAATTTGTTTGACAATATGTTTTGTAGAGTACACTATTTTATATAGTATGCATTATATACGGTAGCATATCTATGATTGACAGATAATTGAAATTATAACAAATCAAAATTCAAAGTTTTATTATTGATTTTGATTATTTTATAATTCATAAACTAAATAGTCATATGATTTATATAATAGACTATATAATATAAATAGCATATATTATAATATTAAATAGTAAATCCTAATATTTATTAATGCGAATACAGTAAAAGTGCCTTGCTACTTAAACTTGTATAACATTATTATTGTTGATGTTATTGTTGTAATGAAATTTAATTATTTTGCTAAAATTATATTATCTATAAGTTTTCTAAAAACAAATTTATTTTGGATTTATTGTGAATTGTAAATAAATTAGTTATATAAGTAATAATATTTTACGATAAACAATATAACTATAATTTCATTTTATAAAACATTTCTGATTAAGTTGAAAAAGTTATATAAATTATTTAATACGTGTGTTAATCAAAATATATAATACTGGCGCAAATAAAAAGTATTATTTGGACCGCTGTCACAGCGGTCACAATACTGGTGCTCTGGTCATCAACAATAGGTTATACTTTTTTTTAGTTTAATATGTAAATGATTTGTAATATTTAAATTACAATTAAATCAAATGTTATTAATTTTCTTATATAATTTTTTAGTATTGATGATTAAAAATATTTTTTTTCTATCTAATATTTAGTCAATGCCGACGAAAAATGCTATACCGATGAATGTATATTAACAGGTGGGTGGATATCATTATATTGATTCATAATTTTGTTATATCAGTTTAATTATATGCTTTATCAATATTAATAATAATAATAATAATAATATAACATCCAATTGAATAATTATTTAATTTATCATAATCATATATTGGTTTTCTAATTAAATGTTGACACTATCATAAATAGCTGGCTACCTGTCCAGTTCAATGGACTTTAATGTAAATCCATGCAATGATTTCTATCAGTTTGCATGTGGTAAATGGCAACAGGATCATCCATTTCCTAAATATGAAAACGGTTGGAACTCATTCAAAAAGCTCATGTATGCCATGAGGACTGACATGAGAAGTATGACCTTTTTATTAATTAATTATTACATTAATTATTTCATTTATATTTTATATTGAAAATATTTTTCAAATTTTTTTCAATAGAAATATTAGACAATCAACCAATTGAAGGCATTTCACAGATTAAGCCTAAAGCAATGCAAAACATATACAAATTTTATAAATCATGCATTAATTCAGGTATATATATATATATATATAAATTAATAATATAATATTTTTTATTTTTTATTAATTAATTTTTTTATATTGTATTAATTTTTTTATATTGGATTAATTAATTTTTTCTATGTAACATTATTTAATTGTAATTAACATTACTTTGAATTTGTATTACACATATAGCTGAACGCGATGCTCATGGTTTTACATCATTGATCAAGGTGATTGAATCAATTGGTGGATGGCCAAGTGCTGATGTTAATTGGCGTGAGAGCCAATTAAATGTACAGGATGCATTTATCAAATTGATCATGCTTAATCTTATGGAAGGGGCTTCAAACTTACCGCTTATTGACATTCAAGTGGTTAAAGATTTTAAAAACACGTCAAACAATATTGTTTATGTGAGTAGTAATTAATTTTGGAGATTAGTTTCAAATTATAGATTATAAAAAAATAATATTAAAATTTATATGAAAAACAATTAATTATTAATTAGAAATACTGTTTCAATTAAATATAAACAAATTTTTTTTTAAATGACAAATATATCAGATAAATAAATCCTATTTTAATTAAATGTAATCCTAATTTAAGTGAATAGTATTGTAATAAAAGATAAACTACGAAACAATATAATCAAAAACATAAATATCTCGAAAGCTATTCATATAATACTATTAGAGCTTATATTTAAAAAAAACTTTTTTTAGTAATTAGATTAATTATTTTTTGTTTTGATTTTTATATCTTTAAAAAATATTTTGTATCATCAATTTTATATACTGCAATACAGTATATTTTTTTTATTACAATTACATTTTAGAATATTATTTAATTAAAAACTAATATTACATATTATCACTTACCACTTAACATCAGTTAATATTATAGATACAAAAAATATAATTATATAGATTAATATAATAAATTATTCATATATATATAATACTAATAGATTGGACCAATTTATTCATCATCAGATAGCTCTGAGCTATACACCAGTACTATATATCCATCAATAAAACTTAACAAAAACAATCACAAAACTTCACAACAATTTAATTATTTAGAAATTCACAAATTGAATGACATTAATAGTAATGCCGACGATAGGATTATCAAACAAATTAAATATATTTATGGCGATAAACACCCGATCAATGAGACAACAATATCTGCAGATAACACAGCTATCGGACAATTGGTGGCCACTCTTAGCAAAGAAAAATCGCCGCCAAAAGCTATTGACTACTGGCTTCAAAACTATACACAAATTGTTTATACTGTCGATGAATTACATTTGATATCTAGTTATTTGAATTATGAAACAATTGTACGACAATTGGTGCCCAGTATTAGATACGACGATAAAGTTATTATACCTGATATAAATTTTGCGCAAAAATTTGCACAGATTTTGATTGAAACTGATAAACGGTATTATCAATAAATGTTTTATTTTTAAACATTAGTAATGTTATTAAAATTTACTGTATATAGAACTGTATCTAATTTATTTACACTGAGCTTGGTCAATTATCTTATTGAATATACAACTACCGGAGCCATAAATGAGTTTACTGATGAAAAATTGGATTCACCAGAAATTTTGCCTAATATTTGTTATGAAACACTTGAGAACCTAATGCCCGATCTATTGGGTCGACTATATATTAGCAAACTTTATGAGAACCGTTCGCATAGCGATATGACACAAGTTATCGATAAAATACATAAGTCTTTCATCGATACAGTCGGTCAAACACAATGGATGGATAGTTATACACGAAATGAGGCCATACTTAAGGCTACCGATATATCCCATCACATCGCTTATCCTAATTGGACAATGAATGACTATCTCATTGATCCGTACTATAAAAAGGTATACTACACTATATTGTCTAATTATTTAACAATTTCTACATTTTTTTAGTAGATTTATTATAAATTAATATTTATGTGATATATTTAAATTGCAAATTATAGTACAGCAATATATCAATTGACAATTTCTTTTCATCGGTGATCAGTCTATTAGATGGCAAACAGAGACAAACTTTTGATGACATTCATGGCATAGGATATTCGGTATCACAGCCTATGTATAGTTTTTCATTATTATATATTTATAATTAAAATTATTAATTATTACTAAATAAATTTATTTTATTTTATTAATTTTTTATATTATAATAAATATTTTTTATTATTGTTTAAAATTTATATTTACTTTCATAGTATACCAGACTACTGGCCATCTAACAGTGCAACTAAAGTGGGAGCATTTTATCATTTTCAAAATAATGCCATTTGTAAGTTATATTTTGTTTAAGTTTTAAAAATATATTGATTAATTGTATAGTGTATTAATATTATAAATATTAAATGTAAATATATATTATTTATTTAGTGTATATTAATTCTAAAGTTATATAATAGTAAAACATAATATATTGTAGTGTATTTGAGTGAATTAAAAGAGTAATTTTTATAATTGATATGTTTTTAATATATATATAGCACTTTAAAAATTATTAAACTAATATTTTATAATGTAATTATATTTAAATTAGCTTAAGTTTATATTTTCAAATAATTAATCTATTCAAATAATTTAAATAAGCAACTATTAAACTTATTTATAGTATATTTAATCAATGTTAAAAATTTTAACTTAATGATTCATTGTTTCTATTTCATTATTTTTTAACTAGTTTAAGATATAAGCTCTATTTTTAGCATTACACCATATATTTAATATATTATATATTAATGTAATTATATTACATAATAAATATATTAACTATAAAAATAATAATAAATTAATTGCCATATTTAACATATCATTTATGTTTGTCTTATTCTTTAAGCAAGTCTTTATATATTTTTAAAAATTTATACCTATAACAAAAAAAAAACATAAAACACTTTATTTAAACTAATCTTTTAATAAAGTGTAATAAACTGATTAATTTAATTTGAATAATTATATAGTATAGCATTTTATATCTAATAGAAATCTTTATTATAAAACCAAAAAGTAACACATTTATACAGAAATACTTTCTTTAATTTATTATCTTTTTTAGCAAACTTTTTTCAAACAGTATTTTTTATAAATTGCCATTTTAAATGTATTTTTGTTATTATTTTAAAGATCCTATATTATATAAAATAATAATTGAATAATTATGAAATCTTATTTTTAGTAATATTTAATGTTATTTCAAATATAAAATTTCAAGATTAATTTTATATATTATTTGAAATTTAGTTTAACTTCAAAGTATATAATGTATCAAAGAAATACTAGTATTATATTTAATTATTTTATAAATTATCTACAAAATATAATTTTAAGAAAATCTAGAATTTATATAATATAATAATAATAATAATAATAATAATACACACATTGTTAAGGTTATTATATTTCATTATTTTTAAAAATATTATATTTCATTATTATTATTCACTATGATGTATTATACTTAGAGATGGGCAAATAGAAAGTTTCTAATAAATTTCTATAGAAATTTAACTTTATCGTTATACTATGGGATCCCCATATCTATAGTTATTGTAATATTATAGATATAATATTATATTATAGATATAATATTATATTATAGATATAATATTATATTATACAGTATAGTACAGTACTATACAAATGTGATACCTATATATAAAATAATTATAATTATTTAATAATAATTAATTTTGTAAAATTGTATTCATCATTTTATTATACATATCATACTGTAGTTTAATTAATTAATTTTTTACTTTAATTAATAATTAAAATAATAATAATAATATTTACGGTAATGTATTATTATATGATAGCAATATAGAGATAACAAAATTAAAATGGGAATCCCATAGATAAAAATTTCTTTTAGAAACTTTCTAGAAATTTCTCTATTATTTTATAAATTTCTCTTTTTTGCCAACACTAATTATAGTGTATATCTAATATATAATATATAGTATAAACGTATATGAAGTAATTTAAAATTCAAACATCTAATTGCATTGTAATACACTAATAATACAGTATATATATTTTTATTATTTAACAAAAAAATAAATAATGATAAAACAAAATAAGTAATTTATTATTAAAATGAAATAACAAATTTTAAAAATAAATTTCATAACACGTCTTGTAATTTAATATAACATTACTTTAATGGATTTTATGTCAAAGTAAATTATAGTTTTTAATAAAAAAAAATGCATTTTATTTTGTTATAATTAAAATATTATTTTGCTTTTAGCTTAGTTTCAATAAAGCACTGAATTTAATAAATTTATTCACAAAAATTTTCTATAGTATTTTAATTACTCATTAATTTAATTTATTTATAAAATAATTTGTTATACCTATTATATGTAAAAATTTATAAAATTAAATCTTCTGGAAAAATATCTTTTAGAAATTGTCTAATTTTTATAATTACATTATTAATATATAAAATTTGAATAACTATATCTTTACAATAGATAATTAATGATTGTAATATAATAAATAATTAATAATTAATGAATATAATATAAATTGTAGATTTTCCAGCTGGTATTGCCCAATATCCATTTTATTTATTAGATAGACCAATGTAAGTAAACAATTATTATTATCATTATTATTGGAAATAATCATATTTTTTTGTACTAATATTAATATTTAAAATTAACATTATATATTGTCACATTTAGGACAATGAATCTAGGTTCAATTGGAATGATAATTGCACATGAAATGACACATGCACTTGATATTCAAGGTTAGATTATATATTTTTTATTGTTTTTTTATATATATAAAAATATTAATTTGATATTTATATTTGATATTAAAGGAAGTTATTATAATTATAAGGGAGACTTAAAAAATTGGTGGACAGACACATCACGTAATATGTTTGAAGATAAAACTAAATGTTTTATTAAACAATATAATTCATTTAAATACCCGGATTTGAATATGACGGTACTTTAACTATCTTTTTTAAAAAATATAATATTAATAATAATAAATATACAATTAATAATATCTTTCATCTCTTATAAACATTTTATCTATAATAAGTCACTACTGATAGATATACTGTACAATAAAAAAATAACTCTTTTTTTAACTTGAAAACTATATATTTTTAAAAATTATCTCAATTTATTATTGTTAAGGTTAATGGAGAGCTGACATTAAACGAAAATATTGCCGATAATGGAGGCATTCGTATAGCATATAAAGTAAGTATTGATTTAAATATCAATAGGCTTTAGGGAAACATAAATTAAATAATAATATATATCAGGCACTCAAACACTATCAACGAATCCGACCAGATAGTCATAAATTTAAATCATTGCCCGGTGCTCTCAATGTCTACAACGAGGATCAGTTATTTTTCATATCATTTGCTAATGTATGAATATTTAATATTTTACATATAATACATTTAATATAATTTATTAATCATTATTTTTTTAATAACTTATTTTATATATGTTTGTATGTAGATGTGGTGTTCAAACATATTGCCCGATGCTCTGAAAGATAGCCTAAATAGGGATAAGCATTCACCAGAACCGGTACGTGTGAACGGATCACTCGCCAACTTTGAAGAGTTTGCACAGACATTCAATTGTAAGTCAACTGACAAAATGTCGAGACAGCCAATGGACAGATGTCTGGTCTGGTAATTCATATTCAAGTCAACTGTGCATTACATATACAGTACACTAACAAAATATAATAATATATTAATAGATTATTAAAGCAATTAATGAGATATAAATTATATCATATAATTATACACATTATTATATTTGACAAATTGCTATGTGTATGATATAATAATGTTAATAAATTGTTGGTATTAAATCTCAAATATTATTTTATTTTTATATATTATTAATATTTAAAATATATGTATTATATATTTATTATTTAAATATTTTTAAATTATTTATTATTTATATAAGTATATTTATATTATATGGTTAATATACATTTTTATTATTATATTAAATTAAATAGATATAATAGTAATTAAGTAGTTCTATTAAATTTAGTTAATTATAATTTTAATTAAACAGATACTAATTATATTACAATAATTAATATCTTATTTACATAATAATAGACAAAATATTTATTTTAAAAATATCAATTATCCTATAAAATAATTTTTTAAATAAAATTTTATAAATATTTTCAACAATTTATTTATTTTATATAACATTTTATTATTAAGCTAACAATTCAAATTATTATAAAAGTATCTTTAAATTAATTAATTAATTAATTGTTTTCACAAATAACAGTGAGATTCATATCTAAATCAAAATTATACTGATATTATTGTGTTAACCATTGATTATATTTTGTCCATTTATTTAATGAATTCCAAGTTATATCCCTATTGTGTAATAAGAAATGATTATTTTAATATAAAAACAGTTATAAATAACTTTATCATTAATAAATATGATATTATTTTTTAAATAATATCAATTATATTTTATATATTTATTAGGAAATTCTTATTTATTCTGCAAATACATTAATAATATAATAATAATAATATTGTTATTGTAATATAAATACTAATATTACCACAACTTGTTTTGTAGGCTAATATTGATTGCATCGACCGATGGCTGTTCCTGAGCCGAGTCCTCCAGATATGTGCCACTAATTCCTATCATTTCCTTAGACAGTATCGCATATATTGTTGTTTCTGCCCCTTCTTTAGGAGTCTATTTATTAAATAATAATTATTATATTAAATAATATTAACAAAAATGAAATAATTAATTAATAGTTAAAAAACACAATAAATAAATAAAAGTAAAATAGTTTATTAAAGATTGATAGACTTTTTTCTGTTTACTTATTAAACTAATTCTAAAGAAATAAATTATTTATCAATTGTAATGTGTTTCTTGCATTTATAGAAATTTTCTTTATAATATATTTTTGAATAATTCTTAAATTAATAAAAACTATTTTTTTTAATAAAAACATACCCGACATGCTTGTGCTGCCATAGGTCTTAAGGTTTCAACCATAGGAAAGTGGTCTAAAAAAGTGGTGTCACACATACCCGGATGTAAACTATTTAGAGTAATCCGTGACCGCCAATCATCTCCTCTATCAGCTAACCATTTGGTCATACGATTGGTAAACATAATTTGATACAACTTCGATGTACTGTATGTAACAATAAGTGAATTTTTAGTATTATTAGTTTCAATGGTATTAACATTTGTAAGCATCCGATGAATGCCAGCCGAAACCATTACTATACGAGATTCACTGTCAGATTGTTTGGCTGTTCGGTACATATTATCAATAAAATGGTCGATAAGTAGACAATGACTCAGATAATTGACAGCAATGTGCTCTTCAAAGCCATCGTCGGTTAACTTTATATTTTTATTTACAGCCCCAGCATTTGCAATGAAATAGTTGAGTGAAAGCTTACTTTCTTCAAATTGTTTGGTAAACTTGACGACTGAATCCATTGATTTAAGATCTAAGTGCCAGATATCTAGTCGTCCTCTACTATCTGTATTCACTTCAGACATAATCTGTTCGTACCGTTTGTTACGCTCCGATTCACTTGTCTTTGACGATCCAGTGATCACATGACATCCCTTACGCAATAATATCTTAACTACTTCGGCACCAATACCACGGGTACCACCAGTAATAACACACACTTTACCCGTGAGGTCGGATTCCAAATCTGGATCCGTTTCCTTCAATATTCTAAGTTTTGTATTTTTATTGAATTTACGATCCAGTTCTTTGAACACATAAGAACTCAATGACAATGTGTTTTGAATAGTTGTCCAATAATTAGACATATAATTCATTGCATTTATCATTGTTTTAAATATTTATGTAATTATATGTTTCAACAAAAATAAATTATAAAATATTTTTTAAATACTATTAATATTTCATATATTTATAATCAATTAAAATAATTAATATTTAGAGTATTGTAATATAAATAGCATAGAATTGTGACATAAATTCCTAATTTATACAATTTTTTGTGGAACGGATGTTTAAACCTAAATTTAATTATAATTTTTAATATTTATTTTTTCCTTAAAATTTTTATATTCTACATTATAAAGCTATATAAAAAAATATTTGTGTAAGATAAAAAATAAAATTAATACAATATAAATAACTATATTATTTTTAATTATGTTACCAGGTAATTGTAATTAATTTATAAAATTATACCAATACATATTTTTTGTAATATATCAATAGCATAATTTATTTATTGGTAATTATAAGAAAAATTAAATATTTTATAAATTATGCAAATCATAAATTTAATTTAATTAATTATGCTTTATTTATATTTTAATTTTTTATCTATTTATTTCAATAAATTTTGTTATAAAACAGAAAAAAATTTAGTTAAAATTAGCAAGCATTATATATTTGATTAAATATTTTATTACCGGTATAATATAGATATACTGTATATGTAGTATATTATATATAACAAAATAAACAAATTAATTAGATTATACAAAATTATTAACAACATATAAAATATATGTTATTTCAAAATACTATTAATAAAACACTTGATTAATAGCAATTATAAAAACAAATAACTTAATCTTGTAACTTTTATAATATATATTTTATTTTATTTATATATAAAATGATTTTGTAATTAAAATGCTATAAATTTTATAAAAATATTACAAAATCTAAAACAAAAATATATTTATAATTTCATCAACTATATTTTAGTTAGACACATTAAAAGATAAAAATAATATAATAATAATTATAAAAGTTATTATAAAAACAATTTTTACACAATTTTTATAAATACTAAGTCATCATTTTTAATTTATTTTTCTTTGTAGTTGAGTTTATTAATAAATTTATATTACAATAAAGTTATATTCTTTAATTATAATTTTAGCAATAAAAAATTATATATTTTATAAAATATTTTGTTATATAGCTAACAGAGCATACTGTATATAATAAAAATAAATTTCATATTAATTACTAATTTATTTATATATAAAATAATATTCGTTAAAAGTGAGAAACATTTTATTATTAAGCTAACAATTTAAATTATCATAAAAGTATTTTTAAATTAATTAATTAATTGTCTTAACAAACAACAGTGAGATTCATATCTAAATCACAATTATACTGAGATTATTGTGTTAGCCATTGATTATATTTTGTCCATTTATTTAATGAATTCCAAGTTATATCCCTATTTAAATTACACAAAAACATGTTATTAATATGCATTTATAGAATTTTGATATTACAATGTCCAAAAAATAAATTTAAATTAATATAATACAGTAATTATAAATCATAATAATTACTATAAATAATTGACATAAAAGTTATTAATATATATTATATATTATTGTTTTGTAAATAATATTGAGTATATTTTATGTATTTATCAGAAAATTCTTGTATTAATAATATTCTTATAGTTCTAATATAATAATATTACCACAACTTGTTTTGTAGGCTAATATTGATTGCATCGACTGATGGCTGTTCCTGAGCCGAGTCCTCCAGATATTTGCCACTAATTCCCATCATTTCCTTAGACAGTATCGCATATATTGTTGTTTCTGCACCTTCTTTAGGAGTCTATATATATATATATATATATATCAATATAAACAAAACATATTATTATTATATACTATATTATAAAAAATGAATGAATGAATAGTAAAAAAGAAATCAAATGAATGAATGAGAGAGAAAATTGTTAAAAATTCATTAACGGTTCACTAAATAAACATAAATAAGGAAATTATTTTTATGTTATATTTTAATACAAATAATAAGAGAATAGGATAAATATAAGTGAATTATTACTAATTTACCAAGTATAAATTATATATATATATATATATATAGTTGACTTATAACAGTGACATTTTAATGAATGTTGTGGTGACTAACTTATAATATAATTTATATTAATGTTTATTATTAATTTGTTTACTAAGAAAACTGACTATTAATACAATAAATTTCTTTCTTTCAATTGTCATTTTATCAATAGTTTTTGTATTGGTTTTGTGAATAATTTCCTCTTATTTCTTATAATATATATTTTAATAAAATTTTTATAAAACGATTTATTATTAATGAAATTTTATTTCTGAATAATTTTTAAGTATAATAAAAAAATTAATTATTTATTTATTATTATTATAATATATTATATTTTTATAATAAATAATAAATCATTAATCATTAAAAGAGTTTTTTAGATGTTTTACTTTAATAAATAATTTAAATTTATATCGTTATAGGGTTAAGAAATTTCCACATATTCTTGACATTATTATATCTACAATAGTAATAAATCAATAATATTATAATTTGATATTTACAAAATTTATTATAATAGAAATGTCTAAATTTTAGACTCTAAAATAATAATATGATATATTAAAATATAATATATAAATATCCAAATAAATAATAATAATCTTGATATTTGTGTTCTTATTTTATTAATCTTATTAAATATAGACTTATATAGAAATATATTTTTAGCAAACATATATTTAGCAGGCATATTACAATATCTATTATTTAATATTTACTTTATTATGTTAATGGGTACTTAATCAAAATATAGTTCAATTTAAACTGTAGACAATGTCTATTATATACTTTTATACTGTATGTCTAATATAAGTTATATAACGTAAGACTTACAGTAATAATATTAAAGTAAAAATATAATACCGTTCCGCTTAAGGCATAGTTTTAGATTATTTTGTTATTTTCATTTAATAATATTAGTAGTTAATCAATAATATTTCATACTGATATAAATGTTTAATAAAAATAATTTAATGTATAAGAAAATATACGACACGTGTATATAYRGTTATAATAATAATACAATTATCATAATTATCTTATTTTATCAGTTTTATTAATTTATTAAACATTAAATGTAAAATATAAATATTGATACCTTTTTAAAAATGTTGACTTAAACTTTTTTTTATATTATTATTATTATTAAAATGACTAAAATATATAAAAATCAAGACATACCCGACATGCTTGTGCAGCCATAGGTCTTAAGACTTCAATCATAGGAAAGTGGTCTAATAGCTGAGTGTCACACATACCCGGATGTAAACTATTGAAAGTAATCCGTGACCGCCAATCATCTCCTTTATTAGCTAACCATTTAGTCATACGATTGGTAAACATAATTTGATACAACTTTGATATACTGTAGGCAATGATAGGCATATTCTTAGTATTATTAGTTTCAATAACGTTAAGATTGGACACCGCCCGGTGTGCACCAGAGGATACCATTACTATACGAGATTCACTACCAGATTGTTTGGCTGTTCGGTACATGTTATCAATAAAATGATCTATAAGTAGACAATGACTCAGATAATTGACAGCAATATGATCTTCAAAGCCATCGTCGGTTAATTTCATAGTTGTATTTACAACACCAGCGTTTGCAATGAAATAGTTGAGTGAAAGCTTACTTTCTTCAAATTGTTTGGCAAACTTGACGACTGAATCCATTGATTTAAGATCTAAGTGCCAGATATCTAGTCGTCCTCTGCTATCTGTATTCACTTCAGACATAATCTGTTCGTACCGTTTGTTACGCTCCGATTCACTTGTCTTTGACGATCCAGTGATCACATGACATCCCTTACGCAATAATGTCTTGACTACTTCGACACCGAGACCACGGCTGCCTCCAGTAATAACACATACTTTACCTGTGAGGTCGGCTTCTAAATCTGAATCCGTTTCTTTTAAAAGTCTGATTTTTGTATTTTTATTGTATTTACGATCCAACTCTTTGAACACATAGGGACTTAATGTCCACGTGCTTTGCATAGTTGTCCAATAACTGGACATATAATTCATTACATCCATCATCGCTTTGAATACTTATACGATTATAATTATATAAAAATTATTAATTTTTAAATGCTATCACTAATTATTCATAATTAATTAAAAATACACACAAATAGTCACTATTTAATATAAATTATTGTAAAAAAGTATTGTAAAAAATATTGAGAATATTAAATTGTGTAATAAAAATCATTCAATTTATATAAATAAAACATTTTTTGGGAACGGATGCCAAAACCTAAATCTAAATATAAAATTTTTAAATATACAAAATTTATTTCCTTTTACTATTATAGTTAAATTATATATCAAAATAATTATTCATAAAATAATTGTGTTATTAGCTATTAATTATATTATTGTAAAGTAATTTAACGTTAATTTTTTTATTTAAAATATATATACAGGTATTATAATTATGATAATTACAGTAATATTAAAACTTTAACAATGTTAATTTAATAAGCATTATGTAATATTTTAATAAAAATTATTTTATATAAACATTTTATATATTTTTCATATAGAATATTGAAATATATAAGTCCACAATTTCTATAATATAGGATAAATTATAAAATTATCTATAAATACAAAATACATTACAAATACTTCACTAATCGCACTTAAATATAGATCATATAAATTATGTATTTCGTAAATTAAATTTATTTAAATTAGTTTCATTTATATTTTAAAACTTTTACCGATATATCGTATTTTATGATAATGATGAAAAAGTTAAAAAAAATATATATATATATTAAATTATTGTAAAGTTTACATTAGGTTTATGTTTGATCAAATAGTATATATATATATATTATTGTCAATAACAAAAAAACAAATGATTAAATTATCGCAAAATTATTAACATTAATTTAATTATAAAAATAAATCATCACAATTATTTAAGTAAATATTTTTTAAAAACTTCAACATTGGTTTAATGATAATTTAACAAAAACTAGAAATAATGAGTATCAATATTATCACTTTTGATTATTATTATTATTATTATTATTATTATTATCATCAGCTGAATAGGCAATCAATTGTCTTAGTTTAACATAATCTGGTTGTTCATCAAACTTATAGTTACGACATTCGAGTAGATATTTGGCAAAGTTTTGTGGCATATCTAACATTCAATTATAATAATCTTATTATAAATATTGTAAAACAAATGTAAAATTAAAAAATATAATCAATTAAATTAATCAAATAATACCATCGCATATCTCATCAATTGATAGTTGATTGACACGATTGCCAACAAGTCTGACATAGTCTTTGAATTGTCCATCACATCTCTTAATATCACTCCACGGCAATGATCCTCTCAATAGATATATCCAACAATACAATAGTGACTCCATGTCGTCCCTTCGCGAACGGCGGACACCATTGTGATAGTTGAGTGAGTGAAACAATGGCAAACCATTCGGCAATCGGCCTTCTGTGCGTTTGTAGCCGCGATGTCGTCCATTATTTTCAATATAACGGCGAGATTTGTTAAAGTCTATAATATATACTTTGCTGGAATCGGCTGACAGTACAAAGTTGTCCGGTTTGATGCCTCGATGAATAATACCGCACTGATGGACATCGCATAGTATGTCTATCTGTTGTATGGCTATCGGAATGAGCTGTTCCAACGACAGCTTGTGTTTCGTATATCTACCGCATGTCTTGGAAAAGATATTATCAAACTTTTCGATGACAATCATTTTTAATTCAACAGTTGGCCAACTGTACAGTTAATAACAAATATTAGACATAATAACTAATTCTTTTTAATCAATTGATCCATTACTTACATTTTGTAATCAATAAGTTTGGGAACTCCCGAAACGTCAACCAATTTCTTATAATAGACCAATTCGTTTCCCAATTTTGTTGATTCGCTTCGTTTACCGATTTTGGTCACAAATTTTTGTTCGCAAAACATATTGTGATGACAGACAAATACACGACAGTTATGGCTTGCTTTTAGACAATCTTCGAGTACATAGTCGTTGATGATATCGCCACTAATCGGCGGAAAATCAGGAATCGGTTGCTGTTGTCGTGTCGGCAATGATGACACTGTTTCGTCGTCCCAATTGTCGTCATTTGCATTTGCAGTGATTGCCATCAAAAGAGATTACCACTTCTGAGATAATTGCTATCACAAAATAGATGAGTATATCAACAACAAAAAAGTCTTTGGATTAACTAAAAGTGATAATTGAAAACTTGTGTCAAAACAAACTTTTTTTTAACAATCAATGTTTAAGTCATTCACTGATGTATTAATAATACCAATAGTGACACACAGTGTTCGGTAACCAATGGCAACCAATACATACAAACAGTGAATACAATGGCGGACAACATTGTGGTCAACAAGTGATGGAAATGTAAGTGAAATACGATGGGTGTGTCAGTGATCATCAATTGCTTAGTAAATCAATTGTTGTGATCATCAACAGTGACCAAAACTTTTTGGCCGTCAATATTTGAAGTGATCAGCAAAAATAGTACAAAAAAATGTCTGCACATCAACAGCAGGAAGTGATCGAAAGGGTGACACTTAGCGATGCCTTAAGCAATGTCGACGTCTTGGATGAGCTCGAGTTACCCGACTCTCAGCCATGTATTGCCGGTTAGTTGTTGTCCACAGTGACGATCCACCGATTGAGTTGTCATTGACGTGATTTTGAATGGTTTGTCAATTTTTGTAATGTCTTTGACAGGCGAAAACTGGTCGGTCGTCTATCACGTGAATTTCGACACCAATTTCGAGGACAGAAATGCATTTGTCTGCGGTGTCGCCAAATATATCGAAGAGGCGACAGTCCAGTGCCATCTGAATGTTATGTTAGATGAAGGTATGTCCACAAAAAAAAATCAATTTACCGGCTTTTGTAAAGACTACTCCTAATAATGATTATTTGATTGACAGGTGAATCTCATGCCGTAATGCTATATACGTGGCGGTGCTGTTCGAGAGCTATACCTCAACCAAAGTCTAATGAACAACCAAATCGAGTGGAGATATACGAGAAAACTGTGGAAGTGTTGGGACCCGAAGTGGACAAACTGTTGGCATTCATGTATTTTCAGAGGAATGCCATCGAAAGGTTTTGCACAGAAGTTCGGCGACTCTGTCATACATCCAATGTGAACTCCATGTCTGCCGACGGCTCTCAAAAGAAATCTAACGCCACTTTTGTTTCCGAAGCATATCTATTGACATTAGGTTTGTATTTTTTTCTTCAGTAACTGATTTATTTATCAAATGAGATAATAATAATTGGACACTGATTTATAGGCAAATTTATCAATATGTTTGCCGTATTGGATGAGCTCAAAAACATGAAGTCTTCCGTTAAGAACGACTACGCGACCTACCGGCGCGCCGCACAGTTTCTCAAAGTGTTATCCGATTCCCAATCACTACAGGAATCGCAAAATTTATCGATGTTTTTGGCGATGCAGAACAAGATTAGAGATACACTGAAAGAATCACTCGAAAAGATACCCGGATATGAGGAACTATTCTGTGATATTGTCTCACTATTTACCACAATGTATGAGAACAAACTCTATGTGCTTCCGTCGGAAAAGCATTTGTTGGTTAAAGTTATCGGTTTTGCCCTATTTTTGATGGACGGAAAGGCCTGCAATATTAACAAATTGGACACTAAAAAGCGTATTAATTTGGCCAGAATTGATAAGATATTTAAATCACTCGAAATGGTACCACTATTCGGTGATATGCAGATCGCGCCATTCCAGACGTATATAAAAAAGTCGGCCCATTACGACCAGACTAGATGGCCGCTCAGTTCCAATTTGACTACCAATTCACCGCAAGCCGATATACTACAGTATTTACCGGGGATTCGTGAAGAGTATGTTGGGTTCATATCGGAACTATCGCGTCATTCAAATGAAGTGACGACTACTATTAAGGAGACGCCCCGAACTGATTCGGAAAATAAACAGTTATTACAATTGGCGCTCAAAGGTATTCAATTATTGTCCGACTGGACGACACACGTCACAGAACTATATTCATGGAAATTGATGCACCCGACTGATCACCACCAAAACAAACAGTGCCCTATGGAAGCCGAAGAGTACGAACGGGCCACTCGTTATAACTATAACGACGAAGAAAAGACAGCACTCATTGAGCTCATAGCTATGGTTAAAGGCTTACAAGTTCTGATGAATCGTATGGAAACAGTGTTTACTGATGCAATCAGAAGATCCATTTACGCCGAACTTCAAGATTTTGTTCAGGTGACACTTCGGGAACCATTAAGAAAAGCCGTCAAAAATAAGAAAGATGTGGTCAGAACTATGATATCATCGGTTAGAGATACCTGTGCTGACTATATGAAGGGATTTGAGGATCCCTTACTTAGAGGTAAATGATTGCAATAAAGTTTTATCGGTAAATGTTTAGTTTATAGAGAATACAATGTTTCAAAAATATTAACTTATTAGGAGGTAAAGCCTTGACCCAAGATATTGAAGTAAAAGTCCCCCGAAGAAATGTGGGGCCCTCCACAACACAGTTGTATATGGTTAGGACACAACTGGAATCTTTAATAAGCGACAAAGCATTGTCTGGACGGCGAACATTGCGAAAAGATATCGATGGCCACTACTTGCTTGCCATCGATCAGTTCCATAAGAACTCGTTTTACTGGTCATATCTCATAAATTTTAGCCGTAATTATTACATTTGTTTTAATTTGATTACGATATTTACAATTATTTTTTATTTAATGATTTATACTTTTTTGTGTGTAATTAACAGAAACATTACGTGAATGCTGTGATCTGTCTCAGCTCTGGTACCGTGAGTTTTACTTAGAGATGACAATGGGAAAGAAAATACAGGTATTTTTATGTCACTAAAATAATTAGTTATATATTTATCGGTATTTTACCGGTAAATATTTTGTTGTATCCGTAAATTGTGAAGTCATTGTTACTTTATGTATGTGTTTGTTTGTGTATAAAAATTTTGGTGTAAAATCTACCGTAAAATTTCATTAGTTCACAAAAAGATAATTTATTTTATTTATAATAGTGTACAGCAAAACACGTTCACACGGACTTATGTAAAGATATCATATCATTGGAAAAGCGAACACAGGTTTATAAGATATTTTTAAATGTTATGGTTATTGGGTTTTTTCAAACTAACAAATATAATATACCGTAATTTAATTTAAAAATTAATAACATATATTATAACTTATTTATTTTGGATTATTTTAATGCATGTGTGAATGCGCTATGAATGTATGGTTAAATTTACTGTACTTATACTTATATTATGAAAATTCATTTATAAAATTATAATTTATTTTTCAAAATATTAGTTCCCAATTGAAATGTCATTGCCATGGATTCTAACCGATCAGATTCTTAAGACAAAAGATTCATCACTAATGGAGTAATTGATAATTGAATTATAAAAATATAAAGTTGTGATTGTATTTAAAAACTAATTCTTATTTATTTTATCAATATTTATCGTAGATGTGTATTATATCCATTGGATTTATACAACGATTCAGCACACTATGCATTAACCAAATTCAAAAAACAATTTCTTTACGATGAGGTCGAAGCCGAAGTTAATCTATGTTTCGATCAGTTTGTGTACAAATTATCGGAACAATTATTTGCTTACTATAAACATTTGGCCGGAAGTATACTTTTGGATAAACGATTTCGATCGGAAGCGGCCGCACTAAATATAAAATTTATGTGGCCTCAGGCCAACCGATACGAAACATTGTTAAAACAGCGACACTTTCAACTGTTAGGCCGAACCATCGATTTGAATCGTTTAATAGCTCAGCGTCTGAATGTTGCAATGTTAAAGAGCTTAGAGTTGGCCATCAGTCGCTTCGAGGGATCAGATTTGACCGCAATTATTGAATTGGAAACATTAATTAGTTTGAATAAATTTGCTCACAAATTATTGTGTAAACACATTGATTTAGGTATTGTTTGCTTATAATTTTGTGTTAATAAATATTTATGTATTTTTAATAACTATATTTATATATATTGTTAGATCCGTTTGACGCACTGTTTCGTGAGGCCAACCATAATGTTTCGGCACCTTATGGCAGAATAACACTTCATGTATTCTGGGAATTGAATTATGATTTTCTGCAAAGATATTGTTTTAATTCATCGACACAACGATTTATCCGAATGCCCGATAGAGCACCCAATTTGACCCCACATTTAAATAACATTCAACGGGAGCGCCAATCACCCCACCCACAGGCCCAACTGCCCTACTATTTATACGGCACAAAAGCACTCAATATAGCGTACAGCAATATATTTGCACTTTTCAGTGGTTTTATAGGTGCCCCTCATTTTCGATCAATTTGTCAACTGTTGGGTTATCAGGGAATTGCTGTCGTTATCGAAGAGTTGCTTAAAATTATCAAAAGCTTACTCCAGGGAACCATTGCTCAGTACGTAAAGACACTGATGACTGTAATGCCAAAATTATGCAAATTACCACTCTATGATTATGGCTCTACTGGTGTACTTGAGTACTATCAGGCACAGCTCCGGGATGTCATACAGTATCCGGATGTCAAGACAGAAATGTTCCAAAATTTTCGTGAAATTGGAAACGCTTTGCTTTTTTGTTTATTAATTGAACAAGCACTGGTAGGTTGCGCTATAAATAAGTTGAGTTGGATATATTAAATTATCGGTAATTGTTTTGGTGATACAGGCTCAAGAGGAGGTCTGCGATTTGTTACAGGCGGCACCCTTTCAGAATATATTGCCTCGACTTTACTGTAAGGACGGCGAGAAACCTGAGACCAAACTTAAACGATTAGAAGCCAAATACACGCCCTTACAGGTGGTGCCAAATATTGAAAGACTAGGAACTCCTAAAGTATGCCTAATGTGTTTAGTTAACAGAATTAATGAGATATTTAATATATAATCTGATTTGTGGTTATATAGCAAGCATCCATTGCTCGTGAAGGTGACCTATTGACCAAAGAGAGATTGTGTTGCGGTTTATCCATATTTGAGACAATATTACAGCGAATTAGAGGATTTATGTTAGAAAACGAAGATCAGGCGTCAATATGGATCGGCTCTAACCGAATGCCACCTCCTAATGGTGTCATATATGTTGATGAATGTATTGAATTTCACCGTTTGTGGTCAGCCCTACAATTTGTATATTGCATTCCCGTCGGTGACGGAGAATTTACTATTGAAGAGTTGTTTGGCGAAGGACTCAACTGGTCTGGTGTTACAATGATTGCACTATTGGGTCAACACAAGCGTTTTGAAGCACTTGACTTTAGCTATCATTTATTGAAAGTTCAAAGAGTCGATGGCAAGGATGAGATTGTCAGAGGAATTGTTAGTAGTTTTGCATATAATGTCTTCAGATAACTACCAGTAAGTCCTAATTGTTTTCACTTTTTTTATTTAGCCATTGAAACGAATGGTAGATCGGGTGCGACGCTTTCAAGTGCTCAACTCACAGATATTTTCAATTTTGGGTAAATACCTGAGCAATGCCAGCGGTGATATCAATACTGTAGAACACGTCAAATGTTTTCAGCCACCCATACATCCAGTGATGGCTGCCGTACAGGGTATGAATAACACAGTTAGACTGTATATCATGATATTTAATGTTTTATATGATAATTGTTTTATTTTATAGCAAACGCTGCGCCTATTTATATGAGAGCTGCGATACTATTACAACAACAACAACATCAACAGCGACAACAACAGCAGCAACAGTGAGCTGCAAATGATTATTAGATATAAAAATAATTTTTGTATAATTATTAATGTTTTAATTATTATTATATTTGGCATACTTTATGTTTTTATTATATTTTTATTAATTTATAATATCATTGAATTAAATTCTTAATTATTTATTTTTGTTAAATACAACTAATTTTAGCTTTAAAATAATTATTAATATTTTTTTAATACTTAAAATCATTTATTTGTTTTCTCAAACTTATGGTATATATTTTGTTGCAAACTATTGCTTATTATAATATTAATTTCAAATTTATTTAGTTTTTTTGCTTTAATGCATTTATTTATTTAATTTTGTGATCAAAAAATACGGTAATTTTCCAAAAAAAATA
The DNA here is from genome assembly GCF_028296485.1 of Oppia nitens. NCBI lineage: Eukaryota > Metazoa > Arthropoda > Arachnida > Sarcoptiformes > Oppiidae > Oppia > Oppia nitens. The sequence goes on along the minus strand of NW_026533221.1, from coordinate 9,062,927 downwards.
CTAATTTTGTTTATCAAAATGATATTCCAATTGTTTGTCTATTACTTAAAATTATTGTACAAATGAATCTTAATTTATTGAATACTTTATATCTAAATGCTTACCGGTATCTAATTGTATGCGTTTAAAAAAAAATAATTATTTATTTAATTTTTAATATTTTTATACGATTGTAGAAAAAATGACTTTGTATAACATTTGTAAATTTTTTATATAATATAACTTTTTTATTTTTATTACGTAAACAGTTGCCAAAATTTTGCTCTTATTTGTAGTATTTATTAAAAAAAAGTTTTTGATATTAATATTATTGATAAATTGTTTTAATTAATAAATTAATTAATAAATGACAATTTTTACTAATTAATTATAATAATAATATAATACACTTTCCTAAGCTTTATATAACTTTTTTTGTAAATACAATATGATTGCAAATTATGACAATAAAATTATTAACAAAAATCCAAAATAAATTTAATGACAAATAGCTTTGCAAACGCATGCATGCAATGCATTTTGAATGTTAATTATTTTTTTGATAAGTTATTTGAATCGGTATTTTATATGACAAGCGAGAAACAGGAGTACATAAAAGCCTTCAAATTGTTTTGTTTTTATTTTTATAATATCATAATTAATAGGAGGATGTGATGTGAAAGGCATGACATATACTGTATTATATTATAGAAACATTTAGTACTCATCTGATTCACCAGTTTTACAATTAATTTCATTGACATTGGAAAAAACAAAAACTATAATTTTTATTTTATTTATTATTAATTAATTATTGATTGCTTCCTCCGATTATTAACACTAATGTCATTAAAATAGATGAAACAAATTTATATGGAATACTCAGTACTAATATAACAACAAAAAAGTGTTTTTGAATTTTATCATTAAATAATTAATATTATATTTATGTAAAATCATGATAAAAACATTAATTATACAGAATATTGTGTCATAAATTATGATGGGATGAAAATATAAATTTTTAGTCACTCATAACTTTTTAGTTGTTTTCACAATTTTAATAAAATTTACAGTAAGTTTTTGCTTACTTTTATGGTTGAAAACACTTATCAATCACTAAACTAGTGATAATGTGAACGATAGGCCATCGTTTCGCTGATACCACTGATCAGCTTGGTCACCACATATGCACTGGTATTTTTTAGCTACCAGTGCTGTAAGCGATACGGGAGGTCGGCAGGGGTTGAGTGGACATGTGTTATAGTTTGTGAACTTTTTTATTACTTAATTCACATATCAGTAATATATATATATATATTTATATTTAAATTGTTATAAAAATGTCTAATGTTTTCAAAAAATATATATCTAAATAGCTTCGCCAACATAACTAGCCCTTTAAGGGCTAGTTTGGCAAACATTTTAATTATTAATTAGCGATAAATAAGTACTGGGAATACATGTTTTACTATTTTGTTGGTCATTCATAAGATTAATATTTTTAATTTTGCATTTTTCAATATAAAAACTCTCTAAAAAATATCTTGATCTTTTATTTTTTTCATTATAAATAATATTCGGATAATCAAAGTTAATGTTATGACTAGTTAATCTAACATGGTCAGCTACATTAGTTACATTAGCTACATAATAATTATATAAAAAGTAATGTAGCTGACCATGTTAGATTAACTAGTCATAACATTAACTTTGATTATCCGAATATTATTTATAATGAAAAAAATAAAAGATCAAGATATTTTTTAGAGAGTTTTTATATTGAAAAATGCAAAATTAAAAATATTAATCTTATGAATGACCAACAAAATAGTAAAACATGTATTCCCAGTACTTATTTATCGCTAATTAATAATTAAAATGTTTGCCAAACTAGCCCTTAAAGGGCTAGTTATGTTGGCGAAGCTATTTAGATATATATTTTTTGAAAACATTAGACATTTTTATAACAATTTAAATATAAATATATATATATATATTACTGATATGTGAATTAAGTAATAAAAAAGTTCACAAACTATAACACATGTCCACTCAACCCCTGCCGACCTCCCGTATCGCTTACAGCACTGGTAGCTAAAAAATACCAGTGCATATGTGGTGACCAAGCTGATCAGTGGTATCAGCGAAACGATGGCCTATCGTTCACATTATCACTAGTTTAGTGATTGATAAGTGTTTTCAACCATAAAAGTAAGCAAAAACTTACTGTAAATTTTATTAATTTTTAGTCATTTATTTTATCAAAAATTAATAAATAATATTTAGATTACATGATAGTTACACATTAGACAGAATTAAGTATAATTAATACTGTATTTTGTAAAAAATGAGTAAAAAATTGTTGCGGTTTTAAATTATGCTTTAGCACCCATATCCCGATTTCTGTAGATACGTCCCGGATTTAGACGACCAGTATTTCCTCGCGATTGGTTTGGGTCTATCATTGTGACGTCGGGATCATTAAACTCCGGACCCATCGGACCTAATGGTCTATTCGGATCAGCTCCGGGTTGAGGTTGAGGTTGTGGCTGTGGTTGACTTGGTGTGTGACTTCCGATTCCTGGATAATAACTGTCGGGAACGTGTCCACCGCCGCCACCGATTCCTGGCTGATATCCAGGATGTCCTCCGCTGCCACCAAATCCTGGCTGATATCCTGGATATCCACCGCCGCCGCCGATTCCTGGCTGATATCCTGGATGTCCACCGAAAGTTGGATAAAAGCCCATTGGATTTCCTCCACCAACACTCGGATGGTGACCACCGGGTTGATGACCACCATAGCTGGGTACAAATCGAGGTTGATAGCCAGGATACGATGGATTGGCCGGTCGACTGCCCGGATAATGGAAACCACGTCCCGCGGGATACGGGTTTTGTGGAACTAAGAATGAGAAAGTGGGAATACTTGAACTCGGGAACATTGCAAAAGAACCCGAACCCGGGCTATAGCGGGCCGGGAATAGAGTACTGGGTTGTTGAGGGACGGACGGAACAGACGGCCAGCTGAATGATGGCCAATTGGCAGTGTTGGTCGGTAGGAAACGGCCCCAATTACCCCAATTGGGATTCTCCCAGTAGTTCGGGAAAGAGCTGGTCGGATAGGTTGACGTAAATGTGAATATTGTCGGTCGAGAAGTGGTAACTGTCGGCACTGTCACCGGTGGAAGCGATGGCGGTGTTGGTCGTGTGACGGGTGGCAGTGGTGGTGGTGTATGGCTGTGAGGTGTTGTACTCTCGATCTCTCGCGGAGTACTCTTTGGTGGCACAAGAGGTTTGTCGTCATCCGAGTCGCCCTCGCGTTCAATCTTTTCTGTTTCTCTATTGATCTCTAAGTCCTCTTTAAACGGTTCGACTATAGTGTCATCTTTTATTGGTTGGTCTTCATTTACAGGTTTGTCCTCATTTTTAACTACAGGCTCCTCATTAATCGGCTGTTCCTCTTTGCTTTCGGGAACTTCATTGCTAACAGCATCACTATTAGTAACGGGAACAGGAGTTGTAGTGATTACGGTGATTGTATTAGCACCGGTATCTTGTGGTGCTTCAGTGTTACTAATACTGTCTCCCCAGTCATCAAATGTTCGGCTATTACTGTCCTCATCGATGGCTCTCTTTATTAAATATATTGACTGATTCATAGAAAATAAAATATTTAGAAAATAATTTGCTTTTCATAAAATTCTAGCAAACCTTAAGTGATTTATCAGGTCTTAAATTGATGGTCACAACAGAGTTGACCACAAAAAGTGATACTAAAATCTAAATATAACACAAAATTTCAATTAAAAATATTTATTAAATACTAAAAATAATTTATATATCAAAAAATAATTAAAATCAAAATTTAAAATAAATAAAAATATTTATACAATTTGTAAGTTGAGATACATTTTATTTTTGTTAAGAACTTCTCACTTCTCTGAAGATCGTAACAGCAATGAAGAGTCTTAAGAGGGAGAGGTAGAGGATAGTCAACACAAGAGCACAGGTATGCTATGCTTAACTGCTCTCTTATCTCAAGAATGAAAGAACTTCAAGAATACACTATAAATATATATATAAATAAAAATATATTGAAAACTTCACTCTACTATTAATTTTGTTATCAATTATTTTTGGTTGTTATGAAATTCAAGTTTTATTTATAGATTAGTGAGAAAACAGTTTGACTGTCAATGAGATAGAGAGAGGAGTGTTTGGTTCTCATAGGACTATATATTCAGTGCTGAATGACTGGTCTTTACTTTCAGATCGTCAGCATTTCTCTTCTTATTCATCATCACATTGACTATCGAGAGTAAAATCATTCATTCAATGACTTTTATGCCCCGAAGCTATTTATATGCTCTCTCTCTCTCTTTCTCTTTCATTCACACACACACACACACACACACACACCTTACTCATAGCTATGATACAAATTTAACAAAACCTATATATTCTTCATATACAGTACTGTGTGTACTATATATAACTATTTATTTAGTTATATTTTACAGAAAATAGGTACCGAAATAAAAGTAAATTTTTTATTATTATTCAGTTGACTATTTTTTTTTTGATTATAAGTTCATTGGCAATAGCATTGGCCGACCAAATGATGCCAAAACGTGACTTATACTTAAATATTACAATTATAGTCTTACAGTACTTCAATAACTCGTTATTTACAGTATAGTAAAAGTCAAGAATCGTATTAAACAATCATTAATTGATATGTTTGAAGGGTAAACACCCTTTGAACCTCTGCTCTGCTCTCTCTCTCTCTCTCTCTCTCTCTCTCTCTCTCTCTCTCTCTCTCTCTCTCTCTCTCTCTCACTCACTCACTGCTTGAATGCCTCCTTCCCATCAATTGTTAGTTAAATCTATTGTGAATTTTATATAATTGATCAAGTTAATTGACCTGGATGTGATTTTTAAATATTAACAGTGCCTACACTTTATACCATTTTTATATAATAAATTTTTCACAATAGACTTTTAGACATTAAATTAAATTTTTATTTATTCTACTGATAAAGGTTTTTAAATATATCATCATATTTTCTTAACTTTAATAGAAATACTGTATTAAGGGATAGTCATCTTTATCCCTGACCCTCACATACTCATCCACTCTATCAAAAAAACTCTCCCACTTTCGTACATAACATATCCAACTCCACCTAACGCTATAATACTATCCATTCATACAATTATTTAAGGGCGAGTATTACTATTTAAAACAACTAAATTAAAATATTCGGTAATTTTTAATGAAAATTAGTATTTATTCAAAAGAAATTATTAGTAATAAATCAAAAATTTTCTTTGTTTTTAAATTTAAAAAAAATATTTAAAAAAATATCATACATCAATAGAAGTTGTCAATAATAAAATATTGATAGAAAGTGTTAACAAAAAAAACATTATATTATATAAAAATACATATTTTAAAAAGTCGTTGAAACATTTTTATACACTTAAACATACTAACCTACACATTACATACAACTATAACAATATAATAATAACTCATATTTCATATAAATGATTAATTTCAAAAATAAATCAAAATGCAAATATTTTTAACTTAATGGTTAACATCAAAAAGTTTTTTAAACAAAAGATTTTGTGATATATATATATATATAAATACTATTGGATTAGACTAGAGCTGAATCATAGGCACCCACTCCATGGGCTCTTTTGGCATCGGTGTGTTCACATATATTGACCGCACATTTTTTACATCATCGTACTCGTAACTACTGTCCTCAATAGGGCTAACAAAACCATTATTTGCGTTATCATTGGTGAAGATATTGGTGTCATTGTAATTGCAATTGTTGACAACTGTAGTCATAAACTTAACTGTAACTGCTTTCTCGCCACTGGACGACATATCTACATAACTGTCCCCAACTGTTTGCACGTTTATTGCGCCAAAATTTTGGTTATTCTCACCCATTGGCAGGTATTCATCCATACGTTCCGAGTCTTCGCAATTACTATCACTGCTATAGCTTTGAACAAGATTTTCATAAATCTATTCAAATATAAGATATAAATATTAATACAAAAAATAGATTTTTATTCAAAAAAAAAACCTTTAAGTGAATTTCACTCATCATTTGTTTTAAATCATTAGAAAGTGATGTAAAATCAGGCCTTCCTTTTGGCTCAAACTCCCAACAGTTTTTCATTAATGTATAACTAATTTAAAGAAAATTAATTATTTTATCAAATTTATCACATTTTTTTAAAAAGTTGTGTACATTTTAAGCGGAGAATAGTCTGGTCTTTCCATACGATATCCATCAACCAATCGTTTATAGAAATGTTCGTCAATTTCAAATCCCGGGTAAGGATTGGATCCCAATGTGAAGATTTCCCACATGAAGACACCAAAAGACCAAACATCAGACTTTTCATTATAGACTTTGTCGCGCATCGACTCTATTGCCTGATATGGAAAAAAGTTAATTAATTAGAAAATTGTAAAAAAATTGATGGGTAAGCATACCATCCATTTGATAGGTAGGGGTCCGTCGCCTTTCTTAACATAGCTGTCATATCCATAGCAATCTCGAGCCAAACCAAAGTCGCAGATCTTAACAATATGTTGTCCGGTTAGCAACACATTTCTGGCCGCCAGATCTCGATGTATGAGCTAAAGGTGCAAACATTTTAATTGATAAAACAATTTATTTTTTAAATTAAATAATTATTTGCTAACCCTTTTTGATGATAAATACTCCATTCCTTTAGCGCATTGAAAAGCATAACTAATTAAATCACTTGTCGTCACGTTATTGCCCACAACTAATCCCATTTCTAGAAATTATTTATTTATGTGTATATAGTTAATGAAATTCATTATTAAATTAAACAAAACTAACTAAACTAACAAACCATTAAATGAGATAACATTTTTATATTCATGTGAAGCGTTAGGATAAACGCTATTTCGGTAATTATCGGTACTATCGCTAAGTCGTTGTTCATTACTTATAATTGTGTTATCAATTATATCACTTTCTTTGTCCAATTGGTCCACAAAACACATGCGATGAGACAACAGAAAAGACCTGATATTACCAAACTTGCAATACTCAACAATGACCAGTAGTTCCCCTTTAACCAAATTTTTGGTCACAGCGCCCAACAGGTTCACTATATTGATATGCTTTCCTATGTGTATCAGTATCTTAAGCTCAGCTAATAGTGCTTTCCTTTGGCCCATATCTGCGCACTCTTTCAATGTTTTGACGGCAACTGTAGTTGATTTTGTCGTTTTCTTTTGATTACCGTTACCACCATCGGTCAGCTCAAGGATACCGATAGCCTCAGCTCTAATCACTTTATTGTTTATAATAGACGTTTGGTTATACATAAAAATTAATAACATTTGTTTGTTGTTGAAGACATACCTCTACCAAAAGCTCCCTGTCCAAGAATCTGACCAAATTCAAGATTATCAATGGGAAACTCACATCTGGAATCGTATGGCAACAAATCTATTTGTTCATCCAGTGGTAAATCTGGATTAATTAAATCAATTTGACCCCGGCTAAATAAATTATAACTTAAATATTCCAATTCTCTTTTTTCACGCTATAATTTTAAAAAAATGTAAATATATTTTTTGAATAAAACACATTTATCGTGAAAATTATTTTTTTGTTTCAATATTAATATAAAACTATTAACCCGGTAAAGTCTAATTTTGTTGCCAATGATAAATGCTAATGCAAGAAAACAGGTACCCGTAATAATTATAAGTAAAATTGTTAGAAATGGTGTATTATCTATACGAAAAAAATGTTTTTCAGTCAATTAATAATAACCACATTTGTTTCAAAAATAATTAAAATGTTAATTACCACAATAAATCACTAAATCAATAGTCGTGTTTTGATACAATATGTTCAATAAGTTTGCTTCAATGGTGTAGTTTCCTGAATCACTTTCCTTGATATTAGTTAAAGTAATTGTTGCCAATTCTGGTGTATCACGAGATATACGAGCGCTGGAACTATTGGTTATGAGTTCGCCGTTTTTAAACCATTTAATGTCGACAGCATTTATATCATTGGGTACTGACTCTAGATTCACATATAATGTCAACCTATCTCCACATATAATCTCCCCCATAGAGTGCGATTGGATTTCAAGTTTAGGTGCGTCTGAATTTAAATACAAAATTAATTTGAGACGTTTTGAAAAATTAATTATAAATTTGTATAATTGTGTGAATACCATAGATTTTTATCAATTTAGACACTTTCTGTATATTACCGGCCAAATCATGTGCTTCACACGTATAGATTCCCCAATCAGTATGAGTAGCATTGGTTATAGTGATCTCATCGGTCAATTCAATTATACCGAAAGTAATTAAATCTTTATATTGATTTGCCGTAAGCCTATCCCTCCAATCCTGTTTAAAATAGTAAATAWATATATATATATATATATATATATATATATATATATATATATATATATATATATCAATAAATTCTAATATAACTTAAATGTAGATATTATAATAGGAAATAATAATTTTAATATATAAAGTAAAATTACCGATATATGACTTATGAAAAATATATACAATATAAGTACATGAATTAATTAGCATTAGTACAGTATAATAATATATGATATACAGTATACCTGAGTACAGACATCATTAAGGTTCCACTTGAGGTCAGTCAGACACGAATCCGATACTCTTATACTACATTTTATTGTGTAATTGTCGCCAACAAACACATACCTAACACTTGACTCCTCCAACAACGGGTCGTGGGTTATACCGCCTGACAATTTGTCAGACATTTAAAATTAATTATTACAATTTAGTAACTGTTTTAAATAGTAAATTATTATTATTATTATTATAAATCAATACATACAAACAAAATGTAGAGTTATGTTTAGTAAGCTAACTGTAGTATTGTTAAGTTTAGCCATACATCTATATCTTTCTCTATGAATTAGTTTTACATGAAATCCTGTTTTTGGATCATATGAAACACCAGTGCTATCATTAACTGGCATTATGTTATAAATGCCTGAAAAATGATCATTAGGTGGAGTCCAAAGGGTTACTTCTGATAATGAACTGGACGGTCGACACGGTATGACAAGTGCACTGTTATTAATGGCCGGTAATATTGGATAAAGTACCAAATGACCAACAAATAAATTGTGTGGATCTGTTTAATATTTGTATAAAATAGTAATATACAATAAGTTACTTAAATAGTGTATAAAAAATTATATTAAAAATATTTTTTTCCAATACCGGTGACAAAAACATATATTGAATTTGTCTTATTGTGGACCAAACGGTGACTGTATTTGACTAATGAAGTATTATAATGACATGAATAATAACCGACATCCTCTACAACTGTCTCATCGATGGTCAGTTGGCTAATATGTCGATTGCCGACAATTATTGTCTCAATTTTAACAAACTCTGGTGGGTTTGTCGGGAAAATACTGCTGCCATACATAGGAATTAATCCTTGAACTGTCTATTTTTTAATTATTATTTTTTCAATAATATTAAATATATTAGTATATCAATAGTTTAATATAGAAACAGAAAAAAATATATAAATATGATTTGTAATTATTTCCTATAAATACTGTATAATACCGGCTGTGAATTAGGAAGTATCCAAACAACTGGTTCACTGCCCTCACACTTGAGCCGTAGCGCGTGGTTTACCTTAATGTCAATATAGTCATCACCGGTGACCAACAGATCCGTCTTTGAGATTACAGTAACATTGGGTACCGACACTTGAAACCGATCGCAATCATCGTACTGAGCCTTAACACTGATGAGCAAACAATTTAACAGTAATATTGATAATAAACACATGTATCTGATTGTGAAAAACATTTTTACTAAAACATCGGAACCACAATATTGTCGCTTTAAAAATATCGAAAAAAAATATTTTTTATTATTGTATATTTAAAATAGTTTAGTCTAATGCATAGGAATACTAAAATTATAAATAACTAACTTTTAAAATTGTTATAAATTTTGTTTGTAAACTCAATAGGGAAGTGATGACGATTTGAAAGATATGGTTTACATTTTTATAATTATTAAATCAAATATTAAAATCATATGTTTAATAGTTATTTTTGTTATATTGTGTATTAAACAACTATCTAAAAAAATTATCTCGAATTTCAATAAATGAAATTTCATTTTTATTAATATTATCAAATCAATTGGCAAATGAATTTTTATTAACATTATTAATACAATTACTATATTATAAATATTTTTTTGTTAATGTTTATATATATAATAGATATTTCTATTAACTTATTATAATAATTTTTAAAATATAATCAATTATTAGTCATCTAGATAACTATGATATTAAAAATAAAAAGTTTATATAACTCTAAAAACTTAAACAACAATTTTATCATTAAACATATTATAATCAATTAACATAAATATTATATAACATGTATATTTTTATATCAAATTATATGTTTAAAGTACTATATATTGATTATAAACAGTTCAGTGACAACTAACATGATATTTATAACATTCATTAAATGATTATTTATTTTTTAATAAAAGTAAAATAATTATTTTTAATAAAATATCATTAAATATCATATCATAAATGAGATATTTATAGATATTTATTAAGAGTATACATAAATTGTACATAATTTATTATAAGTATTAACTAATAAAAAGTGCAAATTTTAAGATTATTTCAAACATATATAATACAGTATACTTAAAAAATAAATCAAAAAATTAAATATTTAAAAATAAATTAAATATTTATCAAAATAAATGTAAATATTTATTTTTTGATATATTTGTGTAGATTAACATTATACAGTACTGTACAACATAAAAATATCAGTAAATTATTTCTAAATTATTGTAATTTTTTAATTGAAAAAACTAAAATTACTATCTTATTTATAATTTAACACTTAAGTCAAAAAAAATTAATTAAACAATTTATTTTACATTTATTTTACAATTTATTATTCACAGTATAATTTATAATTTAGTCATACAATAATGACCATGATACTTTTTTATACAGTATAAAATGTTTATCATATCTCATCCTAAAATTTTAAATTAAGCAATATATTTATTTAATTGATTACATTATGATTATTATTTATTTAAATTTAATTTTAAATTTTATTGGTTTACATTAAATCTCTTAAATACTAATTTTGTATTAAAATATTTTTAAGCCATAATTTAAACATTATTTAGTAAGCGATCGGTTTTGTTATCTCTAGACTTCAATCAACACATTGTCTCCCATTTGAATACAAATCAAATTTGACTGTATTGTAGACACTGAGCGTTCAATTGGTACTAATTGTCATAAGCAATACAATACACATATAGCTTACACTGTGTTAGCAACAAAAGTACCAAAAGCTGGAAACCAAAATCGAGTCAATCATTTTTTTAGCATTTTTTGAAAATTCAGTACTTTTTTAGTTATTGATTGCATTTAAGTTAGCATTTAATCGGTTTTTTCATAGTGACCACTGGCCACACATTATCGCATTCAACCGCTGATATGGCTTTGTATGAACAATCTAAAGACTATCCAATTGATGGTTGGGTTGAAGTGTTGGCCAACAACGGCGGTCATTACAGAGCACGTGTTGTTGATGTGATTGATAGGTCGGATCCGTGTGTATGCGACCCGTCGGTGTCACGAATGCCGATGGATGTGACACAAGTGATTGTCTGCTACGACTCGAGCTGTTCATCTGAAGTATTCCCGATAAGTCGTGTTCGGTTACCGCCGGCCGAAACAACACCCGATGAATCTAAACTAATGAAGGACTTTGCCGAAGGCCAAGAAGTTGAAATATTGGCGCCGGAAGTTGAGGGCGACAAACATGAGGCCTATTGGCCGGCAGTTATTAAATTGAAGAAAGGTTTGGCTTTTTATTCAACAATTAGTTTTGAACCTAAAGTCAAAATGTTTTTGTTTTTAAAGGTGATGTCTATGTTGTCTCGTATGCGATAAGCGGCAAAAAAGAGGACGAAAAGACAGCCGAAGTCAATGACAATAATAGTTCACCGACAGTATCGCTGCCACAATTTGTTACCAATGAGAAGGTTCGGTCGGTTAATGCGAATCCTTACATAACTGCGAATCCATTTTTCAAGTTTGTGGTGATCGTACCGAATGAGTTGATCACCGATAAGATTACTTCGGGTTCGATACGCTTGAGTGAAACGCATCGACACTTTCGCAGCGCTCTATCACTTGTTAATGTTTACTATGCCGAACACATGACGGCACTGGTCTGTATCGGTTACGAACCGGCGGTTAAAGGTTACGCTTTTGAAATTACTAAAAAGCGGGCCTCAATGCTAGCCGACGATCACTTCAAGGCTGTGAAGTTGATCGCCGCAATGAAAGCGGAAAACGAGTCGATCATTACTCAGGTGAAGAGTATGGATGATGTGGTCCCACTCGACGGCAATCGATTTGAGGTTAATGTCAAAATTGAGGACCACCTGATCGGTGTTGCTATCGGTACTAAAGGCGCTTATTTGAAGCGTGTGTTGGCTCAACCGGGCGTACAATCTATCAATAATTATGACGGCATATTCAAAATTATCGGTGATTTATTTGACCATAATATCCATATATATATATATATATATATATATATATATATTAATCATTTAATTTGTTGTTTAATTTTCAGGTGATTCTCGAAAGGCATGTCTGACGGCTAAATCCATGCTTCAGATAATCGATTACTACTTTGATGTTCCGCGCAAATTGGTCGGCCATGTAATCGGAAAATCTGGTAACAGTGCTCAAGAACTGACCGACCGATCGGGACTGATATCTTGTAAGATTATAGGCGACGATTCGGAAGAATCCCCCAAAGAGTTTGTAAGCTTTTTGTTTACCGGAACCCGTGATGCCGTCGAAAATGCTTTACTATTACTCGAGTTTCAATTGACTGTTGTTAATGAATGTCTCGAAATGGAGAAACAGTTTGGAGGACAACGAAAACCTAAACGACACATAACTGCTAATTAAAAAAAAAACTGTTTTCAATTCAATCGATTCAGTCATAATTATAGAGTACTTTTTTGAGCCACTAATTCATATAAAAAATATAAATTAAATAAATTTTGCTTATTATAGTCTAACAATGTTATGACTACTTGTGATAATACAACATTGAAAATAATTGCCCTGGGCTAAATCAACCTGTTTACTTTTCTAGTGATTTATATTAAAATTTATATATTTTCTATAAATTAAAAAATGTTTGATTGATATATTCATATTATTCTAAATAATAAATAATTTGTTAATATTTGCTAATTAATTATATTTATTTATTTTTGAATTTTTTTTATATGCTTTATATTCTTTAACTATTCATTAAAATATTTCACAACAAAAGTAACCAAAACTAAATAATTAAATTAAAGTTATAAAATCATTAATTATTTTCTAATGTTAATTCGTTGTCTATCTACTGTAAATATGTTAGAAAATTGTGAAACTCATTAAATAGATGTATAAATATTTTATGTTTAATTTAGTCCCAAAATATTCTGTGAATCTAAATAATAAATTCGAGATTAATAGTTATGGAAATACAGTAACATTACTAAATACAATAGAAATGTATTTCAGTTTATAAATACTGTATAAATATAAATATATTTTTCTGAACAATGAAATGTAAAAGTGATATTCATAGTCATATTCGTCGATTTATTTTTTTAGTAAATAAATTTATTTTTTTAAAAGTTGAAATACATGAAATAGACTTTAATTTTGACCCAATTTTTCGTAAAATATTTATTTTTGAATAGTTTTAGTGAAAACATTTTTGTTGTGTAATCTATAAGAAAAAAGTTTTTATTATTGTTTGAATTGAATTATTAAGTAATAGTTATTCAATACTCATGAGGTTTGCATGGATTTTAGCGTCAGTTTTTTTTAAAGGTTAAGTATTATAAAGTAAATGTGAATTCAAAAATACACTTAAAAAGAATTGAACCAAAAAATCATGTTTTCCATTGAGAGTTCAAATTCCCATAAGTCTAGTGTCAATAATAATAAAAATTTCTATTAAATATATATATATATTAAAAGCTGTTTTATTTATATATACCGATAAATATTTTATACTAATAATTAATGTTTTGGGCTTTTAGTAAAAAAGCAAAGAATCGTGAATTTAGTAATCGACTAGTTTTTATTAGTTTTATCTTTTAGTATATTTTTATTAATTGATTAAAATATAGTAAAACTTATAATTTATTAAATTAACTTTATTAAATATACTATTTATATTTATTTTTATTAATTGGTATAATAGTTTAATAATGGTTTATCGTATAATTAAAATATTTGATATATAAATTAAATTTTTTATTTGTAATTAAATTTAATTTTTAAATAATTTTAAAAAACAAATTAACATTAATAGATAATTAAAATTTATAAATATCTATATTAACGTTAATTGCTAAAAATTTAAATTGTTATTTAAATGAATAATATAATAGCACTCAAAATATTCATTATTATAATTTATTACACTTGTATTATTAGGTAGCTATATAATTTCCTTAAAATCTGTGATTTACTTAAAAAAAAACTTTATTAAATTTAAATACTAATTACTTAGTTTTTTCTTTTTTATTTTCTTTTAAGTTTTATTATTATTATCATTATTTTTATTTTAAATGAATAATTATTTGCTATTCATTTATTATAATAAATAAATATCTTAGCTAATGAGATACTTTATATGATTATAAAATAAAAAACATAATGTTATTTATCATTATTACATAGAATAAAATTGCAAAATAATTTTTATAATAATGAGAAAACACTTTATTCAACAACAAAATATATAACGCATTGGTTTAAAATATATATTATATAATAACATTATTATATACAGTATTTTATACGTTATTCTGTATATACAGTATATATAATATTAATAAAACAAATTATACGGCAATTAAATTGATGGTTTGAATGATTGAAAAAATATAATGAAGAAATTGCTTTTAACATTAATATGTGTTTCAAATAATTTATAGATTTACTTATTCAATGTATTATAGAAAACAATATATTAATAATAATAAAATTTTATTTAATGTAATGTCAAAACGATTTTTTCTCTTTCTATATCTACTTATCTATTTTTATAATATATTTTCATTTTATTATCTATCAGTAATTTATTTTTATTAATAACTTAATATAACTATTTCATATTTAATTTATTGTTATAATTTTTTACTTTTCGACAATCAAATTGGACATACATGTATGATATAAATAGATATTATTAAATGTATTCAAAGTTCTGTAGTACATATCAATTGTCACAAAAAATAAATCAAAAAATAAAAATAACATTAGTCATCAAAATATTATCACTCACACACTTATTATGTTTGAATCAATCAAAATAATAGCAAAAATAAAAAATAAAAAAGTCTTACGGCAACTATATATATATATATATATATATGAGAGAGAGAGAGAGAGAGAGAGAGAGAGAGAGAGAGAGAGCCATAAGAGATATGACAGCTCTTCAAAAAATGAACAGATAATGAAAAGAGCCGGTGATGTGGTTGTTATGGAAACAACTTTCCCACTCTTATCTATCCTTTCCCTCGCACTCTGTATGGCTTTTCTATGGATTGCCAGAAATTGAGAGATATTCTTGTGTTTCGCACAGTTGTTGTGATATTCTGTGATTCTGTTGAGGCGACAGACTGTGTGTATGTGTACTCAATATAACTCTATTCACTCACTATATATATATACTGTATATATCATACGTGATATTGCTGTACAACTGACACAATATTGTGGTTATTGTATAGTATATACCAGTGCACTGTATATGTTGTATATACAGCAATATACGGAACCGGGAGAACAAATAATTGTGTGTTTTGTGCGGTGGGTTTTCTTTCAGATAAAAGATTGATTAAAACTAAACAAATATTATACTTTTTTTGTTATATTTGTTGTATTATAAATATATATACTGTATATATATTGTATTTATTAAAATGTGGGATTTACTTATCAAACTCGTTTAATAATATAACTTTAGTGTTGAAGTAATCAATCAACAATATTAATTATATAATCCAAGTTTACACAACAAGTTTTTTAAAAAAACAACAACAAATATGAAAACAATGGTCGAAGGAAAGAGTGATTTAAACAATACTAACAGGCCGTCCACGAGTACTACCGACCGTCCAAAGTCGGTACAAACTAAAACCGAGGACTCATTAAGTGTGGTCGGCGTTGAACTGATCGACTCGATGGCCACCAATCCGTTTGTCGATCGAGTATTCAAAGCGGCCATAACTATGGTTGTGTTTCTCTTATTGAGTGGACTGTTATGGTGTGTCAGCAAAATCAAGACCAATGTCAGTGATATACTCGAACAGATTGCTGTCACCGTATTTATTCTGACACTCGTTGTGTTTGCCGTTTCGGGACTGGTATTCATGTGCTCTATACTGCTTATCAGTACTAATGAGAGACATTATGTCAGCGCTACCGAAGCCAAAAATATAGTTAATAATAATATTGTCGATAATAATGTATAATTTGAAAAATATTAATATATTATTCTGTAAATAGGATATATGATATAAGTTTGGAAAAAAAAGTTTATTATGTTTGTATAGTTGAGTTATTTTCTAGTGAATAATTGATACATCAATTGATTGATTGATTACTATATTGAGAAGCCATACATTAACATCAGAGTCATGTAATTTTCGAAAATTACTTTTTATTGACTGTAATCATATATCGCAAAAATATTTTGTGTGTTTTGTGAGTCTATATCTAAAATAAAAACAGTATAACTTATAAATATATTGAAATATACGTTATATATAATATAATATATATATATATATATATAACTTATACTATAAATGTATTATTTGATTATTGTTATTGTTATTAGTCAATCAAATTGTCTTATGATTTCTGCAAAACAAACAAAATGTGTTACATATATTAATATTAATAATAATAATAATAATATATTCTAATTTTTTCAGGTAATGTTTTTTTGTGTTTTCAAAAATTGTAATATTGTATTTAAAAATATTAGAATAGTATATATTTGTAATGAAATTGTATTGAAAATATTTGTCAAAATGATATATTAATTAAAAAGTTCTAAAAAAATCAATTTGTATTTTAATTAATTATTATATTATATTATACATATTAATACATTTAATATTTTTTATTTAAGTTAAATTTGAAATAACTACATATAATAATATAAAATAATTAGTAATATTTTTAATCGTAATACCGTAAGTAACAAAATTTTAATCAATTTTATGTAACTTATTATTGATTATATAATTTACAGTATATATTGTAAAGTTAGCATAGGCTAACATAATGCGCTTAAATGGTTTGACTTTTGCAATTGCTGTACAATTTTTACAGTCAAAGTAAAATAGTGTCGGAGCTTATTATGTGAACTAATTATATGCTTTTATATATAAATAGTTATTACATATTGTTACTTATAAATATAAATATATATATATATATATATTGTGTTTTTACACTTAAAAAATCAATCAATCTCTCGTTAAAATTTCTTTTTATATATAGAAAAAATGTTTTGTTATTAGTTTTTATTTTATTAGTTTAAATCATTTGAACTGTCATATAAAATAAATTATATTATTATTATATATATAATTCTCATTTTATTAATTATCTTTTACAGATTTCTATATTATTAAATGATTGTCTTTGATTTGTGAGTAATTTAATATTAATTTTATTTACAAATATCTTGAAGTCATATTAACTATTTAGTCATTTATTGTATTGTTTGTTGAGTTTATCTATGAAAAAAACTATCTTAAACTTCTTAAGTATAATAATCTTAATTTTAGCACAAATATCTATAGATTATTTATTATTTTTATAAATCTATCAATTATTTGATATAATTTAGATACATTAGTGTGTCACTGATAACATTTATTGATAAATATCAAATCAACTAATATAATAAATAATGTAATGTACAGTAGTTATAATTTATGTGTCTAATATATCATAGGTAGAGATGGGCAAATAGAAATTTCTAATAAATAGATTTATATAATTTTATAAATTATATTTTTAGTTTAATATAATTACAATAAAAGAAGTAATTTTTTACTTTAATTATTAATTAAAATACTAATATTTAATAAAATATTTAATTATTACTTGTAATCATAATGTATTGTTACAAGATAACTAATATTGAGAAACCAAAATTAACATGGAGATCCCATAGACAGAAATTTCATTTAGAAAATTTCTAGAAATTTCTATTTTTTTGCCAACAATAATCATAGGTTATAATGTATTACAAAAGTATATTTTATTATAAAAGCTTAATAATGTACAATAAAATTGTTTCAAATAAATGTGTTTTTCAAAAAGTGTTAATTGAATTTCAACATTTTTTCACATCAAAATATTTTTATGTCATAATAATTGCAAACTTAAGCTATGTTTAGACAATTATTAAATAAAATATATTACAATTTAACAGTTTTTTGCAAATAGCTTGAAGTGTACAATAATTTAAATCTTAATTTTATTAATTTTAAATTAATAAAAGTTTTATTGAGTTGTTTGTATGCTTTGATGATTTGTTTACTAATTTTAATCAGATTTAGTATTATTTTTACGCAAAATTATTATTAAATCAATAGACAATTTTTCATAACAACATTATGCTACAGTATTTATAGATTAATTCCTATATTATAAATACACATTTGCAAATATATTAAATTCAATATATTATTTTAATTTTTATATATTTATTTAAATTATATAAATCAAAACAAACTAAAATATTTTATTGACATTATAAATGTTTTTCTGTAATTTATCTGTTTTACTGTGGATTTTGGTTTAAAATTTCATTTGAGTTTAAAATAGTAGCGTATTATTCAATCTTACATTAACACAATTTATTGATTAAAATTCATTCTAAGATAAAATTTTTCGATAGTTTTATTAAATATATTATATGAATATTACTAACAATAATAATTGTTTTTGCAATTATGATAATTATCTATTCAATTCAAAATTTTAATTATAACATTTAATATTATTATACAAAAAAGACACCGTCAGGTATTACATGTTTAGTCCATTAAAAAACTACTAAACAATCTTAAGTTAGATTTTTGGTCACCCGGTTTGTATCAATAAATCACACGTTTTACAAAAAGACTTTATAATATAGGTTTATTTGATATTTAAATAAAAACATTTATTAAATAACATATTAAATGCTATTTTATAACATTATATTTATATAAATATAGTAAACTATTTAATTTGCTGGTATCTTTTTTTCAATATATTAATATAAAACTATTTTATTTAACTCTCAAATAAGTTTGTCTATTTGATCTTTGAAGCATCTAATTTATATGTATATAAACAGTATATATAAGACACTTATAAATAATCTGTAGGCAATATCAGTCAATTATGTGATAATTTATGCAAATTAGATAAAGTGTTGTGTGTGTGGGCAACAATTTTTAAGCGAAAAATATAACATTAAAAATCAAATTTAATGTAATTTTAACTGTGAAAATGGATTTGTGTTTTAAAAGTAATTTTAATTTTTAGATGAGATTTTTAGTTAAATGTTAACATATAAATGGATGTCAACAATAAAATGTCTTAAACTGTCAAACTATTGTATAACACAATAGTGATTAATTGGATATTTTTATGAGACTATATTTGTTTAATGTAAAAGTTGTATGAAATAATATGTTTAAAAAACCATTGTTTATTACTTAATTTATATTAAACTTTTACAAATAATAAATCATATTTGTGTTAATATTAGTGTTGATGATAATTAACAAATTATTATAATGTTTTTAATATTTATACAGTATATAAATTTAGCTAAATTTCTAAATAGTGTTTTACTTAAGATTTTCACTAAAAAATACATAAAAGATAAATATATCAAAACACATTTTATGATTTATATATCATTATATGTAATATTTTGTATTTTATTTATTGATTATTTATTTGTGCTATAATATAAATATAGTTGATTTATATAATTTAAATATAAAACATATTACAGTTTATAGAGTAATACTGCAATATAAATGGCATAACAAGCTTTGGCTTCAAATTAAACGACAGGTGTTATTATGAAACACTAACTCCGGTAGTATTTTTGACAGACTAGACATTACTGTAATTTATATATTTAAATATAGACTAAATAAATATCATTTTAAGAAATTAATTAGTTTATTTTAGGATAATTTTAAGATAATTGAATGAAACATTTAAATTATTAAATATAATTTTTGTATTTATAATACAAAATACTAGTAAATAATAAATTATGTTTTTAGTATAAAAGATATATATATTCTTTATAAAGATTTTTAATAAAATAATTTGTTGTTTAAATATTTAGAGTAATATAAATAGTTAATTATTGAGAATTTCTTAAAAATAGATTCAAATCTTAATAAACTGTAATTTAAATTAGACTTAAACATTGCCGATAAGCTAACTAATCATTTTCTTGTTAATCAATTATTTATTTTTATTACAATTAATATCTGATAATACGTTTGTTAAACATAAATATTTATAAGTTTTAGCTTAATTAGCAATATTAAACAAAACTAACGTTTTTTCTATAAAACCCAATAATTGCTTAATATATAAATATAAATATATATATATATATATATATATATGAATATCAGTTTATAATATATAAAGATATATACAATATATATAATATAAAATACTAACTAACAAAAAAAAAATATGGCACCGGAATTATATTATTGGTCACAAGGATTGACATATAAGTAGGAATTTATTTTGATTTAATGGCTGTCACTGACTACTGTTATAAACAACAAAATGGGTGTTAAATCTTATGATTGCATTGAATGTTATTTTTTTTATATATTTTGTTGTTTTTTTGTTATATTGTTTCAAATGAAAATGGTTTTGTGTTTTCATAATAAGAAAACCAACTTATTTATATATATATATATATATATAGCAAAAACAACTTTTTCTTTTATTTTTGCTATACTTTCTCTATTGAAAGTGTCGCGCAAATTAAATGCACTTTTGACCTAATATTTATTATCAATGAGTCTCTCTCTYTCTCTCTCTCTCTCTCTCTCTCTCTCTCTCTCTCTCTCTCTCTCTYTCTCTCTCTCTCTCTCTCTCTCTCTCTCTCTCTTACTATCAATTCACTTACTTAGATGTCTCTCTATTTATAACAAATAATAAATCTTATTAATTTAACTGAACATTATATTGCCTTATAAATGAACATTAATTCAAAAAATTATATAATAAATATAAAGCTTATGTATTATGCAATCGATAAACATTATAGTTTAAAGACATTTATTATAGTTTATTATTTATGATATTGATATTTAGTTATGATTATCAAATTGTTATATAATTTTTGGATACATTTTTGTAAATTATTATAAATAATAATTACATAAAATATTGTATTAAGAAATAATTATAATAGAAAAAATGATAATATAAAATTTAATTATATTAATTTATTAAATACTATCTTAAAATTGGTGCCTAAAAATTTTTATAAATATACTAATAAAAAATAAAATTTGAAATTGTAATCATGGTCAAATTTATTTTATTTTGAATTTGTATTGTTTTTGTTGCTATTGTTTGATCTTATTTCAAGCAATATATTATACAATAGTATGATATAATGTTATATACTGTATATTATTTAGCAAATTGTATTGTTTTATTTGGATGAACAAACAAACAATCATTTTAGTGGTCAATGAATTGAATTTCTTTGCAACTATTGTTTTAATAGTACAATACATATGTCTATGTAATAAATGTCCATGAGCATATGTCTAAAATACAAATATTGTTATTGGCAAATAAATTATATGTACAGTAAATTTCCACAAATAATTATTATCATTATATAAATTTATGATACATTTTTGGATATTTTACATAATTTATAGTCCCTTTTGGATAACAGATAAATGATAAGAAAGTCCATCAAATATAATATTTAATTAGATTAGTCTTTTTTATGTTAGAAATAATGCTCACAAGCACTGGTATGATAACAACTATAAACGGATACATAAAAAGTGGTAAACACAGCACTCCGGGAGATAATGTGAGGCTGTGCTCAACTAATCTAATAATATTGTATCTTATTATTTATATATGCGTCTAAACACATAACTTTTGTGTAGATGTTTGTACAGTATGTGTATAGCTATAGATATACCGGTATAACTAAATAATTGACACCAACTCTAGTGTTGTCATTAATACTATAAATATCATAACAAATATTGAATAAACATATTGTGTGTTTAATTAATTAAATTCAATCAATCATATGAGCAAATTATATATACAATAGTCATATCGTAAATAAATTCTATAATACAATAACAACAAGTGATACTAAAAGATTTTTTTTTAAATTTATACGATTTTATGAATAATTTATTTGTCACAATCAATTTAATGTTATTTTGATATTAAATTTAAATAACTATTATTATTATTGTACTAAGCTTTATGCAGACTTTTTAAACTATTAATTTAATTAAAATAAAGTAAATAATGAAATAAAGAAACCTTTAAAACATTGATTAGACAACGCTAGCAATAAAATTCATTTTAATTATTAATTAAAAGCTTAAATAATAATATTTTAATGAACTTAAGCAATATATTTATTTAAATATATTAATAAATTTTATTTTTTTATTTCATATAATATGCTAATTAAAATCAACTAAACTTAAAATATATCACAGTTTAATTAATTTTATAAATAAAACAAATCTTATGGACACTAATTTTATTGATAAAATTCTAGCTAATTAAATATTAATATTTTATTAAATATTTAAAAATATATTTTTTATAAATAAGACATATATTTAATAAATAACTACTGGTAACAGCTGTGATAAAAATATATCAACAATATTGACATACATTTACTCTTGAGATTGGATTTATTACTAAGAAATCCGGTAAAACTTGTTTTGTTTTTTATTTATACAAAAATAGATTTCTTGTTAATATTAAGATTAAAGCAGACATTTTACATAATAAACTCTTATTTATATTACATTGATATTTGATAACTATTATATAACTTTTTTCCCCAGAAAATTAAATGTATTTTTCATACAATATTTATTTATAAAATTTCATCATTATATATTATCATTAATATTTTACTACAATAATTATAATAATTATTTATTAAAAACTATTTTTAAACAGTATAAAATTATAAAAATTAGAACTAATTGAAAAAACAGTTTTATATTATTTAAATTTATATAAGTTTTTTTACTAAATATTATATTTTATAACTAAACTAAATTGTCAATACTATTAAATTGTTATTATTTATAATGTTAACAATTAAGAAAATACTTGTAACCATAATTTGTGTGGTAATCATAAGTATGTTAATGTTAAAAGTGTCACCACTTTATGCTGTTATCGTATATTTATCCAATTGTCTAATCGTGCTATTATTATCCTGGTTTGTCGGTCAATGGATTAATCAATTTTTATGGCCAAACAGTATGATAAAGTCCACGGGTAAGGCAGTAATTATAACCGGATGTGACAGTGGTTTTGGCAATGGACTGGCCTACGAGCTTAATTGTCTGGGTTTCTACACCATTGCATGTTGTTTTAATCCCGATGCCGATGGTGTCAAACAATTGCTAAATAGATGTGTATTTCGGGACAAACTATCGATAATACAGTTGGACATCACCGATGAGATACAAATTGATGAAACATATGAAAAAATATTGCGTCTATTGAATAATAATGAACTACAATTGTGGTCAGTGGTCAACAATGCCGGTGTTTTTTCTATTGGATTTGCTGAATGGGGTCAAGGAGTGGACAGTTATCGCAAAGCATTAGATGTTAATGTATTGGGAACTTTACGTATGACTAAAAAATATTTGCCATTATTGCGACAATCAAAGGGACGGGTAATTAATGTGCTTAGTGTGGCCTCTCGTCTAGCCGTTGAAGGTTACGGACCATATTGTGTATCTAAATATGGTTTACTGGGTTTTACTGATTCATTGAGAAGAGAAATGTTACGATTTGGTGTACATGTGGTCAGTATTGAGCCCTCTTGTTATAGGTATGTGCGGATCAAACACTGGATGATATAATGTATGACTTTTAAAATATAAATATTATAATATACAGAACACCTCTTTCTCATATTGAAACTGTGGAGTCAATGATAGACAGTGTGTGGTCACAGACCCCGAGTCACATACGACAGGCATATGGAGACCAAGTATTTGAAAAGTTTAAATCTTCGTACGCTTTTCAAGTCCGCAGAGCTCGAGACCCGATAGAAGTTATCAATACTATGGTTGAAGCCATTAGTGTCGCGCATCCGAAACCCAGATATAGATGTAGCGGACAGTTAGCCGCGTTTATCATGTCTTTAGCCGAACTCTTACCGATTCAAGTATTTGATAGCTTATGGCATCTAATCAACAAATTTGAAGTCATTTCCAAATAAAACTACAAAATATACAAAGTATATAATTTAAAAAAATAAAATAAAATATTTTTATTATATTTGTGTAGTGATATAAGCATTACTTGATTTAATTATTTTATTTTATTTTTTATATAAAATAATTAAACTAATTGTACAATAAATCATTTTGATTAAATATTTTCTAATTATCATGACTATCGTTATTCATATACTATAATATATATACAGTATATCCCTCTTTCGTAATACGATTTATCTCTTAATTTAGTCATTACTTTCAAAGGCAATACTATAAACAATAATAGCAATCAATAGTAGGGTTGATATGAAGATAAATACGGATGAGATTATGATTACAATCCTTTTTCTTTGTTCAAGTCTTTGTTGTTGAAGTTTATTGTCGACAGTTGTATTCACCGATGTATTAGATGTCACCAATAAATCACTTATTGATTCATTTATTGATGTTATGGGTGTTATCAAAGAAATACTAGCATTCAAAACATCTTCAGATGTGGTTAAAGATAAAACATTTTTGTCAAACAATATAACTATTAGTAATAAATACAAGTTTAGACTAAACATTATTTCATAATTATTAGTTATTTAATTAAATTTTTAATTTAATATTATCCGTTATAATATAGATAATGTTAGTCAGTATCATAAATATAATACTTTATATATAAACATTAAATATTAATGATTAATAATGTGCTTAACAATAGATTAATTAAATCCATTAAACATACTGTACTATTATTATTAATAATACATATTTGATAAAATCAATATCTAATACAGTATATAAAAGGACATATATACTGTATATATATATATATATGTTGATTATTATTATTGATTATTGATTTTTATCAAAAAATTAATAATAATAATAATAGTAAATGTACTGGATTTAATTTTTTTATTGATAAACACATAATTTTATAGTTTTTGGTAAATTCACTCTCTTGATTTATTTACCAATAAAATCTATAGTATTTTTTTAAATATCATTAAATTAATAGAATTTAAAATAATTTTTATTATTTTAGTTTTTAGGACTTTTTATTATACTATTATAACTAATTTTTTTTCTTTTAAAATAAGAAAAAATATAATATTTTYCCGGAAATTAGGGGGAATTTCTTTAGAATATTTTCTCCTTTGGAAAGTTACCCAAACTCTTAGTATAATAGATTTTTATAGCAATTTCATAATGTCTTAAATAAATAGTAAAATCTTATAATACTTTTATATTAAAATTTATATACTGAACAAATATTAAAGCATAAAATGCTAAATTAAAAAAATATATGACTTTATTGAGCAAAAAATCAATTTTTTCTTATTATTATTTAAATAATTTTTGAATAAAAAATTAATACTCAATTTATAAAGAATTAGATAAAAAAAATTTATATGAAAATATCATTTCATTTAGTATTAAAAATCATATAAAAATAAATTACATAAAGTTATATAGTATTGTATTTATTTTGTAAATTGAAATAAAATTTATTTAGTTTAGATTTTGATTCTATTGTATAATAGTATAAAATGCAAATAAAAATTTTATTTATCAATTAATTTTGCATATATTTTAAATTGTTGCTTAAAAGTAAAAATTTTTACATAATTAATAATTAAAAATTTAAATTTAGTTAAATAATAAATTATTTTTGATAAATAAATTGTACTTAAATATTGTACTTTATTTATTTTATGGGTTAATAAAAAATTGTAATTCATTTTTTTAAAAACTAATAACATTTTTGTTTACTTAAACACACAAAAAGTTTTGTTGGTCATAAATGTTGTATAATTTCAAATCATTTAATATTTTGCGTGACATTTAGTCTTGAACTCAACTAGTTTTGATGATTAGCTAATTATTGTGGTAATGATCAAACATCAGTATAACCCATATTATTGATATATTAGTTGATAAAATCTTTAAAGCTATTGTTTCTCGTGTCAAATATCTGTTAAGTCCAGTAAACAAACATATAAAAAAATAAAACTTATTTTTCTGTATTATTTTACAATAAAAATTAGAAGTAAGGATATAAAATAGACACTCAATTGGATATTATAAATCATTTTAGCGTTTAAACTCAATTCAAATGATTACTTATATTATTAAGAATATTCTTGAAAAACATCTTTAATTCTTGAGAAACACTAAAAAAATTATAGAATTATAAGAATTTTTTTGTAAAATATAGAAAGTTTTTTATTTAAAAATGTTTAATCAATTCTTACTATTCTTAATCCTATTTACGGCCGGAATAGTACTAAATAAGACTAATTTTGTGCGAACAGAGCTGACCGATACAAACACAACAGTATTACCACCGGTGGCCACAAATGTAACACTTTTTCCGCCGCGACGTTCAACCGATCTGATACTATCGGACGTAAACGATGTGCATATATTACTATTGATGTCACAACAGGCCGAACTTCCCGTGTTTTTCGAAGTGGTCAAACCGGCGCTACAGTTGGCCATCGATCGGGTGAAAGTAATGTACCAAAATCTACGATTCAAACTGATTGCCCGCAAAGATGACAGACCGTGTCATAGCAATGTTGCCGGCGCTGTGGCCGCCGAGGAATTCTATCTGAGACGTGTAGACGTTATCATAGGCCCGGCCTGTAGTATGGCATTAGATCCGGTCGCTCGGATGGCTTCCTATTGGAATATTCCTATTTATACGGCCGGAGGTATTGGTATAGAGTTCTCCCGGAAGAACACCTATACATCGCTTACAAGAATGGCCTTTTCGTTAGGTATTTCTTTAAACATTTTTTTATTATAAATAAYATATAGAAATGTTTAGAAGAAAATAAAATAAATTTTTTTAATTAATTAATTATTTTATAGTGATATATAAAATTATCAATAATTATTAATATAGTTAATTAAAAAAAATTATTAATGAATGCAAAAATAAATTGCTAAAAAATAGTATATGTTTTATATACAGACCGTGTGTCGCACTTTTTGGTTAAAATCATCCGCGAGTACGACTGGCATCACGTGTCGCTCATTGTGGACGAGACAGAGATGACCAACACTTTAATCAAAGCATCCCTTCAATCGGTCTTCAAAGAGATAGAGTTTGGACACGAAATCAATTT
Source organism: Oppia nitens (assembly GCF_028296485.1). Taxonomy (NCBI): domain Eukaryota; kingdom Metazoa; phylum Arthropoda; class Arachnida; order Sarcoptiformes; family Oppiidae; genus Oppia; species Oppia nitens. The sequence continues at coordinate 9,035,057 of NW_026533221.1, read as the reverse complement.
GGATATACAAACGTTTACCAGAAGAGACAATACAACTGTTAATTATAATAAAATGTTGAAACAATCGGCTCGTGCGGCCAGAGGTATGTCACTATTTTTATCATTGTCTAAGACAATGGAAAAAATTATATTTTGTAAAAAACAAATATATGATCACCAATACTAGTGTTTATCATACTAACGTTGGGTCATTTTGTACGGGAGATACTATTGGAGGCACACAGCTTAGGTATGGGCAATGGCGAGTACTCATTTTTCAGTATAGAACTGGTCAAAAGTGCCGGAACTAATGGTGACTTTTCATGGTATCAACCGGGAGACAAACGTAATAAAAATGCGCGCGAAATGTTTGAGGCACTTATGATGGTTGCTGTCCGGGTGCCTACCAGTGCTGAATACGCCACTTTCACACATAAAGTAACCCAAAAATCGCTGGAAGAGTTCGGCGGCAAAACGGTCATCGAACAGGTCTAACATTGTTTCAATAAATCCCAGGCCTTAAGTGAATTTGTTTTGAAAATGAATTCAATTTATCAAAAACAAAAAATTATTTAAATTTATTAAGTTTGATAAAACTTTTGTTTTGAAAACAGTTATAAAAATTTTGGATAAAATAACTTTATTAAAATTACAAATAAGTATAAGGCTTACAAAAAAGGGATAGTTGTATATAAAACATAAATCATTAAACTGATTAAAATTTAGTCTCTATTTTTCCCATCAATTTCCTATTGTCTCAAAAAACTCAATTAACTGGTATAGAAAAAATCTGCCTCGTTCAAATTCCAGGTCAACCCCATTGTGGCTGCTTTTTATGACAGCATTTTAATGTTTGCCTGGGCTTACAATAAGACACTTGCCGTCGGTGGAGATCCACGGGATGGCCGAACATTGGCCCGTAGGATATGGGACACGACATTCAAAGATGGTCTAAAATTTATATTATTAAACTATTAAATTTGTTTTGTCAATACTAATGCGCAATAAACTACTGTTTGCCCGATATGTCAGTAGGCCTTACGGGTGATATTTCAATCAACGAGAACGGCGATCGAGAAGCCGATTACACGCTCAACGATTTGGATCCGGAAACAGGTATTATGAGACCAGTGGCCGCATATTTTGGTAGTCGACGCGTGTTTGAGAAGATTCAAGGTGTCGAAATTCATTGGCCGGGCGGCAAAAAAAGTCCTCCGCTTGACATACCCTACTGTGGATTTACTGGCGATGCGCCCCATTGTTTAGTCAAAGGTATAACCCATTGTTATGAAACAATCAAGTTTAAACTGAAAACTTTAACAATTATCATTTTTACTAAACATTAATAAATTATTAATATTAACATTATTAGCATTTATCATATATAAACTGTACTCAATTTGCTATTAATATAAAATTTTAAAATTAAACAACAAAATAATTCCTATATATTAGTATACGAATGCTAAATATTTTTTGAATTAAGTAATAATCTTAATGTTTTTTAACCAATATTATCGATCAAAATTAGTTAGAATTAATAACTTATTATTTTCAACAAATTTATTCAATATATTGAAAAAGTTGAAACAAATTTTTTGATTTCAAACATGTGCATTTTTAATTTTAAAAGATCATATAAAACACTTACTAATATCATATATTAAAATAACACATTTTAATTAACAATATTAGATTAATGTATTGTAAATTACATTTACATTATTTTGCACTTAAATCATTTTACACATTTATCTTTTGAAATTGTTATAAACTTTATTAAAATGATATCATATGTTATTTATACGACAAATTTATACCAAAAATCTTTATAAAATTAAGACTATTAAAGTTTTAACAAAAATTTAATACCAAAGATATAATTTTAATATAAATATATACAGATTCCACTATTGTTACTAAATTATTAATTATGATTTACATAATAATTCAATTTGATTTTGTTTGTCATCACATTAATGATATCATCGATTATATCATTAATGTAATCAAATATCATAAGTGTGTCTTAATTAAGACATCAGATTTATGGTTCTACTGTTCTTCGAAAATCAAAATAATCAGCAAAAAAATTTGGTCATCTCTGAGATGCGGTATTTATTTAATAAACTTTTATATTGTCCACCACCTCCCGTACCCCAAACTATCTAACAGAGCCATTTCCAATATGGATCACTGCAATGATCATATTTATTTGTATGGCAATGGTTGGCATTATAGTAACATTCTTCGTCTCAAAGAAACTTAAATTTGAGTCCGAATTGGCCGACTTGTGGTGGAAAGTCAATTATGACGGTATGTATGACATGACACACAATTTTTGAACAAAATTTATTTATAAAACATATTATTCAATAAAAACAGATATCATATTTCCCGAACACGTTATTAAAAGCCGAGCGAGTGGTCAGAAATCGGTTATGTCGTTAAATTACAGCGACACCGATGGCTTTGTGTCGGGCAAGACATCTACAAATAAGGCGCCGTCAGTCGTCAACTCATTGATTAGTGCCGGCGGTGTTATAGACTCGGTATTGATCGGCACTTATAAGGGTATTAAAGTTGCTGTCAAACCATTGAACATAAATAGGTTAAACCTATCGCGAGAATTGCTCCACGAATTGAAATCTGTATTAAAATTTTATTTTTCTACTCTTTTACTGATTCATATTGTTATGTACAGGTGCTGGACATAGTGTAATCATACAAACAAGTTATACAAATAGTATAAAAGTTATATAATAAACTTGACTTAATTGATTTATAATTATTAGTTAACTTGGCAAATTGTTCCTGGTAATTTAACATTGTATTGTATAGTACAATACATTGTATATACAATGTATAGTAATAATAATAATTGAAAGTTTATTATTAAGATTACAATACAATACTAAATTATCAATTTGTAAAGTTAACTATATTTAAAAATAAATACTAAAGTTTAAGTATTTGTTGATACATTTGTTAATATGTTTGATGTGTAGTCAGTCTTATGATAAATTATTTCGCAAATAATTTACATTAACATAAATTATATAAATTTTTAAAAATAATTATTAATATTAAATATCACAAACAATAGTTTTATATGATATTTAAGTTGTATTTTGAGAGACAACTATTTAATTAATATATGACTAAAATAGGTTTAAACTTTAAACTGTCCAAAGCATCTGTACCTCAAGATATTGTGATTCAATTACTAATTCTGTGACGTTGTTTGAATACCTGTCCCATTACAAGCAGATGCGAGAACTGACTCATGAAAATCTGACCCGATTTGTGGGTCTCTGTCCCGATGAACAAAATTTAGCCCTTCTTAACGAACTATGTATTAGGGGATCGCTTAGGGATCTACTGGAAAACGAAAAGATTAACATTGACTGGACGTTCCGGTATTCAATGATGAATGATATTGTCGAGGGAATGATTTTTCTACACAACAGTCTACTCGACTATCACGGACGGCTCAAGTCGACCAACTGTGTAGTGGACGGCAGGTTTATGGTAAAAATTACCGATTATGGGCTGAGATCACTTCACGAACAGGTGTTTAAGGAAACGGATGTTAATCCTAGAATGCTATTTTGGACGGCACCGGGTATACCAATTAATTCATTATATATTATCATCAATTTATTATTAATTTTAATGTACAGAACATTTACGTGCAAGAGATCCGATAAATACCGGTTCCAAAAAAGGCGATATCTATTCATTTGCTATAATACTACAGGAAATTATCACTCGTTGCGGACCTTTTGAATCACTTGAACGACTGGGTCGACGGCGAGTAATTTACGAACCAAACGAAGTGTTAGATCGCATACGAATGGGAACAGTACCACCGTTTCGACCGGAAGTGGCACCGGACGAGTGCAGTAAAGAACTGTTGAATCTGATGCACGAGTGTTGGACAGAACAGCCAACCTCTCGGCCAGAATTCATTTCCATTAAACAGAAGCTCCGGAAGATATCTCAGGGTATATCCAGTCGTAACTTTTTAGACAATTTGTTGCAACGTATGGAACAGTATTCGGAAAACTTGGAGCGTATTGTCGCCGAAAAGACCGAATCAGTAATTGAAGAAAAACAAAAAACAGAAGAACTTCTCTATCAATTGTTACCCCGATTTGTGGCCGAAGAACTGAGAAAAGGTATTCACGTTCAGCCCGAAAGTTTCGATGAGGTGACCATTTTCTTCTCGGATATTGTCGGCTTTACCTCACTGTCTGCTATATCAACTCCTATGCAAGTGGTATGTCATCAAACTATTTGAGTTTTTTTTAATTGTGTTATTTTGTGATAAATTCATGATTGCTTTCCTATCATTAGGTGGATCTACTTAACGATTTGTACACATGTTTTGATGCCACTATTGAAATATACGACGCCTATAAAGTTGAGACCATTGGTGACGCTTATATGGTGGCATCAGGTTTACCGATAAGGAATGGCAGCGAACACGTGCGAGAAATCGCACGGTTAGCTCTAGACTTGCGTAGGGCTACCAATGCGTTCAAAATTAAACATTTGCCAAAACGTAAACTACAATTGCGTATTGGTTTCCATACCGGTCCCTGTGTTGCTGGTGTGGTCGGCCTTAAAATGCCAAAATATTGTGTATTTGGTAAATATATTAATTTACTAATTAGTCAATTGTTATAATTTTATTATTGTTTTAATTACATTTAGCTAAAATCAGTTTTAATATAATTATTTTTTTTTATTACCTCCTTTACAAAACACAAGTATTTAAATATACAGTAAAATAATATAAAACTGGTGTCAAACATAAATTTTGTGGGATAACTAAATATTGTGTAAATACTAATAAAAATTAATAGCCTAAACAAACAATATTATTATATAATTTTAGATTCTCTGAGCTAATCAACAATTAATACTTAATTTTATTTACTTACTTTTAGATTGTGAACGTAAGTATAAATAAATTGTTATGTATAAAATCAACGATACTACAGTATTAATATTATAATTAAAAAAAGAAAAATAGTATTTAATTATAGTATTTTTAATTTCAAATAAAATTTGTTAAAATTATCTTCTATGTTATTTTTCGATATTTTTTCTATTTTATTTATTTATTTTTTAAATTAGGCGATACTGTAAATACTGCTTCGCGTATGGAAACTAACGGTAACTAAATTAAAAACAATTGAAATTTTGATTGATTTTATAATAAAATTTTATCATATCAGGCGAACCCTTGAAGATACACATATCGGAAAAATCGCATAAATTGTTGGAAAAATATGGCACATTTGTGACAGTTCCCCGGGGAGACATCGAGGTTAAGGTATGACCACTGTTTAGACTGTTGTTGGTATCTGTGTTGATATTATTATTATTATAGTAGAAGTTTAAATACTCTGAATAATATTATTTACATTAGGAAGATATGTATAATTTATATTTGTTTGTCTACTTAGGGAAAGGGTATTATGAGAACCTATTGGTTAGAATCGGAGAAACAAACAAATCATTTGAATCACAATAACATCACTGATAGTAACGAACAGGAGATGAAACTCGAGAGCATTACTGGTGTCGATGGGTTGGCTAATGTTCAGACGTGAACTCATTGATAACATTGGATCCAATTGTTTCATGACTTTGATTAAGTCATATTTATTTTGACAAATTTGTAAGACACTAGTCGTGTGACAAAAAAATGCTATTTTTATCGCTGATACTTATTACTGAGCGATATACTGTATAATTCAATTAATATAATTTTGAATTATAACATACATTTTAAAAGTTTTTTTTAGTATACCTAACTAATTATGTGTCGAGTTTGTGTATGTGTTTATGTACGGTAAGTGTACTGTATATGCCTATGTGTATGTATGTACTGTATTGTATAAGTAATTACTTTTTTTTAGCATACAGTATATGATTATATTTATTTTAAGATTGTGACTCACAATTTGTGATCCTATTTAGATTATATACTGTACTTACTTTATATATTTTGGCATATATTGCATGTTAACTAATGTCTAATTGAGTGATTGAAATTAAACTTGTTGTTACATATGTTGGTGTTTTGCACATATAAACTATTGATAGTACAAATTAAATGACTTAATCTTATTCATATAAATATTTATAAATTTTCAAAGTTATTATGAAATATCTGTTAAATTTGTTATGTTATATATTATTAGACATTTAACCAAAAGTTATAATAATAATATACTTATTACTTGCTAACCTCACAAATTATATTTAATTTAATTAAAAAAAATAAGTTATACCAAATATTTCAAAATTATGTTATGATATACATTGTTAGTATAGATGTATTTGATATATAATTAATATTGTTATTACACTATTTACACTATACCAGATTAATTAATAATGTTACTGGCATAGTTATTAAATATTGAATAAATATATGACACTATAATTTGTGTTATAATAGCAATAATATGTTGTATGTTAATTTTAACCCATATACATTATGCATTAGCATTAAATAAATATGCTAATTGTAGAAATTACATTTTGTCACAATATTTGGAAAAATAAAATATTAGTTTGATTAACAATTTATCATTTAAGTAAAAGCAAATGTCATTATATTAAGTTTAATGATTTTTATTAATTTTATAAAACTAAAGTGTGATAATATAGTAAATATTAGCATAATTTTAGATAATAGAACATCACTTCAAATATTAATAAAATACTTTTACAACATTTTATTTGAGATTTAATTTTATAATTATCATTATTTTTTGTAATTATCATTTTAAATATAATCATTTCTATTATTTCAAGAAAATTGTATATTTAATAGTAAGGGGCTGATCACATATTACGTTCGCAATTTTTAAGAAATCTAAACCTCCCCATCCCCTATGTTCGCAATTGTTCGCATGTAGTCATTATAAAAAATTACTTTCACGTGTCAATGACCTCTAACCCCCACTAAAAAATAAAATATCTAAATGCAACGTTCTTAAGATCATTGCCCATCTCTTCCCCCTCGTTCGCAAAAGTTCGCTTTGGCCGACCCCACTCCCCTCAAATGCGAACGTAATATGTGAATTACCCCTAATACAATTTTTATAATTTTGGTTTGGAAATATTTTTATTTTACTTAACAATTAATAATATATTTTTAAATTATCTAATATGAGTATTACTATCTAAGTTTAAGTATAAAAGATTATAATAATACTTACAATGACTTTATGCTATTATACCACGATTTATACAGTAATTTCTATAATAATAATAAGTAAATTTTATAGTATTTTTATTTACAGTGTATTGAAAACATAATCTTTATAATTGATTTTATTGTTTTCACTTATAATTATGTTCATTACTTTGACGATTAGTTTATATATTAATAATAACCATTATTTTTTATAATGATTCAGATATATATTATAAATTATACTGATAAATTAAATTATAATAATTATATATAAATTTATGATATAAGTATTATACCGTATAATACTTTATATACTGTATACACTAAATTAGATAGGAGTAGGCAATAATGTTATACTGTATATAAAGTTGTATATATAATAATTAATTTTCATCATTTCAATCTTATTTACTTTATTACTTATGTTAAATAAAATAAATGTGTTTAAATAATAATTTTTTATTTTTATTGACGCATTACAAAAGTAATGTAACACTTATGTTACATATTAAGCAGGGTTGCGATCGGGGTCGCAGTGGACGGGTGGGGGTAAGGCTGGATTACATAATTTATTTCAACACAATATTATTTATATACTGTACCTTGGACAGAGTTTTAAGAGCAAATTTTTCAATATTTTAATTAATATATTATATATTAACTAATTTATGTTTTTCTAACTTAGTTACATCAAGTAAAATAGTTAAAATTTATTTAAATATAACATTATTTTAATAAAAAACATGTTACTAAAATCTTATAAAGAACTATATGTATAAAGAGAATTATGTTCTTGGTAGAATATTATTTTTATATAATTAATATAATAATAATAAATTAAACTGTGAATATTACTGTTTTACAGATGAAAAAACTAAAAAATTATAAAATTTAATTTGAATTAATTTTTATTATTTATATTTTATTAAAAATATTCAACGTAAAAATTAAAAATGAACTATTTGATTAGAATGATTATTTTATTTTAAGTAGAGTATGATTTTAAAGTAATAATAATAATAATAATTAGTATAACTATAATTATATTAGAATACTCATTAATTATTAATGCAAAACTAGTTTTTTATTTTAAAAATTTAAGTTAAGTTTAAATAAATTTATAAATTTTCTAATAATAAATGAATTTATTGTGAATATTTTCTTATTTTCCTTCGAAGTTTCTCGCATTTAGATGGGAATTTTCGGGAACTTTGGGAATTTCCTCATGACACCTTTCTTGATTTTTAAATTTAAAAAAATCCATTTAAAAATACAATAAAACTCAATACCCCACTCAGTAATACTCAAGATTTTTGGTAGTTAATCCCCCTCCCCTCCCCTTCATCTTCAGTATCCCCCGTAGACCAAAAAACTTGCGCAACTCTGATATTAAGCAATATTTATAAATTATTTTATTGWCAAACTATGGCAATAATCTATATTATCTTATAAATATATGATACATAAAATAAATATTGATATATGAAATGAAATAAAACACTGATTTTTGATATACTATATAAAATAAAATAATTGAAAAAAAAAATTTTATATATCAAATATTACGTTAACATTGTTTTTAAAAAGTTTCAAATATATAATTTGTGGCTTATTGTCAAAATGAATATTACAAATATAATATTCAATATTTAAAATAAAATTAATTTGATTTGTATTATAATCAACTTTTATTTTAATGAAAAATATATTTTATATTTACTAAAACTTAATAATAGTATATAATTAGTGTAAATGTAAGTGACAGTGCAAAATACTTTCATAATTATTATAAATACTTAATCAATACAATACTATTAATTAAATTCTTAAATAATTATTTTAATACTTTTGACTGTATTGTATGAATAAATAAGTTTTAATTAGTTATTAAATATTATTTGTTATTAATAAGTAAGTTGAATATTGATTTTATTAGCTGTAATTTAATAACTAACATACAGTATATAAGTATATGTAGTATTTGATAGATAGAGTACAAGTGTTAATATCTGTATTATACTATATTTTGTTTTTGTTGAATTCATGTATTGTACAATAGTATGCTTAATATTTAATTAAATATTATGCTATAAATATTATTAAATTTATAGTGTATATCAATTTGATTTCAGCACTTTACAAAAAAACACAATAAATCAATAACTTGTAACTGGTGCAACATAACAATTTATGAAATAATAATAATAATAATATCAATAATACTGTTAGATCGATAAAAATTATACAGTATTCAAATGGTATTTTGTATGCAAAATTAATTGAAATATTACATATAAATTTATATTTAAAAAAATAATATAAAATATCAGTAACTGTGAATCAACAAAAAAAATATCATTAATGACAGTCAACTTAAATGTTACAATAATTTGAATTGAGTGCAACTTATAATAAAATATTTAAAAATTATAATACACTTTATTTAATACATTTATAAATTAAAATTGTATTATAGTTTTTTTTATATTATTATAACCGTTATATTATTATTACCGGTAAATACAACAAATGTTTAACAACTGAACAATAGGATCGTAAACATGAGTTAACACCAGAATAATTGGGTTTAGTGTCAAATATGTAATATTTGATACATTTTGTGTTTCCTCTCAATTATCTGATATATTAATTGTTGTATTGTTGAAAGTATTATTTTTTGTTGTTGAAAAATATGGACTATTGTGAATTGACCAAAAAAATAAAAAACATTAACATATTTAAAATTAACTACAATGTAAATACTATTTCTAATTTGATTGGTTAATTACCCCTGGTCAACAATACGAAAACTTAACATAAGTTTAATTGTATTAATATTAAACACTTTTGGGATCAAATTTGAAGAGCTGTTGAAATATGACTTACAATAACTACTGTGGACTCAAACTAGTGGTCAAATATGCTATCATTGCTATTATTGTGTTAATATTGGCATCAATTTTAATTACATCAAATATTGATAATTATTATTTGTGGCCAAATACCAGACCTATTAAATATCAGGTGATAAATGATGTTCAGTACAGTAGTGTCAATATTGGTGATGACATCCCTATTGATAATGCCATCAAAAGAGTCGATATTCAACTTAAAGAACTGTTGTTCAGCAATGATGGCAAACGTCGACCAAATTCGAGGCTTATATCGGCCGAAGAAATGTATAAAATGACAAACATTACAATCGACAAGAAGTCATGCAGTGATCAGTTGGGCAGAGATCTGCTTGTGTTAGTGTTTGTGTTCACACGGGTTGATGCCTTCAGCCTAAGACAAACCATACGTCAGACGTGGGCTCTGGACTTGAAACGAGATAACAGAAGTCAACTATATTTTGCTATCGGTCTCAATGAAGATCCAAAAGTACAAGAAAAAGTCATACAAGAGGACAACCAGTTCAACGATATCATACAATTTGGATACTATGAACACTATTACAAATGTACGGTAAAGGCAACGGCATTGTTACGGTGGACAGCCCTAAGGTGTCCGTACGTTAAATATTTTCTCAAAGTGGACGACGACTCCTATGTTATGGCAGACAATCTAATGAAATATTGTGATGAAAATGATGACAATTCAATAATTGGTTTTCTGTGGACCAATGTATTTGTCAAAAGGAATTCACGCGATAAGTGGTTCATTAGTTCCGATGACTACCAGAGCTCTACTTATCCCGATTATATTAGTGGCCCATATTTGATACCTGGCCGATATATGCTGCCAATGTATGAGACAGCAGTTGCACATTACATGCCAGCGCTGCCCTTTGAGGACGTTTATGTGGCCGGACAACTGGCCAAACATTTGAATATAACACGTAAACGATGGCAATCTCTTGTATATCTGACAGATCCTATCAATGTTAAAAAGATTGACTTTTGTCAGATTGATGTCACCATATTTTGGCAACAGTTTAATAGTGATTTGATGTATCAATTTTGGAAACAATACCATAAATTAATCAAATATTGTTATTATAATAATTGAATTCTCAAATGTGTTTTTTGTATATAAAATAAATTAATTTTTTAGATATTTTATAAAAAATGATTATTTAATTTTAATATTTATATTTATAGGGTTTATTTATAAAAAATATTAATTTTTTGAATGTAAGTTTGTATTTTTAAGATAAGTTAAATCTAAAACGAATAAATATTTTTATAATATCTTTATTTAAAAAAATGATTTATTATAGTTTCTTTTTTTATTAATATGTTTAATATGATATTTAATGGATATATTATAATTATGAGATTAAAAATATGTTTATAATAAAACTTTTATCATTTACCTCAAATTTTTTTATATATCACGAAATTCACAAAAATTGTTTATATACGAAATTTGATATAAAATTAACAAATAAAAAATAATATAAACTAATTATCATAACTAATATAACATAAATTTATTTATAATAAAAGTTTTGAGCAATTATTTATATTCTAATAATTTATTTTGAGATGATTTTGAATTGCTAGTAACTATTTGTTATATATAATTATAATATAATTGTAATATATTATTGTATTAAGAAAAATCAATATGACTAATAATAATAATAATATCAATGATAATCAACTTAAAGTAATAACATTTATTGTAATATTGTTTTTAGCATTATATTTAATATTACAAATTAATTTGAATAAGTTTGACACTGAAATGGTTATCCATAAGTTTGGCCAATTGATGCTTAGATATCATCATAATAGTGACTATTTGACAATAAATGAGATCTGGAATAATGTCAAACATGTGGACAATCAGCTGAAAAGTTTGTCGAAAATTGATGACAATGTTGTTGCCAACAAATCTCGTTTTATATCAGCTCAACAAATGTTATCAATTGATAACATTACTATCAATAAGAAACAATGCAATCAATTGTATGGAAAGGATCTGCTATTAGTCGTAATGGTGTTCACGAGAGTCAACGCCTTTTCAAGACGTAAGACAATCCGAGAGACTTGGGCTCAGGACATGAGGTCAGACAACAGAACTCGTGTGTACTTCGCTATAGCTCACGACGAAAAACAGGAGATCCAGGAAAAAGTCATACTTGAAGACAATGAGTTCAATGATATAATACAATTTGGTTATAATGAAGATTACTTTAAATGTACAATTAAGTCAATAGGATTGTTGCGATGGACAGCCATTAATTGTCCGTTTGTCAAGTATATGATGAAATTAGATGACGACTCCTTTATTATCAGTGATAATTTGATGAAATATGTTGAGACCAGTTATGGTAACTCTATTATCGGTCATTTATGGACCAATGTTATGGTCAAACGTAATCCACTTAGCAAATGGTATCTGAGTTATGAAGAGACACCTAACAGTAGATTTCCCGATTTCATTGGTGGTCCCAGTTTGATACCCGGTTGCTATTGTCTTGCTTTGTATGAGACAACAATTACACAGTTTATGCCGGCCCTACCATTTGAAGAYGTACTCATTACTGGACTGGTGGCCAACCATTTAAACATTAAAAGAGAAGATCTAATATCTGAACTATTTATTGGACCGGAATATGACGTCAATAGTGTAGATATTTGTCAATATCAACAAATGGCAGTAATTTGGCAGCGATTGACTGATAAAATCATCAGAAGATTCTGGCAAATTTCACGTAATTTCTTATTTAACTGTTACTACAGTGTAATATAAACATATGGTTATATATATTTTAATTGATTTTTAATTTTTAGTAAATGAAAAAACTAATATTTAAAAACAATCTCAGATCGTGAAAATACATAATAAAACTTAAATTATTTTTGTAGTTTAATTCAGAAAAAAACTATTTAATTTAATTAACTTTTATTTAAATTAATAATAATTATTTAAATAATAAACAATATATTTTCTTTTATATTATATATGTAATAGCCTTATTTTTAAATAATTAAAATAAAATAAAACTATTGTAAGACTATATGTAAAACTATATATTTAAATAAATCGTTAAAGAGAAAGGTAAGTTTATAAATATTGCAGTTTTATATATGTACAGTAGGGTCGGGATATGGTTTTTTATAAAGGTTGTGTATTTGCCAAACAATAACATTTACAGTATTAAGTAAACTAAATATGAAATTTATAAATTATAATCAGACAAACAAAATGATCAAATTTAGTATATTTATTAATAATAGTCTTATTATATGAGTAGATTTTACACTATATTATATTAATATATAGAGATTTATATAGTTAATAGAATATAATTAAAATTGACAATAACTTATTGTTAATAATCATGACATTGAAATATCAAGTTTTTTTTGCTAATTTTATATTTAGATTTGAAAAACTTATATTTATTTAGTCTGTAGTTTGTTGTATTCAATGCTAACTAATCTTTAAAGCTATAAACATTAGTTTATTAAAATAGTAATACTAAAGTATAATAAACTATTAATAGATTATAATTAACTAGAAATTTCAAATAATAAACCTAAGTTTACATTATATTGAAATATTAAATGTTTGTTAGAATATTAAATTGTTAAATAATTAAGTAATTAAACATATATTTCATGTTTTGATGTGAATAACTTTTTTGTAACATTTGTCTGATTATAATTGTTTTCTGTTTATAAAAGTGATATATCATATACAATATGACTATCCATAATATCTAACTAAAAATGTTTTAAAACAGTACTTCAAATATGTTTAATATATAAAATTGTGTCATTAATACATGATAATTAGTATTTTTAAACATATTTATGGCTAAATAATAAATTATAATAAATTAATTTTAATGTTGTGGTATAAATAATATTTAATGTTTAACATAAAGATTTATAATATTTTGATACAATATTTTGTATTATTAATAAAAAAAAATATTTACCAATAATTATTACAAATTATTTACAAATCATAAAAGCTACAAATGTTATGTTTGTTTAACAAAAATATGATACATCATAATATAAATATAAAAACTGAATCCTAATATGATAAACATAATAAAAATTATATACAAATAATATAATTTATATGTCTAGATATACTGTATGTAAAACATATACCTTTATATGGATATATTCTTTTATATTGAATAAAATAACTATATTACATAGTACAGTACAGTATGTATTTTATAATTATGTTTATAAACTTTTTTTTATAAAACGTTTGGTTTTTTAAAAAAAAATTTGACTATAATTTTTATTGTGATAACACAATGTCAGCTCAATCATTGACATCGCTGTTATTATTGATGTCCAGTATAATAGTTGAGCGCCAGTATGAATACGACAAATTAGTTAAGAGAGAAACAATTAAATCATACTATGATTACGTGATTGTGGGCGCCGGTAGTGCTGGTTCTGTAGTGGCCTCTAGACTGTCGGAAAAACAGTCAAATGGGGTACTACTGTTGGAAGCGGGAGATCGGGAGACAATTGTATCGACGATGCCATCACAGAGCGATTCATTAAAAGACACACCAATGGATTGGAACTATACTATTGTTCCGCAAAAGTTTTCCTGTTTTGGATTAAACAACCGGTCAATGAAATGGCCGCGCGGTCGGGCACTCGGAGGTACGTCGGCTATCAATAGAATGGTAAGTCTTCTACATTTAACAATTAAAATTTATATGAGAACTCTATTATTAATTTTATTATGATTTATGACAAATATTATATTAACAAAATATAATTCATAGTAAAGATAATATGATATTGAATATATTGTATTTAAACATTTTATACGCATGTAATGTATATTTTTAGTATTACGATATAATATATTAATTAATATGTCAAGTAATAGTACAATCATTGAATAAAACAATTAAGTGATGATTAGAAATAAAATTATAATTTATTTAATACATAGGCATACTTGCGAGGAAACCCTAAAGATTTCGATAATTGGGTTCATGAGTCCGGAGCCGATGGCTGGCAGTGGTCACAAGTATTCAAATATTTCTTACGAAGTGAGAAACAAATGGATCCATTGCTAGCATCAAATGGATATCACGCGACTACAGGACCATTGGCTGTCTCTACACCACCAGTAGTCGATGTAATGACAAGACAATGGGTCATTGCGTCCAACACTTTGGGTTATCCTATCATTGACTTAAATGGCGCTCATAGACGAGGAACAGCTATAACACAGCGAAATATATTGTATGGTAGACGACAGTCATCTGCGGAGGCATATCTGCTAACAAACTGTTGGCGCAAAAATCTACACATTTTGGCCAACACTTTGGTTACAAAAGTGCTGTTCAATGACAAGAAACAGGCCATTGGTGTCGAGTTTACAAAAAATGGAATCAAACAACAAGTTTATGCTAAGAAAGAGGTTATTTTATCGGCCGGTGTTATCGGTTCGGCACAACTACTTTTACTGTCCGGTGTCGGTCCGAAAAAGCATTTACAAGATCTAAATATACCGATTATTGCRAACCTTCCKGTTGGCCATAATCTTCACGATCAGCCGCGCGTATATGGCATTCAATTTTTAACAAACTCTACTTTTACTAATCAAGCGATAACTATAGAATCGTTAACCAATTATTTTATCAACGGTTCGGGACCGTTGACACAATCCGAGTACTCGACAACTATATACCAGAGCTCATATGTTCACCAAACTGATTGGCCAGACGTACAGCTAGGTTTAATACCCTCTAGTCCGGCAACCAGGCGTACAAGTGGTCAGTCGACGGGTATTCGAGATGACATATGGGATGTATTTTACAAACCGTACACAAATAAAACTCAATTTAGTATTTCGGTAATATTGTTGCGACCGAAAAGTCGCGGTTCATTGCGACTCAAATCATCTAATCCTTCAGATAAACCATTACTTGATCCCAATTATTTTGCCGACAGTCAAGACTTGTATACTATTGCCGAGGGTATGCAAGAAGCCTATAGAATAGCACTTTCGCCTTCAATGGCACCGTTTGATGTGAAACCATACCAAACTATAGTTCCTGGATGTGAATCTGATCATAACGGCAACTTTATGCGTCCATCACTTGATTACTTTAGATGTTTGGCCCGATCATTGACCTCATCGGCAGCCCATATGGTGGGCACGTGCAAAATGGGCGCTATTAGCGACTCTTCGGCAGTGGTTGATCCGAAACTACGAGTGAAAGGTATCTCCAATTTGCGAGTAATCGATGGATCAATAATGCCATCGGTAGTGTCGGCAAATACCCACGCGGCCATTGTTATGATTGGCGAATACGGCGCTGAAATTGTACTTAAATCATCAAAATAAAATACATGTGCACTACTGTACATTGTGTAGTCAATGATAAAAATTAGCTGTCCTTGATCATTTTTGTTTAATATGTATAAATTTATATTAATTCATTGTTTAAATATTTTTGTATAAAAACTTTTATATCTTTTTATATTTGAAATAATAATAATATTATAGATATTATTAAAATTCAAGTCATAATCATAAAAAGCTTTATACTAAAAGACAGTTTTCATTTGAAAAATCCTTGTACTTTATATATAATATATTACGGGATTCCCAGTTTGCAATATCCTTACATAATAATAATAGTCTCCATTATTATTATAAGTAAATAAAAGTTTTTTATTAACAACAATAATGCTTTATTAAAACTTAATATAATATTAAACAATGTCAGACACATAATAAATATATTTTTCCAATCAATTTGGATTAGCATTTTCAATAGATATTTGTAATTTATTTAATGCATTTTTTCTAATAAATACTTGTATTAGCTATTTTGTATAAAATATCATTTTTTTTACTATACTGTACGCATACAAACATTTAATAAAATATGATTGTATATAAAAAAACTTATTTATATTTAATTTTATCTAATTTACTTATTTTATGGTTTGATATATCAATATTATGTTTGCAAAGCGATAGTCGAGTAGTATATCCCGACGACGATGATAGTGAACGACCCAACCAACCGATTCGTAATACTAGTGCTTCGGTCAGTCCTTCAAACAGTGATCAATGCAAACAACAGGATTGTCACACACCAAACGTATGTTATTTATACTTAGATGAAGCACATGTAGGTCAGTGCGTCCGTAGTAATGGTGCTAAAGGAGTTTGCTGTGAGCCAGACGTCAAAATAATTGGAAAAGATTTTGAATGTAACAAAAAATTATTTATTATATTATTAATATTATTAATATATATTAATTTATTATATTAATCTTTCTTTTTTTTGTATAATACCGGTAATTGTTAACAATAAATACAATATTTGTTTAGTGGAAATCCGTGTTCCCAAAGATGTTATACAAAGTCGACGATTCAGACCTGAAGACAGGTCATCCATCACTTCAAACGAAATAAATAGCGCCCAAAAGTTGGCCATAATTTTTATGAACAAACAGGACAGACTTGAAATTGCACTCAAAAATGATGACCTGTTGGCCAAACGCGGTTCGGGAGAGTTCGCGCACCAAAACTTTTTTGGAGCAAATCCGGTGGCTATATCACTGGCCAGAGATGCGACCATTGCGTTACATACGGCTATAGAATTATCCAAAGAGTAAACTTATTTTTTAAATAAAAATTTTATGACATTAATAGTAATTAAATGATATTTTATAGAAAAGGCTTTAATGTCGGCCAATCAAGACGTCTATTACCTGGTATTGATCTGAGAAGCACTCGTATGAAAACATTTTGTCCACAAGAGCCGCGTTGTTTATCTACTAAATACCGGAGACCCGATGGCAGCTGTAATAATAGAAGAAATAGACAGTGGGGTATGTTTTTAAGTAAAAATTTTACAGTATATACAGTACAATAATATACCGGTAATTTAAATTTATTTAATTTAAAAATGGTTTCTAATATTATCCTTTTATCATTTTAAAGGCAAATCGATGATCACATTTGAAAGATTACTCGAAGCTGACTATTCTGATGGCATAAATGATCCGCGAGTTTCAGTCGATGGCAATTCACTGCCCAGTGCTCGGGATGTGTCAATTGCATTGGCACCCGACCGAAATCAACCYAACCGACAATACACTTTAATGGTTATGCAATTGGGACAGTTTATCGATCACGATCTCACACATACGGCTAGCACTAGAAGTATGACTGACTGATCTGTTAAACTAAAATTAATAATTGAATATGAATTTAATAAAACATATATTAATATAATACCAGCAAATGATAACTTTGCTTTGCGTTGTTGTGGTGAGGAGTTCCGTCGTAATCCCCAATTGGTTCATCCGTCTTGTTTCCCGATAATTGTGTCGCCAAACGACCCGTTTTACTCCAACTTTGGTCAAACATGTATGAACTTTGTACGGTCAGCGCCAGCCATACGGCCTAACTGTCAAATGGGTCCACGCGAACAACTTAATCAATTGACCGCATATTTGGACGCCAGCAATATATATGGGTATGTTATACGTTATATTATAGGATACAGTGCAGAAAAATTGTAGGCTTGCTATCATACATATTTATAAATATAAATTTATGAATAAATTAGATCTACAGAGCAAACAGCCCGATCTTTACGAAGCCTACGCAATGGTCGGCTTAGGGTATCATTAGTTAATAGGCGCCAGTTTTTACCGTTTGACAACAATACAAACTTCTGTGCGATACCACAACAGCAACAGTTACAATGTTTTGTTGCCGGAGATATGCGGGTCAATGAACAGACAGAACTGACAGTTATGCACACCGTATGGATGCGCGAACATAACCGAGTGGCCGAAGTACTGTCGGAACTGAATCCCGGATGGAGTGATGAGATCATCTATCAGGAGGCCAAACGTGTAGTAACAGCTGAGTTTCAGCACATCATATTCAATGAGTTTTTGCCAATAATTATTGGTCGGCCAGCTATGCGTGCCTTTAGACTGTTGCTTAAGAGGAACGACTATAGCAATACATACTCCGAAGATATTAACGCCGGTATTACCTCCAGTTTTGCGACAGCAGCCTTTAGATTGCATACTTTGATTGAGGGAAACATACGGCTTATTAATGATAACAATCGACAGGTCGATAGGGTTGACCTTAGGACACAATTCAATAATCCGCAAATTTTGTATAAACAGCGAGCATTGGATCTCATGATTAACGGACTCACTGGTCAACCAATACAACACGGTATTCATTGATACAAAAAATATATGTCAATCAAATTATTATATTATTATCATAAATAGGAGATAATTTTTTTACGAGTGAAGTAACCAATCATTTGTTTGAACCAATTGGACAGCCATTYGGTATGGATTTGATTTCRCTAAATATTCAAAGAGGTTGGTATAGTTTCTTAAGTTATTATATGAATTACTTAGAAAAAAATTATTGCACATATAGGCCGTGATCATGGATTGCCTTCATATAACCGTTTCCGTCAAGTGTGTGGTTTACGGGCAATAAGAAATTTTGGCGACTTGTCCTCAGTAATGAACCAAAATGCGGTTCAAGCCATAAATCAAGTGTATCGACACGTGGATGACATCGATCTGTTTATAGGCGGTGTGTCCGAGAATCCTATCAACGGTGGTCTGGTTGGACCTACGTTTGCCTGTATTATAGCCGAACAGTTTAGACGACTCAAAATGGGTGACCGATTCTGGTTTGAAAACGGAGGACTCGAGTCATCATTTAACGAGATACAGCTCCGGGAGATWAAAAAATCCAGTTTATCCCGTATTCTGTGCGACAACAGTGACATACGATTTATGCAACCGTTGGCTTTAGTTCAGACATTTGATTGGTTTGTTATTTAGTTATTTACACAATATTTCAATAATGATTTCTAGTTAACTAATTTGATATTATATTAACAATAAAATAAATGTTGTGCACAGGAATCCCAAACTTGAGTGCAGAGGCAATGATATACCAACAGTTGATCTAACATTTTGGCGCAATGAGCCCGTCTGGACATAATTATATAGTAGTCAGAGATTAATCATTTAATGTTTGCAAATATAACAATGTTTTCAATAAATATTACAACAAAAATTGCTTTAATCTAAAATTATATTTTTGCTATTATTTGTCAAATTGACTCTAATTTCTTATTACTAGTGAATGAAAATATATTTAATTAAATAAATAAATTTTAATTAAATATTATATACATTTTTTAAAATAAAAATACATACAAAATATTTAATTAAATATTTAGCATTTTTCGTAAATATAATAAAATATTAATACATAAAACTGTAAATATATGCATATCAATAGTGCTGGTCATCAAAAATCATTGAAAAATTGGAGATTAAAACAAGTGTCAGTACAAGAATCACTACTAACACCAAAAAAATGATTTCAATAGTGATTTGTGTAAACTGTTGGTGACATTGAATATACCGTTTCAAAAAATGATAATCAAAAATAAATATTTAAATAAATATTTTGGTATTTTTTAGCAAATATTTTATTGAATATTTTCAGTTTTTAAATAAATATTTTTTAATGCACTACTTATTACAGTAATCTATAAATTTGAATTCAATATTATGAGCTTAGATTACATCACCGGTAATCAACAAATTATCGTAAAAGTTTATAACATTAATATTAGAATTAGTAATAATTATCAATATTTATTCATTGATTAAACAATTATTTTATTTTTTAATAGGTTAATATTTTTATTTAAAATCTATTATTATTAATATTTAAATTATTATTTATGTATTTTTAATCTAGTTTAAAATATTAATGTAAATGAATTCAACAAATAATAAAATAATTAATATCATAATAAATTTAAAAAATACATTTGTAAATAACATATATTTTTAGAAAAATAAATTGAAAATATCAAGTAATATAAGCACAGATACACCGGCGCCCAAACCGACCGCCACAGAAACCTTGGCGTCTCCTATAGAAATGACAGTAACGGTTACACTGGTAGTCTTGATACGGACATCCCATCCGAGAATCGTAACCCAAAAATTGACCGAAAACTATAATTTTAAAAATTAATTTTATATTTTTAAAAATATTTATCTAATTGTTTGATTTAAGAAAAATTTCAACTCTTACTATAATTTGTATTTAAAAATAATATAAAAATAACACAAAAAATTAATTTATTATTATTCATACTTTTTTCAAATTTTTGAATTGAATTGAATTTTAGTGATCATTACTTGCAATTCATTTAATGTTCAAATAATAATTTTTAAAATTAAATATATATATACACTGTATATTATACAGTATATACTATATATCTATACTAATAATATAATGATATTATACTTAAAATATCACAACAAATTTGTTCAGTTGTTTGTTTTGTAATATAACATTGAAAATATTTTTGTCAAATAAATTTAAACTAAAAAAATTAATCTCAACTTTAACCAGTTGAGAATGCTAGAAAGCATTTCCACACGAATTCCTAATCATAATTAAAAATTAAATTCAGTATGATAAAATAAAATCAACTATAGTTATGTAGAGTATCAAACGATTTAGTATTACAAAATAAACTACTATTTTCCTAAAAAATAAACTTAAAAACGAAAAAAATAAAAAATCAATATTCAAAAAAATTCAAAAAAATTCAAAAAAAAATTCAAAATTTTTTTAATTAATTTTTGGACACCATTTTCTTCAATTTCCTAAAAAATAAACAAAAAAGAAAAAAAAACAAAAAAAAATCAAAAAAAATTTGTAGCGGATAGTGGATTCGAACCTATGTTCTCGTGGGACAGACAGACCGACAGACCGACTTATAGAATACATATACGTATTCTTTTCAGGAATTCGTGACAAGTAAAGTTCGACACATATTATGCATCAGAGGTCAAACCAAACTACAAGTAAAGTTCGACACATATTATTCATCAAAGTTCATGGAAAACTACAAAAAATGTATGACACTTACTGTGAATTCAGAGTTCATGGAAAAATACAAGAAAATTACGACAATTACTATGACATCAAAGTTCATGGAAAATTACTATAAACGTACTACACCTGCTATTACGTCAGAGTTTATGGAAAAGTACTAGCAAGATATTATTTTTTATTACTCAATTTTTAAGTTTTCACATAATTCTATACTAATTAATTTAATAAAATTGTTCATTTTAAACAAGTACTTTTTTAATTTATTTAACATTATTATTTAAAATAAACATTTAAAATATATGAAATTTACTTACTTTTTTAATTTTAATTAGTAATTTACACAAATCTAAACTTAAAAATTTTAACACAATTTTCTCTATGTTCTTGATAAAATAAACTTTAAAAAAATTCAAAAAAAAAATTTAAAAAAAAATTCAAAAAAAAATTTAAAAAAAAATTCAAAAAAAAAATTTTAAAAAAAATTCAAAAAAAAATTTTAAAAAAAATTCAAAAAAAGTTTTAAAATTTTTTTATTATTAATTATTGGACACCATTTTGTTTTTTTTTGCTAAAAAATAAACTTAATAAATAAAAAAAATAAAAAAAAACAAAAAAAAACAAAAAAATGCGTAGCTGAGCCTGGATTCGAATGGGACAGACAGACCGACAGACAGACCGACTTATAGAATTCATATACGTATTCCTTTCAGGAATTCGTGAAAATACAAAACAATACTATTTAATTGCTAATCTATAGTATCAATAGAGTTTTGAATAAACAATTACTGATTAAAATTGTTTCTAAATTTAGTTCAAGAGTACAATTGATTTTTTTATATTGTTTACTAACTTATTATTTATAGTATAACAAGTAATTTATAGAATACTATTGTAAATAATATTTACTCAACTAATCTAACAATATGTTTATTTAAAAAAAATCAAATTTGATTTATATTATATTTAGAAAATTATTAATTAAATGAATTTTTATATTTATTAAATTAGTTAAAATTAAAACAAAACAATATTAACTGTTAATTTGACTATAATTACTGAGAATTATTAAAAATATTATTAGTAAATACTATTAAAATTAAAAAAAAAGTTTGTATGAATTATGTCAGAAGTGGGGTTCGAACCCACGCCCTCAATCGAGGACCAGAACTTAAGTCTGGCGCCTTAGACCACTCGGCCATTCTGACTGCGCGATTGGATGTGCACTGCGCTCCGTTAGATTACATTACATACCTTTAATATTGAGAAAAACATATATAATAAAACACTATTATTATTCACAGCAGATGCCGGTATACAAAGTTTTCAATTTACAAAACCAGTTAAGTTATACTGTACTACAATAATGTAGCAAAAATTAATAGATTAATTCTGTACTGTTATATACAGTAAAATTGTGCATTTTTCCAATATTCACATGTATTGTATGTACAGTTTGTCAATTATAAATGAAACCATAGTATTACCAAACTGTTGGTTAAATTTGGTCACACACTTGATATTTATAGCACAGAAACTTAACTAAAACCGATTTCCTAATGATTTTGTTAGTTATCTAAAGATCACAAGATTAGAGAGAGAAAGTCGAGACACAACAGAGTGAAAGAAAGAAAGAAAGAAAGAAAGAGAGAGAGAGAGAGAGAGAGAGATAATGTTCACAAAAATTAGCAAAAAATTTAATTAATTTCATTAAATAAATAATAAATAAAATAAATCTTTTTTTTTGTTTCTTAGCTTTGCTTCTTGTCTTAAATGTCGTAAACAATGCATAAAATAAACAAAAGACAAAATGTGAGACACAATAGTGTCTGACAGTGATAACAGTGCCGTATATATACCGGCTAATGGTTTGTCGGCTCATTACAAGTCAACTGCCATTAATTATTGTTAGACTATTTAATGAGATCTTACCGTAAAATTAAATAAATAATTAATTTTATTAAACATTTAAGATTTGTTTGATATCTTTTTTCTTGAACACTATTAGCACTATTATCAACAATTAGCTGTCTCTGTCAATGTATCGAAAAATTAATCTAATAATACTTTAATTAAAAAATAGGTGATTAACTAATGTTAAATAAAATTTAAATTAATTTTACAAAATAAAATCAATTTGTTTTATGAATTTTTAAGGAAACCATTATTTATTCGTTTAATTTTTGGTTAATTGAGATTTTTTTATTATAATACTATAACTCTAGTATTATTTTTATTGTTTAAATTTGTATTTTTTATTTAATTTGTGTGTAACAGTAAATACAGGTTTCATTAAAAAAAACAAGATTAAAATGATAAAACTTTTTTTTAAATAAAATCCTAACATAAATGTGTCGATTATTTTGGTTGCCATAAAAGTTTCAGTCATTAAATAAACATAAAAATCTCTCTTACAATGTTGTGAGGCATTGATTAATGATTAGTGTAATTAAGTGTATGAGCGCTCACACAAAGCCATCGGCGACAACACTGTGTATACATAACACCACCGCCAGAGAGAAATGCCTTTCCTCTCAATTGACATCAAGAACTTTGTGATTACAATTGATTGGCAAAAAAAGTTATAGCAAAGGTATATATATATATAGTATAAACACATTTATACTATAATATATATGCCATATACTATATTATATGGTTTATATGGGTGTTATTGAACCTAAAAATAATACCATTAAATGAAATATATACAAAAAACCGAAAAAGCACTATAAAAAGCTAATATAAATTGAGATTCAGAAAACTATTTTGTTTGAATGATCATTAAATGACTAAATAAAGAGTCGGTGAGAGAGAGAGAGAGAGAGAGAGAGAGAGAGAGAGAGAGAGAGAGAGAGAGATAATGGCATTGTATGGTCACAATCAAAAAAAGTCACAGACTAAGTGCCAGAATATTCTGGGCTTTTATTTGTCATAAATGTCGAGGTTTTAGTTTAGTTAGGAATCGAAATTAAAAAACATTGAGATATACTGTATGGCATACAGTGTATGCTGTGAATAAAACACAAACATAAAGATGGTTAGAGAGAGAGAGAGAGAGAGAGAGAGAGAAAAGAGAAAATTGTTATTTTAGACTTAAGTACAGCACATGAGATGTAATCTTAAAAGACCTGATATTAATGTTGTTTTTGTTGGGATGTGTTTACCATTTATTACAATTACATTCTTTTCTACACAAAAAATATTGTCTTATTTGGTAATATTGTCAAACATTATAGACATTTATATTATCAGTTTGTGTGATATATTTATATTGGTTTTAATTAAACTTATCTACATTTACCAATTGTCTTATATTTTAAAATAGTACAGTATAAATAAAGTACTTTTTTGTATATTTTCTAATAAGTAAAATAAAACAGCAAAACATTAAACAAAAAATTATTATTAGATAAATAATTATTTAAAAGATTATAAAAACAGATTTCATGATGTAAACTTAATGCAATTTTATCTTTTTTAATTAAACCAAAATAATAACAAAATTTTTGCTATCAAATTGTTGTGTAATACATTTGTATTATCGAATATAAGCTTAATATAGTCAATAACTTGTTTACATTATAATAATTTATAATTTATCAAAGCAATTATTAATTTTTTATATAAAAAATAGTTAATGCGAAAAAATATGTAATTTATATTACATTGAAAATATTAGGAAATAAAATATATTTCACATATTTATGATAAGTCAAAAAAAAAATTTTTTTGAGACATTAAATATAGCACAGTTGTTGATAGTCATTACATCATTGAACCGGTATTTTTCAAAGATATGCCATAAAAATATGTATATAACCTTTGAATCGTAAAACCATTTTGAGGATTTATACTAAAAATCAATGTACAAACAGTAAAGACATGCCACACCTTTTTTACAGTTTTTCATAAATATGATATAATCCTTAGAGAGAGAGAGAGAAAGAGAGAGAGCAGATGTTTTGAAAACGTTATGAACTATTGTTATGGACACAACCTGTTTGTCCGGTCTGAACATAAACATAGAAACTAATGTTAAATATAGAGAATTGATGTCAAAATAAATATATTAGAGATTTAAAACTACAGAAAAACAACAACAATAATAATAATAACATCGAAAAAATAACAATAAGAAAACAAAACAATAAAGATTGAAGTTTACTAATACATAATAACATTTACCTGAATCATAAAAAATAGTTTTATAGTTTTTTTCAAATAAATTATAACATATAGAACTAGTATTATATAAATACAATATATATTTGTAAAAATTTATACACATTTTACTGCTCAAACCAATGCTCAAACCACTAATAGTATTTATATATAACGTTAAAAATTAGCCTGGTTTCTAATATATAATTGTTTAAGTCCACAATTATATAGTTTGAGGTAAGTTTTTATTGTTGTTATGTGTGTTTATTTCGGTTTTATGAAATGACACCTTTATAAGAGATGATTAAATTGCATAACTAGTTATTATTATATGTGAAAACATGTATCTTTTAATTATGGGGACAGTTAGCTCTAACTGGTTCTAGTTAATCAGACAAAATTAAGTGCATATATAGTAAGGTAATATGGTATTTTCTAGTAAAAAAAGATTAAAATTGTGGCTAACAATAACTTTTTTGTGAAATAGTATTAATGGCATTATATTTATAAATGAGATCTCGCAATACTTAAGTGTTTTTATGTTATAGAATAATACATTAATATATCCATTTAAAAATTGTGTGCGAAAAAAATAAAATATAAATTAGTTAAAAATAAATCACTTGCACAACAAAAATTAATGATAGTAATAATAACAATAAAAAAAGAGAAACAAACAAAAAAAACAAAATATAAATATAAAGTATATATTAAATATATAACATATTTTAAAATAACCACATTAAAAAATATAAAATAAAAACGTATATAATATAATTGTGTTGCCAAAATAATTTTCAATTTTTTAAAACTCTTTGTTGATATTAATAGAGAAATTTTTAACTGAAAATCTTTAAATATTGACCCATTTATTTACAGAAAAAAAGTTAATATAATGTTTTAATGTTAAATATTTATTAATATCTTTAGTATTATTATTATTGTGTATTTCAATCAATCAAAATATTATCAAAAATAGAGTTTATGATGAGATAATATTGAAAAATATTTCTCATTTTTTCTGAGTCTATTGTTTTATTGAAAACTCTATGACTTAGCAACACATTTAAATAGATATAATCTTTTTTGTATTTATTTATAAAAAAATAATTCAAAATATTATCTTTACTTGTTTAAGATACAATATTTCTATTCATAAAAACATTTAAAATTTAAATTAATTAGTTTTTTTTTAAAAAATAAGAAACCAAATTATATAATAACACAATAAAAATATATTTAATTTCTTTATTATTATGAAATAATAGGCTTAAAATATATTTTCAAAAAAGCTAATTGTGTCATACAATTTACATATAATATATAATTTATATATATATATAGCAATCTGTATACGTATTTCACTAAATTAATTGTTATGATAATAAGGGGATTATCTCTCATTTTCTTTTTTGTTAGTGAATCAATAATAAATTATTTTAAACTTATATTTATTATTATAATTTTCAGTAAAATAAAGTTCAATTTAATAGCAGTCTGTGTGTGTGTGTGTGTCGGTACTTATCTCCGACACAACAGCACACTATTAGTCGGAGCTTTTACTAAAAAATATTAGATAGTATAATAAAAATATCTAATACATGGCACGGGTGCCGGTAAATCACCAAATTGATGAATATATTTATATATATCAATATATGTATATGTATTTAACTCAGTATTATTAGAGATGGTATATAAATACAGTATAAAAAATTTAAGTGATGAATACTATATAGAGGTTGTGCTGTTTAATAATAATACTTGTGTTCAAAATAAGGGCTTTCTTTTGCTTAAATAATAATAATAGGAAAGGTATTATACCCTGTTTTCATAAAGCAATCTCTCAAAGTATTTTCAAAATTTCTTAATAAAAACACTACTTATACTTGACTTTTAAAGTTAACAAAAACACAAAACTTTGAGAGAAAGTAGACTTCAAATACTTAATAAAAACCATACTTACAAAGTATGAGGTAAAGCACATGCGTTACACATATATTGTATTTATTATATTATTTGCAATTTTTGTATTAATATTTTATGTCAATATAAATATCAAAATCTAAATGATTAATAAATATTAATAATTATAAAAGTAATGCTAAGTATAACTTAATGAAAACGATTTTATACTTTACTTTGAGAGAAATACTTGCAGAAAATGCTTTATAAAAACAAGGTATTATAAGGACTGACAGACTGAGTGGAGCGCCGGAAGGCATAAAAATAGAGCAGATGGTCGAGACAAAGATCATCACACGACTAACACATACACACACGACATACCCAACAAATACTATTCATAGAAAGATTATTTACACTAATAACTAACTGTCCCCCAAAATATGTAACTCATGTGCACTAACAGACAGTTGACTGTCATTAATAGTATCCAACAAATTTAGTGTACATATGGCTGTATACTATTTATAATATACCTATCGATCCCTTATTAACTATGCCCTACAGGTATATAATATAGACTTTAATGGGACAGATAGGGGTGTCCAATGAGTCCAATGAGTCCAATGAGTCCAATGAGTCCAATGCATACTTGTGCTGATGATCAGCGAGAAGTACATTAAACTGATTAAAACAAATACTCGTTGTGTCAGATATTTCACATGAAAATTGTTAGTCATATTAAATATGATATGTCTTTTGTAAACACATCTGTCAATGCATTTCTCAGTGTTATTAACACACGTTTGTATGGTTTGAGATAAAACAATATAAACTATCATAAAAACCAAACAAATTGTGATATTATTATTATATTATATCTATACATACTGTATGACAATGAATTGCTAATAATATACAGTAATAATAATTATAATAACAATAATTTACTTATTTTATATTTTATATTTTATACTATTGTTTTTGTGAGAAACATATTTTTAGAAAAACCACAGAAACAAGTTTTTTTGGGTATAATTTTTATTTCACATATTATTATCTATGTTGGTATAAAAAAAAATTATATACTGAATATTTTTAGTCTTATAAAATGCAAACAAAGATAACATTTTTTGATACAAACAAAACTTGACTTATGAATAATTTTTTTAAAGTAAAAACTTGAGAAAAAAAACTTATAAGTAATGTATACCAAAATATCAAATAAATTTTCTTGAAATTATCGTCAATTACCACAAATATCAAGTTATTATTGATTTAAATAAAATAAACCACAAAATGTTTGCAAATATTGATATTCATATATTAATGTGTTAGTATCAATAATTATTTATCAATTTACATATTAGTTTTAGTAAATTATAATAAATAAATATTGTCGACATTTACTGTTTACAATATTTAACAAAATAAATACAGTTATATTATACTAAGATCATATTCAACTGTATTTAATTTATTTAAAAAAAAACAATTGATATAAAACTAACAATTATAAAAATGATACAAAAAAAATCAATATTTTTCTATTGTATGAAAAAAGTATTTTAAATTTCAACACAACACTCAAGACTATTATCATAAGTTATTAATTTTACTGATAAATTAAATATTTATTAATAAATTTTATCAATTATTTCTAAATAACAAAAATTTAGCAAAATATTTACCATAAAAATATATTTAGCCTATCGTATAATGCAATAGTTAGTCTCTAAATTGAAATGCAAAAATATTATAATTATAATCAATATAAAGTTTATTACTTTAATATGTGGTAATTTAAATGATTAAATAATTAATAAAAAAATAACAAATGTTTCGTTTTAATATTCAATTTTTATTATGAATTTATGATAAAATATTACAAAAACAATGAAAGAATTACAACAAATTACAATATGTATAAAGATTTATATATAATTTATATATATTTTAAGAGACTTTAATAATTTAACATTTCTTATAATATAGTTATTTGTTTATAAAAAGATGGCTTATTTTTGTTTTGTTTTTTTTAAATAGAGATTACCATATACAATATTATAATAAATAAGCATCATTACAAATAATATAATTGTAAAATAAATTATAAATTATTATATTTTTTAAATAAGAAATCAATTTTAAGCACAAAAATAAGATGATTAATAATTATTTTAACTCCTACCTTAAGAAATAATATTATTTAAAAAATATTAATAAATTTTTTATAATTAAAAAATATTCATAATTATTATAGATTTGTTTCGTCTGTTATATTGTTGTTCACACAACACAACAGGTTATTATTATTATTATATCAGTAATAAAAAACTTGTCGTAGTTTTCATCAATAAATAAGTGTAAAAAATATATTTACTAATAATAATAATAATAATCGATATCCAAATAGATATCCAGAGTTTTTTTTGCTTATTATTAAAACTCAATACAAACAAATTGTTTGAAGTCATTCCAGAGTTGATGATATATATAATATATTATTGATTTGATGAATGAGTTTCACATTTAAAATCAGTTTGAAATTATTAATAATTAAAATAATAAAAAATTGAGAAAAAACCAGAAAACCAGTTGTGTTTGGGTTGTGTTAATTGATATCACATAAGAAAAGTTAGTTTTTTTTGTTTGTATGCAATCATAAACCGTTGATTATATGGTATATACTAAAAAGGTTATCAAAAATCACACACAGATTTGTTTCATAATTATTTAGATAGAGTAGTAGTAGTAATAATAGTCGTGCGGTTGTTATTCAATAGTTGTTTTTGTTGTTGTTATTGTTGACCAGTTAGACGAGGGGCAGCTCCGGTATATAATTTTTCAACGGTTGATGGGTTATCTGCAAATGTCCTGATATAACAAGTAACTCATCAATGGTTTGGGAAGTGACAGTTGTTCGGCTTTTAATGAGTTAAACCGCGATTTGCCGACTTCTCGGCGGATCACTTGACGGCACAACTCTTTCAATGGCAACGGTTCCGCTATTTTTGTAAAAAATAAATTATTTTATACATTCGTTAACAATAATAGTCATAACACTTACGGTCTAAACCCCCGATGTATTTCATACTAATTTCGCAGTGACCCCAAACTGAGCTCACAATTGGGTATAGCTTTTTGCCGCGCAGTCCTCGAAAGGCGACACCGAGATACTGGCCATCAACGACAAAGGCAAGTGTGCCCTCATCCATGTCCAGTACCACATAGAAAGAGTCGGGTACAACAAATGTTTCGTCATTGGACAGTATAGACGGATATGTGAGGCCGGAGTTGTTTTTCAGGTCGTGATATAATTTATTACGTCCTAAATCCCAACCCCACGACTGGTCATTAGCGCCGACCAGCGATTGATAGCCGTTTGTGTGTAAATTAGCCTCACTTGTGGCCACACCGACAACGGCATGTGTGCCCCGTTGACGGGTAGACCACGACATTTGCCAAACATGCATACCTCTAGTGTAGCCAACTTTTCCGCGAATACAGTCCGTGCTTTGGGCCACAGGATGTCTATGAAAAGTGGTCGGATCGTCCTCTTTGACAAAGATATTCAATGACCGGTCCTCTGAACTCCAGCCGTGTTTAGACTGCGTCTCATAGTTGGCGGGCGGCATATCCAGCAAGAGGTCCAATCGTGCGGGTCGTGAGCTGTCCAGTAGATCCTTAGTTCGGGAAGCAATAGATGAGGAGTTATCCCGACTGATGGGAGACTTAATTGAACTGACTTTTTGCCCCATAATTGGCGCAAACAGTTGAGTTGGCCAACGATGATAGGATGTACTACTTGTGTGGTTGTGTTGATACACTACACCGACGGGTCGGTAGATATAAAAACGCGGCTTAACTTTCAATGAAGTCTTTAACGGACCACACTTAGCACTTGCACTGAGGTTAGCACTGGTAGTCGTATTACTTGTTGATGTCGAGGAAGTCGATGGACTGTTAGTTTGGTGTCGATGCTGTGCTTGTAGTTGTAGTGGCGATGAGAGATCACATCGATAGAGACCATAACCCGAGTAAAAGCTATTTATGCTATAAATTCAACAAAAAAAAAGTTTTATTAGATAAATATTAGGTAAAAAAACTTTTTTATATAGTATTAGACAAAGAAATTAAAAACTGCTTTATTTTGTAAAACATGTGACACATTGTACGTTAAATTCAAATTCAATGACATTTCATCACAACATACACTTAAATAATTGCTTATGAAATTAATATGAAATTTTAATCACAAACAACAAAAAACATCATATAATTAATGCAATTATATTTTGTTAATTACATTGTATTTGATGTCTGTTGTCATATACACCACATGTGATATATTGTATATTAAAAAATACTGTATTATTAAAATCTATTTACATATTCCGTCAATTTATATATTGATAAAAAAAATTACTATTAAAAAGTCATTTGAATTATTAATTAGTTATTTTTTTTATTAAAATTATACTATAAATAAGCACATCATTTAAAAAATGTATGAAAATAAAATCAAGTGATATATGATTAATACAAGTAATACAAATTCAAATCAAAACTGTTGTGTTTAATAAAGACAAGGATATTATAGTCTGAGAGATATACATACAATAGTATAAGTAATGACCAAAAACAGTAATAAGAGACAGTCGTATCGTATAAAGTCAAACATATTAAGAGTCAAATTTTATTGATATAATTATATTAATCGATATATAAGTTGGAAAAATTTGTGTGAAAATTAATCTAAAGTACAGTATAAGTTTGATTTCAACAATAATAGTCAATTAATAACAACAACAACACATACCCGGGTGTCAATCTATGATCGTGTAATACAATGTCAATGTTAAGCAGCGAATAAAATATAAGTTCAACAAAAAAAACTTTTAAAAAAAATTATTTCTTATAAAAATATTTGTTGTTATAAAAGTTTGATATGAAAACTATAGTGAAAAAAGTAAAGTAAAGGACAACTAACTGACTAAAAACCTTTTATCACTGACAACAAGTCATAGTCATTACTAGTATAGACAACAAGTAAGTGTGAAAAATGTGTGTTAAAAGCAAGTCATTCACCAGAAAAGTCATACAAAAACAAAATAAAATAAAATCACAAAATTATTATTTCTACGTTTTTTTTCGAGATATCACTATTGCATAACACACTAACAACACAACAACTTAACTCATCAATAGTTCAAAAACTTTTTTTCATAGCATTTCAACTGTTGATATTATATTATATATTAGGAGTTAATAACAGTTTATGCGGTTCATCATTATTATCATATTATGAGATCAATGATATTTTTAGTGATCACACAAAACAATTATTCAATTTTCATCAATTATTATTAGTAATGATTATTATTATTAATAGGCATTAAAATGTTTTTGTGGTGTTTTTAGTCAATTTGTTACATAAAAACGCATTAAATAATAGAAATAAATATTATTTGAACATAAATAAGTTATAGAGAGAAAGAAAAAATACAGTTTATATTCAATATACACCATAAATGCATATAAAATACATTTTTATACATACATATACCGACTGTAATGGTATGAAAAACATTATTATTATGTATTTTCAAGTTTGTTGAACTTTATATTCAATCATACAGTGATAGTGTAGTGACATATCATATACATTATACAGCATACCGTACAAACAACGACACTAACTAACTAAACATGTAATCGTATCATAAGTTTTTATTATAATTTAATAAACACAATGATTAAACATAAAAATTTAATATATTTCAATCATTTGTATTTACATTGTATATCTATTTATATCTTATCGTTTATAATAATATTTGTGAAGTTTTAATTTATATATTTACTGTATATGATATATTTACAAATGTTAGTCATATTGTAATTGTTCATAATAGAAAATAGCATTGAAGTGTATTTATCACATACTGTATATTGTATGCTATGGTTTACTGAATACAAGTCAAGCGATTATAATACTACTACTACTTCTAATTATTATTATTATATTATAATAATAATAGTTTGTGAGGGAAACTCCTTTATATTTAGATAGTTTTAAAACTTGATTATCATCGAGGGATATATATATATATATATATATAAGTATATGAATATGACTAACAATTTATTAATAGACTCCTACAAATAAATTGTTATCAAATATGATATATTAATAACATTGTATTTTTTTAAAAAATATGAAATATACTAGTAAGTTAGTACAGTAAAAAATATACTGCTAATACTTGTATTACTGTATAAATATATTTATAGTATATGTGTATAATTATATATCACACATGAAATGGCAAATTTATAAACAAAAACTTTTTATAAGATAAAAAAGTTGACTATTTTTGTTATTATACATGATATACAATAAATAAATATAATAAAAAAGTTGTTTCAAACAGTGATTTAAACTTTTTGAATTCAATAAGTTTGTCTTTTCTTTTATAAAGTTGTTGTCAACAAAAACAATATATTTGGATCACATTTGAATGAATAAAATAAAAAAGTATTGTTTGAAAAAAGTTATCACAAGAAAAAATATATAAATACATTATATCAATAATTTTTTAGTTGTTTTTAAGATAGTAAGTTATATATCAAAAAATAAAATTATTGATTGTATTGTAATGTAAACACATCGATAATACATACCTATCAATATTATAATACATTATATACTAAACCGGAGCACACAAACACAGATATAATAAAATATAAAAATATAATATTTATAAACCAATGGCACAGTTATGTAACAATAATGTATATATATATATATATATGTTATTTTAAAGTCATATTAAAACATAAAGTCAGTTGTTTTTTGTTGCTATTTTTGTATAAACCAAAGACCATTAGAGTCTATGATCGGTGAGTGAGTAGTGACTGTGAGGACTGGTGTATGAGTCACATAAGGAATGGTAGCTTTTTCTTAGTGGTATAATATTTTTAAGAGTGAGGTTTTGTGTCAAAAGGAGCAAAAACTCTATGGCCTTAACAACAGCAACCCAGAGCTCACAATACATACACAAACATATAATATAATTGCTTGAAATACTACTACTATTTTTGGCCACCAAATATAGGTTACAACACATGCAATACAACTTCGCCAAAGAGAGAGAAAAGAGCTAACCATTCAATATAAGGAGCACAGGGAGATTGAGGAGAGAGAAAGACATACAAAACACATAAGCGATATTTTCAAAGATTCTTTTATGTATATATATATATATATATGACTGGACTCGACTCTGGACTCCCTCTTTAAATGAAATACTACTCTGAGAGGGACTGAACTGAGAGAAAGAGAGAGAAAAGAAATATTTTTAAATAACTCAAAACTGCATCTCTTTTTTGGGCAAACATCTGCTCAATAGAGATATGAATGCCCCATAAATATATGACTCTCTGTTAGAGGCGACTTCTTGTACGAACAGAGGGACTGACTGGTAGTCTTCCCGAAGCACACCATATCCCTGTGCCAGACGTCTGCTGTTAGACTTTCTCATTCATATAAAAAAAGTTATTAGTTTTGTGGATGACTTGATGAGGACATTCCTTCGGGTCAAATCAGCACACATTGCATATCTATAGCATAGCTTTTGGTGGATAGGGAGCGCACGTTCCGGCACACGAGTCGCACACTGCCTGCACGTACCTTTCAATTTAGTTATTAGTTACTTATAGTTGACTACTGTATACAGTGTATAGCATAACCAATAAGAAAGCACTGGTAGTTATGTGGAGGACGACAACAACATCAACACTATCAATGAACAGCTATATGTAAATTTTTGTTTGTACTTTATTTTATTAAATATAGTACCGGTAATTAATAACACATTAGAAAATAGTTTTTTGAAATAGTACTTTCAATTTTAGTTGTATTTATAATTTTATAATTTATTAAACATTAATATCAAAAATAACAAAATAATTTTCAAAATAACCAATTATAGTCTATTATATTATCGCAATATCACAATGAATTTTATTTTATTTATTTTTTATATATGAGCAAATCAATTGAGTGGAAAATTAATTTAGTTTAACGAACAATACTGATAATAGTGTAGTATAATTCCCAATTGTAGGGTATGTCATATCATATGATGAGCAATATTAGACCTAAAAATACATAAACATAACTTTTGGTATTTTTTTGGTCAAATGGGAGTACTATTGATGTAAAGCAAACAGTTGTGTGTCTGTTGTGTATCTGTGCCCTCCGGGGAAAAGGTATGTAACACATACACAAAGGTGGTACTCATTGAGCAGCTGTCGCTTAAGTTTACTGACTAGTCTGTGCTCTCTCTCTCTCTCTCTCTCTCTCTCTCTCTCTCTCTCTCTCTCACACACACACACACACACACACACACACACACACACACACACACACACACACACACACACACACACACACACACACACATCTATCTCACTCAAAATTAGATGCAATATAAAGTACATACAGTACGGTATATATATATAAATAATCAAAAACGATATGCGAGAGACATGTCAGTTATTCTCTCTCTCTCTCTCTCTCTCTCTCTCTCTCTCTCTCTCTCTCTAAAAGCTGTTAAAGATATGATAATATAATATAATAGCGATCACTGATCAGCACTCGTATCTCTCGTGCCTCACCTGCTCTATGTTTATATGAATATATATATATATATATATATATATATATACTATAGTACAGATGCTACAACTGCACCAATATGTTTAAGGATGACTCGTATTTTATATTAGTTTAACACTCAAATATTTGGTGTGCACACTAACAAAGAGAGAAAGAGAGAAAGAGAGAGAGAGAGACTTTTATAACCGCAATGAACTAAACCCTAAAACCATTGCACACTTTGTATATTTTGAGAGCAGAAGGCACGTCAAAACTTAGAGTGTTTTGAGATAACGGTGCCATTTATATAGTCTCTTCCTTATGTCGGACAGATAGACACATACATACATACATACACTTATATAGTACTGTAATAATCACACGATGAGAGACTATTAGGTTACTCCTATTGAGTGAACTCTTGAATTATTGTCTAATCCAACAAATGATAGGCAAACTCTGCAACAAGTTTTTAGAGATATAACTGTTTCTATGTTTTGTTGATTAAGACCTTCAATTACGGCCAAACTGTTGGCAATGAATTTTTGTTAAAAACCAAAAACACATTTTTTTAATTGTGGAAAATTAGTATTTATTTTTTTAAATATATATAATTATCACAAAAAAAATATTTATTGTCATTATTATTATTATTATAAAGCATTTATTGTATACAGTATATGATAGACAATATACTTAAACTTGATCTTTAAACTAAATTTTGTTACTATTTTTTCGCAACATATCATGATATAACAAAAAAAAACTTTACTTCAATTAAAAATAAATAAAGAAATACTACTCATTATAATTTTTTGTGACACATGTTTATAAAACACAAATATAATAAAAAATATCAACATATAAACTATTGCAAACAAACAAAACTATAACTGAAAATATGTTATTTGGAAAATAAAATTTTTCTTTAAAAAAACATACAAAAGTGTAAAATATATATAATATATTACGACAACTATAATTCACATGACTTTCATCATTAATCACATCTCAAACAATACGAAAAAAGAGTTGTTTTTGTTGAACAAAAAAGTTTTATATACAGTATATAACTCATAATGTCTTTTGTTACCTAAAATCCAGAGATTTTTCAAATAAAATGTGAGACACATGTCTTTAATTATTTTGTTGTTGAAAATACTAGCATTTAATACAATAAATTTTATTTAATATAATATATTATAATACCTGATATGTAGTTGTCGTCGACAACAGTGAATCGCTTCATGAGATTTCAACATTGAATTACTGACTATAACTTCAGCAACAATAACACAATAATAATAACAAATGTTTTACTCATTTAAATTACTGTGTATTATAATTTATAAATACATTGAATAGTAATTTAAATGTGATATAAAACGTTTGAATATTCAAGTTAATTACAATAACAGACACGAAATTTTGGTGTAATATATATATATAATATGTATGAATATTATACAGTATATTATAATAATGGTTGTATATTAGATAAAGTATATCTAAATAGTAGTCATAATTAACAGGTAATTTCATTTACAATTACTCTACACTTAGTCAGTCTATAAGCTTATGACAATTTTGTTAACAAACATATGATTTGTCGACAATGTTTAAAAACAAACAGAAAAACTTTAAAAAATTATTTTAAGTAAAAGAATTATTAATAAATTAAATTTTATGATTAAAATAGCTATTTATGAGTTACTCATTGAGAGAACTATTCAACATTTTAATGATAATATTGTATATAATATAACGAAATAGTCATTATCACAAATCTTGAAATAAAACTATTATTTAAGAATTTTATTTCTATTTATTTTTATTTTATTAAAAAAGATTACTACCTATTGTATGATTGCTAAAAAATTTTCATATATATATATATATATATATATATATAATGTGCAATGGCATTGGTATTGTTTAAATTTAACAATAATAAACAATTTTTTATATATGTTATTAATAATAATTTATATCTTTTATTATTTTTTATTTAATAGTTTTTTTTTTTATAAAATTCACTCAACACTGTGAGAGACTTTCACACATTAACATTGAATGATATTAAAGAAATAATGATTTTATTTCATCTTTTATTTCACTTTTTTTATTTCAGTTTTTCTTATGTTTGTGTTTTATTGAATGATTTAAATTGACATTTTGAATGGTATGGACTGTTAGATCAGTTATATATTTGTGTTATCTCTCTTAAAACACGAAACCAACAAACAAGTCATCTAAACCTCGAGAGAGAGAGAGAGAGAGAGAGAGAAAAAAATAGACTGTTTTGGAGTTTTTGAAAACAAAAATTATTGGCAAAAATTATGAAATACTGTCAAACATTTTAAGCAAAAATTTTGTTATAAAAACAAAGAAAACAAATGACAAAAACTAAAGTGTGTAATAATATATTATTTTTTAGTTTAATTTTTTGTTTTGCAACAAATATAGAGTGAATCGTTTGGAAACATTTTTTATTTTTTTTTTGTTATAATAAACACTTCTAAGATTTAAAGTCGACTTAATACAAGATTTTTTATTTTCACTTATCTCTCTCTCTCTCTCTCTCTCTCTCTCTCTATCCATTTACACACTCACTCAGTCATTTTCACCCTCAATCTCGATATATTAGATATAAAAAATAAAGTTTCCAAAATAGCAAAGAAATATATTTTTGAACAATTTATTTTTGTGCCTCAAAGGAGAGAGAGAGAGAGAGTTTTAGTTTTAAAATTAAATCATAAAATAACGACTTAAAGGCAAATATAATGTTATATAACTTATATAAATAGAAATAAAATAAAAAACTAATTGACTCAAACAATGTGAAAAAACTAAAATATAAAATAATTTTTTTTTATTAAACAACAAACTTTGTTAAGCTTTTATTATTGTATATAAATTTATAAATATATATTGATGACCGAAAAGTCTATATCTAATATTTTTTAAACAAAAAAATATATAAATATATAAATCATTAAAACAT
This sequence comes from Oppia nitens, assembly GCF_028296485.1. Lineage (NCBI taxonomy): Eukaryota > Metazoa > Arthropoda > Arachnida > Sarcoptiformes > Oppiidae > Oppia > Oppia nitens. Next base: position 8,995,229 of record NW_026533221.1, on the reverse strand, counting down.
AACAACAATAACAGGACATAAATGTGTGACAGATATGGTATTTTTAAAGAGACAATTATATATACACAATATATTGTTGTTGTTGTCGGTGTTAAGTGTAGAGTGAAAGGGAAAGGGTGTGCACAAGGAATTTAGATTTTGACTGTATTAGAGACTAGTCATTGTTGAAGACAACTGTCCCAAAAAAATAATGGCACACATATGCGCTGTTGAAATTACATTTAGTTATATTTTTTGTTGTTGTAATACATATTTTTTGGAGGTCAAGTAGTTTTTATATCATTTCCACAATTTGTTGCACAACTTCTCTAGTGTTTAGTTATGTGAATCATTTGATACCATATATAACTACACTTATGGAAAGCCTATAAGAGAGAGAGAGAGAGAGAGAGAGAGAGAGAGCATAGTATAAATGCTTTTAATGACTATTTGATATATATCTTGTGTGAAACATATGTCTCTCCCTTTAAAAATCACTGACAAAGTATATACTGTATGTTCAGTCAGTCATTGACATTCATGGATAGGGAGGCAATAGAGAAGAAGGCGACAATATATATATATTTTCTATTTATGAGAGGAAGCAAAGGAAATGTAGGAAAGTGATGGCCAACAGGACTATTGGATCACATGAAATGAAAGGGCAAACAGGAAGCCGCTCCTCACACACACACATATACAGTATATATATACTTTTAGATTCAACTCTCATGTGAGCTACCGTTCCCAAGAAACTCATGAATGATATAAGAATTGAAAAAACATAATGAAAGCGATCATTGACCAGAGGTTAACCATATTATGATATATGAAGTCATGAATTAAACAATTCATATGACTTTGAGATCAATTAAATCATTTAAAAGGTCACTTGAGTTGGGAAACGAGACTTGAATTGATTATTATAATTATTATTATTCACTTTATTATTAAATACAATTTTTTGATACAATTTAAACGATAAATTCCAAAAAACCTTAAAAATTATTTGGTAAATCAGTTAAACCAAATTGAGTATATAAAAAATATTAAATATTTTCTTTGACGATTATTATATAATTTTTTTGTAATTGTTAATAATTAGACTATAAAAAATTAAATACTGAAACATATGTTTCTCAACTGAATCACAACTTCAAAATCAAAGATTTTTTTTTATAAGTTATTATATTATAATTTATAATTTTCAAGTTTCTCAAAAATAAAATCTATGAGAATTTATTATAACAATAGTTTAGTCAGTAACTTATACACCAACAATAGGTTCATGAGCGCCCGGGTCATACAATTTGTATACATAATGTTCACTCAGATAATAAATATACAAAAAAATCATTTTCTCATCAATAGTTGATATTATAAATACAGGCAATCACTGGGGAAACGGAAAAAGGAGATTAACTTTTTAAAAAATATTGTATTTTCGACCAATTTTTTCTCAATAAAACACCGAATCAATGTATGATTTGAATGAATAAATAGGAAAAATCGACCGAAAAAGACCTACAGTTTTCATTGGTATGGTTTAGACGGAAGTGTCAGGATGTGAGGCATTTGATATTGCTTAGGGAGATGTTTATGATGAGCACGATATTTGCTTACAGCAGTCATATATAAATGAGTCATATATATAATACTACTGTATATGATATATATAAGATCTGCTGTATATGTCTAGTGTTGGCCATCATCATCAACAACAACATTGAATATTGTTTGAGAGCTTCAATAAACATACAATCAATAAGCAAATAATCAAACAAACAGTGAGCGCACATACTATAGCCATAATGTTAAAAATATACAATAATAATAATAATAGAGTTGGGGTTATGGATGCAATATTTGGAAAGGGATATCGAATTTCCATTAAGCATAATATATATATATTTACAATACCGGTATATACACAATATATATATATAATATATATATAAATAATTGTCCTCTCGTTCATCAATCTTAAAGTATAGTACTTATGCCATTATTTTTATAATAATAATAATAATAATACTAATAATACTATACAGCAAAACCTTATATTTAAGTCAATAATATCAAAGTAAATAGAAATTTTATGTTTTCATTTAGAATAAAAATAAGTAATTTTAATGCAATTATTGTATTTTTAAATTATATTTTGAATTATATAATACTATGTTTTTATAGTTTATTTTCGTTTTTCGTATGATAAAAATTATATTTATATTATAAAAGTATTATATCACTTATATGAATAGAATATAAATTATTAATTTATGTAAATAATTTGCTAAATATATAAATACTAGTTTTTTATATTTAAATAAAATTTTTAAAATTGTTTAATAATAATTATCTAAAATAATTAATAAATATCCTCATACATTGTTTAATTAAAATAAAAAACATTATATGTTTGTATTTAATAAAATATTTTTTGAATGAGACAAAAATAAAAAGCTTTTAAGAAATTATTTTAACATTTTTGTATTTTTAATTTTAATTTTCATATACAATATACAATATATTATTTATGTAATTATTATTTCTATCTATCAATTGTATAGTTAAATATATTTTGATTGATATCGTTTATGTTATAATCGATATAAAAATATTTAGTTTTTTTTGAAAATTTGTTAAAAATAAATAAATGAATTTTTAAATTTTAGTTCGTAGAGCATGAATACAAATTGATGAAATTTATTTTCTTAAATATATTGACAAATAAATTATATATTAATATATTATAAAACTAAAAATTTTAATTTATGATATTATTTTGAGTAAATATGAAATCCTGTTTTCAAACTCTCATTAAATGATGAATATAATCATATTTAATATATTTATCAAAATAAGTTTATAAATATACATATAAATTGAGGCTAATTTGTGGCACAATTTTATTATCATATTATATAAAATCTATTATAATATGCAAAACAACAAAAGTTTAAGATTTTTTATTTTGAAATATAAACAAAATTGTTACAATATATTATATACTGTGTTACATATATATATATATTGTGGATATTTAGTCTATAATTTAGAATACTGTATATATATTTAGTATATCTATATTTAACAACAAAATACTTTATATTACTTTAACGTTTTATATATTAGAAAATATTTTTCAATGTAAAGTTTAATAATGTGAATAAATGAGAAAATAATGAAAAAATTATTGTTTTTTATTATAAATAATATAAAGAAAAATGTTATTTAAGTTTTCTATAGTTAAAGGTCAGTGAATGGCTATAGTTTTTTAGGTGTCATTGCAACGTAAATAACTTAAGTATTGCTAATATTATATAATAAATATGTTTTATTATTATTGCTATATTAGACAGCAAGTCATAATAACAATAATCATAAAATATAGATAACATTAAGTGTATATAACTTATGAAACAAAAAGTGTTTATTTTTCATTATATCTGAAGCTTTTCTTTACTTTATATATTGAATTAAATATACAAAAAATATAGACATTATTATTATTTGAGTTACGCAAGTAAATGCTTCACCAATAATATTGTCATCAGTAATAATAATAATAATAATAGTAATACTAATAATCTTTATATTAGTCGGTATTAATGACATAAAACATGAGATAAGAAGTTATTATTAAGACATATAAAAGATAGTAAAGAATAGGACAAAGAATAGAGAAAAGAGACATTATATCTAAGATATTATATACAGTTATGTCAAACAAACAAATATAACCTTTTAATATAATGTTAAATAAATATATTATATAAATGTTTGAATATAAAAATTGGATATTAATAAATAACTTTACAATATTTTAACAAAAAAAATGTAAAATAAAATATAAAAATTATTTATAATATCATTATAATTATTAGATTTTATTTTTGTAACATATACTATATAATGGGAATTACATGTCTTGATATATAGAAAAGCAAAAGATAAGACTAAGAGATAAATCTTATATAATATAAGTTATATTGATATATCTTTTTAACTATAATAGTGGTCCACTTTGAAGAAAGAGAGAGAAAAAGAGATTTAAAGCTGTGATTTAATCGCATCTTTTAGTCGTATATTTACTACAAGTAGTCTATAAATATAACTTATGTTATATATAATAAATATATATCTCATAATAGACCTTCAATTTTGAAAGAAAATGATTGACTCATAAAATAATGAAAAAAAGGTACAAAAGTAGGCAGAAGTTCATAGTTTTTTTTGAACAAATATTAAACTTCTTTATATATAAATCGTAAACAATATTGATATATAAAGAAAAAATAAAATGCTATGTAATAAACGAAAATTATTTTACACATAACTTATATATATATATATATATCTAAAGTAAAAATCTATAAAATAACAGTAAAAATAGATCCAAAAACTGTACTAACTTTGTAAGTGACGTTTTAGTCATTTATTGGCAAAATTTACTGATTGCATCTTTATATATATATATATATATATATATATATATATATATATATATATTATTGTATACTTTATATATATATATTTATATAAACACGAAAAGCAGACCCTATTTGATGATACAATTGAAAATTTTGTTTCCCAATGCCATTCAATTGTATTCAATAAAATGAATAACCACTGACTCAATAAATTGAGTCCAAAACTGAGTTTTCCTATTATTATGATTATTATTATTATTACTAAATTATTATATCTAACAACAATTTGTTGTACCAGTTATTGGTGATGATTATTATGATTATTATTGTTGTTGTAGTATTATTGCTAACCAATGAGAAAATTTAAGTTTATTATTAGACTTGTTATTATATAGTACAACATTTTGACAATTTTTATTGAATTGACTGCCAGTGGGAAAGGGATGTTAGAAAGTCTAGTACTTTATAATATATGTCACTATATATTCTGTTTTGTGTGAAACACGACTATAAAAACTTTGTGTGCAAACAGTTACTGACATTTGATTTACCAATAAGTTTGATGTGTATTCGTTAACATAGACTACTCATAGATTTGTGTGTTAGTCTGTATGTACTCTATGTATGTATGTGTGTGTAAATGAAATAAATTTAAGGCAACAAAATAAAGATCAAATGAAAAGTAATAAATGTCTAAAAAGATAATCAAAAAGTGATAGTAATGTTATGTCAATATAAATGTTAGTTAGTGTTAAACGAGAGATGAAATGTTTGAAAGATTTAGAAATTTAACGAAGTTTTAGATGAAAATCATAAGCAATGGGAATAAGTAAAGACATGTTTAATAAGATGACTATGAATGGGATCAGTATGTGTTTGCACAGTGAGGTATCAAACATAGCTATAACATTGACAGATTGATTAGAAAGTATGAGTGAATGAGAGAGAGAGAGAGAGAGAGAGAGAGATGGTTAGTGTTAGGCAATAATCAACTCAAATAAGTGATGGCAACTCAAGAGATGGTTACTCAACGCCAGTGTTGATACAAGTAAGAGGTCAACGAACCAGTCAGTCAACGGTTTAGGTTTTAATAACATAAACCATACCCACCTCTTAATGCCAAAACATATTATAGGATAATATCTATGCGAAACCGTTACTAAAAGTACTTTTAACTCTTTAATTACTGTTAAATATATAATATATAAATATATTCTATAATTATACACTCTCTTAAAACTAAGATAGACTCTGAGTTTCCCAGAGATAAGGCATGAAATTGGCCGATAAGACAGTCATATCATAGACACACACACTTCCAGTTGTGACACCAACTCTATAGCAACCGATATCTGAGTTTTTTTTGGTAACTGACACCAACAGACAGTTGCTAATAGACTGTTCCCTATTTAGTCCTTTAAGATTATAAATGTCTCACAACTAATTAATAGTATCGGTAACAACAACAACATTGACAATAAAAACAACATCAAATGCAAAAAAATACTTGATATACATATATATATACGTATATACAAACACACACACACACACACTCACATACACACACACACACAGGGAAATAAATTTAGGACTCGTTTTTAATTACTTGAAGTTATCAAAGCAGTTAATTATATACAAACAAAAATAATTGTTTTATTTTTTACATTTGAAATACAAGCTTGATTAATTATTGTTATCTGATAGTAAATGTAGATTATTTTTCAATTTAATAAAACTGGTAGTAAAATGTTTGCACAGACCCTTCAAACGGATCTGTATTTATTTAGACCCACTATTGCCAATAGTTTACTGTCCACTAAAGCTTTAATTATTAATAGCCAAATACCCGGTGTCTAAATGGCTTTAAGCTGTATATCTTATGGATGTCCAGTAATTTTCACGCCATTCTCATCCACTCTCAAGTCAAACGTGTGTTTAAACGGCAAATATATATCAATAGACAAACAGTACGGTTGTGTTGACTCTCATTTCTGGGCATCGATTTGATGGCAGCTAAAGATCAGCTCAAATAATACTATCATATATTGTATAGCATTAGTGAAACACATAGACTGTATAAATGAATAAAGGATGTGACGGCTAAAGATATGGTTCAATAGACGGCTCAATACGACTATTACTATTGCCATGTTTTTGAAGATATGTTTGTTGCCAAAAATGCCTGTCCATTCAGTCATACATCTCATCCATTTACTGAGTCAATGAAAGATAGGCTATTGAAGTCGTGATGAAAAAATGTCGACAATTTATTTGCAATAATATTAGAGAAAACACAACAATACAAAAATTTTATAGTAAAACTTGTCTGTAAAACATATAACTTACTATTTTATATACAGATATACCTAACGAAAAACATTAAATTCAATATAAGCCGGGTTTAAGTGTCTATCTCTTTGGATATTTTTTGGTCATTTGTTTGGATGTATTCAATGTTTTTATTGATTGGATAACTTAAGGGAAAAACTATTGAATCAGAGAGTGAATGAGTGAAAAATATTAGTAATTGAAAAAAGTATTGAATTTTTTCTGTTGACCTCTTATGTTGCTTATATGGATTGTATAAATAGAAAATGTATTGTAATAATCAATGTCTAGTCATATCACAAGTTTTTATATTAATGAGAATAAACGAGAGTATATCCCTTATATTTTAGTAAAAACATCAATTGAAGGAAAGGGCTGATAGATATCAGGGATATCTATCATTGTTAGACAACACACTCACAGATACACAAAGTTGTTGTGTTTTTTTGAAGGAAAAAAACTAAAGTAACAAAAACTTTGTTTCTTATTTATGCCTAACTTTTTACTCTTAAAAGTAATCAAACATTTCCTATCAGTTTCTCTCCCTCTCAGACAATATATTAGACACATCAGTGCTTAAGATATATAAATGTAACAAACGTTAGGATTTTTCCACCAAAAAAAATATAAGTCTTAATGAGAGTCATTTAGTTATATACTATACAGTAAGTATTGTATCAGATTTTTAAGAGATTTTCAGTCACTATTACTGAAATAGCATCCATAGTATAGTAGATATATTACACAACAAAAGTCAATGTAAGTCATTTCACTTGTTGTCAGTCACTGATAGTTAATCCGGATCCATATCCTCTCTCTCTCTCTCTCTCTCTCTCTCTTTCCTAACACAAACTAATTGCTTGTAATTAAAATTCTTTTCAATAGTTTTTATTTGAGATAAAGTAAATTAAAATTTTTCATTTAAATAGATTAACATTATAACGCATAAATAGTCATCTATTAAAATATTTGTAAAATTAAATATATATAGTCTAAAATATATCTTTTAAATTTATTAGACTGATTTTATGCTAACTTTCACTTATAAAATGTAATGATTAATTATTTCCATAAAATTATATGATTAATGTGTCTTAAAAATTGTCATTCAAAACACTTAATAACATTAAAACATCTTTTTTCTCTTTTTAAAAAATATTATTTATTAGTGATATTCTTTCAAGAATGCTATCAATTTATAAAATGTTTTAATTTTATTTATATATCGATCATTTAATATTTGAAATTATACTATATATAAAAATATTCACATTTGATAAACTGTAAAAAAGTTTGTAATGCGTTTTAAATATTTCTTATATATATTACAATAATAATTACAAAATTTATGGCTTATACAAAAAAGTACTATATATGACATTTTAAATAGTCATTTATGACTTATATTTTGAATGCATTATTTTTAAAAAATTATAATATCTTTCAATATAAAAATATTTAGATATAAAGTAATAAAAAGTAATTTAATATACATAACACTGAAAAATTACAAAACATTTATTTTTATTATTTTGCTTTAGAAGCTATTGTCTCGTACTGTATGTTGAGTACAGTGAGTATCAAAATAAAAATTTGAAACACTATATACACACACATGAAAGTAGGCATTGAATGAAATTATATAAAAAAAAGTTGAGAGAAAATCCACTACAGATAGAAATAAAGAGAAGAAAAAGTTGGCATTTATTGGATAAAGTGATGATTTAAAGGATGACAACAAAAATTGGTCTTAAATGACACAACTGTGCGATGAAAAACATACACGAGTTTAGTGTAAGTGGTTTTCACACACAAACATATAACACACACAAACATACAGACACCAGACGTATAAATGTACGCCAAAACCAATGATAACACATAGAAAATGTCAAAAACACTAAAAATAATTTCTTTTATACAACAGTAACAACAACCGGAATAATAATAATAATAATAAAAATAATAATATAAAGTAAATAATAAGATGTGTAAAATAAAACGATAAAATTGAAGAAAAATAAAGAAAATGAGAGATAAGTGTTTTAATAACAAGATATGTGAGAATTGAGCACAAAATTAGAGGGAAATATAATATTAGATATTAGTTTGTATTGAGAAAGACAAACAACTTATAAGTTGTCTACAAAAACATATATTTTTTATATAAAAATATATATAATTGATTATAAATGAGAAAATAATAGACAAAATAAATACAATATAATTAAAACAAAAAATTAAAAAGATTATAAGAAATAAGACTATATATCTATATAATTAGATTAATATTATACATTTTTATATACTGTACTTTGATCTTCAAAAGCATTTTATCAAATAATAATATAAATATTTATCACAATTTATTGTAATAAAAGAATTTTTTTATGTACGCTTTAGTGCATTAAATTATAATATAATGTATTTCACTAAAATATACTTTATTGACGCAAATGTCTAACAAAAGCACTATTTACAATACAAATTTTTATAAAAACAAAAATTTATATATATATATATACAGTATTTATATAAGTTATATATTATTTCTATTAGAATTAAATGAAAATATTTTTCATCTCAAAATACATAGTGAGTGAGTGTGTGTGTGTGTGAGAGAGAGAGAGAGAGAAAGAGAAAGAGATATAGAGAGAGAGAGAGTTCAATTTTCAATGAATTATGTATGACTGGATGATATTTACTTGAAAGACAAACTGCTTTTTATATAAATATATATATATATATATATATATATACCGTATATATATATATAGATATATTCAGTAGAATAGTTGACTCGGGTATTGAAGTCAAGAGACACAGATTGTTGTGTTTATAAAACACAATATACTATAAAACTAGTGAATAGATTGCTAAAGATATCAGAATTATAGAGAATATTCTGTAAAATTTGAATTTTTAGTCGAAAGAGAAAAGAAAAAAACACTGAATTGAAAGCATATATTACTTTTGATTTATCAGTGAAAAACTCAACAAAATATAAGGAGAAAAATTGCTTTTTATATTATTTATGTTTGAAAAAGTATTAAATTGCAAGTGAAAAGTAACGGTTAAATAACTGTTTATATACAATAATAAATTGGATAAAAGGTTTGCTTTTGCCTTAAAAGTGTTTATTTTTTATTTCAATTTTGTGTTTCAATTTGATGTTTTGTAATATTTTTAGGCTATATAAATGCATTAACTTTATTTAGACAATCATTGTAAAATATTACATCAATGACAACAAATGTATATTACTTTATATACTGTAAATAAATATAAATTATATAAACAAACTAAAAATGTATTTTTTAAATCTTGAATTAAATAAAATAAATAAAAACTATAAAGGTTATATACAAAATATTGCATAAATTAATTAAATAAATTATAAAATAAATTTATAAAATATGATAACAACAAAATAAATTAAATTAGTTTAATATTTTTGACATTTTGATTACTTATATAATTAATAAAAAATAAATTTATAAACTAGCAATAGTAACTAAGTCTCGTAGACTTAATGATTTAAACATAAAAATTTGAATCACGATTAATAAACTCATTGGACAGTTATGTTAACTAATATGGGTGATCACCAATAATGGTTTAGTACATATGTTTGACAGGGATTACCGGCAAATATCTCTAAATTAAATGAAGGATATATCACATAAATCTACTGTCTATCAACTAATACTATATATATAACCTAATGTCCCTTCAAATCCAGTGGAACGACATCACTGGCAGGTCATTAAAAAAGCCATATTTTATTTAACCTATTATAAAGAATTTTTTTATATATAGTACTATAGTTTGCTATATACAGTAAATTATATAAATTATTATCAGTTGAATATATTTAGTTATAATAATGAAAATAAAATATAAATAACTTTAAATACTTATAGAAAAAGACATTAGAAAACTTGACAAACAAAATAAATATATTTATAAAATGCAAAAAATATGCAAAATATAGAAACTAATACTACCGGAAAATATTCATAAAGTATTTTTTTTTGTATAAAAACAATTCAATTGTTTTTATAAAGACTATAATCCATTCAATTTATTTATACGCTTAGATTTTTTTGCTGAAGGGATAGCCAACAAAACGACTCTGTCTTATGTGTGAAAAATCGGTTTTAAATTCTTAAGGTCTTTGAAAAAAATGTGAGACTCATTGAAATTTATAGAAATATTCTGAGGTTTATATGTAACAGCAAAAGAAAAGACAGTTGACTAAGAAAAATGGTTTCAATTTATTCACACAAAACTTTTGGTAAACTATGGGAGTGTTTATATGAGTTTAGAAACAATTCTCAGTCAAATCATGGTATCATTGTATTTGGGGTTTCGAGGGAATCGTAGTTAAAATATATTTCTTGTTTTTAGTCTCTCTCTAACTCTCTCTCTCTCTCTCTCTCTCTCTCTCTCTCTCTCCAACTCACTAACTCACTCTAACAATTTGAATATACAATTTTCAAATAACTATATGTAAGACAAAATGTTTTTACAATAACAACATTGATAAAAAATTATTCAATCAATTGTATGCAAAAATTTGTTGTTTAGCTAACAATACACAGATATACAGTGCCATAAATTTTGTTTATTGATTTTAAATTAAGAAACAAAAACTAGTAGTGTTTTTGGATAAAACTAATTTTTTTATATGTTTAAATGTGTTTCTCATTTGGTTTTATTTTATAATAGTTTTTTTCTAAACCATTGAAATCATTTATCACTAAAAGTTTGTATTCATCATAGAGTAAAAATAAAATAATAAATATCACTTAAAAAATTGCTTTCAATTGTTTTCTATTGTTTTGAATATATATATATAATTTATAAAATTATATATATATACTATAAATGATTCATGAATATAATAAATATGTGATTCAAATGTGATAAAAATTTTCAATAAAGCGCTTACAAACTGTTAACAATACATTTACGTTATCTAACAACAGAGCGTTTGTCTAAAATTAATTGAAAAAATTTTATTTAATTATTCATTGCACTCGCAAAGTGATATGAGATATGAAAAACTCATTTATCCCATAATAACAACAACACAGTGACAACAATACAAAAAGTGATACAATGATTAAAGCCTTAAATCAATTTTTTTATCTGCCATATATTCAATATAATTTATATAAAAATATATAAACTGTTATATCAACGAATAAAATAGATTACCATTTATAGTGTTTAGAAGGAGAGTAAGAGCACCGTTAGCTATGTATATACATATAGATGTATGTATGTATGTATGAGCCGAAAATGGATGAATGAACGACAAAACTAATCAATAGTTTGTTATGTTATAGTTGTGATGGCAGTAATCGTCGACAGTTGTTAATGATCTCAAACGGTTAGGCAACTGATCTATAGATGCATATATTGGCTGCTAATTAAATGTATACATAGATTGCCAGCGAAAGCGGGTGAGTGGGTGAGTGAATAGGCAATACTAAACACACAATATATTATACAATAAAAATAAAGGTTTACATGGATTGATGGCACAGAATAAACGAGTATTCAATTGTATAAGTCATTGGACTCCCATTCATCTGATAATCAATAGTGCCTAACTGTAGAGCACCGGTAGTTAATTGAGGGACACAATGAAAAAATTGTAACACCATATGATGCTTATTGTATCAGTGATTTAGTTGGTTTACAAATACTGGTTTACAATTCCGGAAATATTACCAAAATATTCCGGCATTAATATCATATTATATTGTTATACATTATGTTTTATGTAAGTATTTTATGTTTATATATACTGTATTTATATTGAGGAAATTTAATAATATATTAATTGTTGTGTTTTATTAAATTTAAATACAGATCTTAATATGTATATTTTATATTTAAGTTTCTTACATAAATAAATTATTTTAAATATTTAACATAACAAAATATTAATTTTATTGATATAACGCTAAAAATATGACAATGACTGCAAGTGTGCGACAACTATACAATTGTATTTTAAATTATAATATTATAGTATTGTTTATAATTATATCAAAAATTTATAAAATACAATAATATTATGGTGTCAAATAAAACTGTAATACACATTGATTTTGCTAAAGTACTGTAAAGTTGTCTAAAATATTGGGAGAGAAAATAAATTACTGTTTACTCGGCTTTTGGATTTTCATCGACAACAACAACAATATCAACAAAGACACCAATAATGCCTAAAACAATGACAATACCAGAGAAAAGTCGAAAATGTCATCGACTTTGCAATTATTGTAACAAAAAATAACAACAACAACAACACTGTCTGATATTGATATTATCTAACGGTTCTGCAATCATACAAAGTCTAGGCAGTAGTGGATATACCAGTGCACTGGTATTAACCGTTAAGACAATTCCGTGTGTTGCGTTAGGTTAACAATAAAATATTAGTTTTTTTGCCTCCCTATCCTATTCTCAACACTATTTGTTATGTTATTTACCAAATATATATATAATATATATTGTATGGCAAGAAAAAAGTCATTTATAATTTTGAACACAAAGAATATTTCCTGTATATGTATATAATAATAATCATTGAGAGAATATTCTGTAAATAAATGCAACCAAAAAATAACTATTTATCTGGTATTCATAGACCATGTAGTTTGTGAGGACAGGTATTATTGATGATTGTGTTTTACTTTTATTGTATACATGTCTACATATATCTATATATTATATATTTAACTTACATAACATTAAATATATAGTTTTAAATCATCTTTTGTTAAATCAACAATACATTACATAAAGTATATATATATATATATATATATAGTAAAAGTATGAAACATTTATTGTTTCATTAATAAAAAAATACAATAATCTATTTGATGGTAAAAGTATTGTTTTGTTTTTTTTTGTTTTTTTATTATTTGTTAACTTTATATTAAACAAATGTCAAAATATAACTAATGATTTGTTAAAATCTAATGTATTGTTTCATCGAAAAGTTAAAAATACATTATTTTTAAATGTTATCGATAAAATAAATCAAAAACAATCTTTTTGTTGAATAAATGAATTTTATTACATATATAATTTATAGCAATTTTGATTAAAATCATTAGTAAAACGTTTAGGATTTTATGTTTTAATAAAATGGAAAAAATTAGAATAAAAATATTTTATATAACATCAATGTTTTTATATATATATAAATATATAACAATATAAAATTTATGTTCATAAATATTGATGAATTCATAAATTTCTATTCATTTATATGCATTTATATAGACGCTTATAACTTACTATGTATTATTGAATGTGAATATTATTGAATATATTACAACATGTTTAGTGGCTTAAAACTAAAAGGATTAGACATAAACAAAGTTGAATGACTGATTGGTCCGTATGGTCCATACATTTTACTATCACTTAATAATAATAATAATAATAATAATAATAATACAGTAATAATAATAATATCATATTTTGATGGAGACTTGTGTGAGTGAGTGAATGTGTGTTTGAATAAAATTATCGATAATACCGTCAATAATAACTCACATTATTATAAGCATATCATCACAAATATTAGAAACTATGGCATAATGTGATGACTTTCCTGTAGTATTACCTATTTTTCTCTCAATATTAATATAATAGTCAATACATATTATATGCCGTAAAGAGACGACAAGATAATTATGATAAATGCATTAATACATTCAATTTAGTGAGAGATGTCATTAATCCATGAATTTTATTCATAGACAGATAGATAGATAAACAGATAGATAGTTTGGTTGGCTTATTGAGATCATATTATGAAGATATTATATATATATATATATATATAATAGTATATACTGTACAGTATGTAAGTCATAACAATGAATGTCATTATTATATGGATTGCGTGTCCAATAAATAGATGTTTTTATATGTACTGTATTTTTTCATTGACAAACACGAGATGAAAATGAGATTTAATAAAAAGATTTTTCAATCATATCTAAAAAAATATTGACTTAAATCGCATAAATTTTGCAGTTTTTTCATCATTTAAAAGATTGAATATCAAATGACATTCAAATAAGTATTTATAATTTAAATTTATAATATATTATTTTATATTTCAGATCACATGTTATGCTTCAATTTTCAACCATATCTAATAATCGTTGACCAAATGATATATTAATAATTACGATACAATAATTTAACTGAAATTATTGGGTTGATTTTAATAACTAGAGTATTATTAATAATAATTTATTATTATAAATAAATTATAATTGAACATACAATATTTTCAATGATTATAAAAATGTTATAAATTACATATATATTGAATGAAACATAAATTTTATGTTTAAATAAAAAATTCACTCATTAATTAAATAGTAAAATATATCAAAATATATATATTATTAATGAACACATAATATAGTATTTCAAATGTTTTGTTTCAAATAAGTGAACAATAATTATTTTGATAGTTAATAATTACCTCTTCACTAATCATAATAACAATACTAATGATACTAAAACAAACTTCACGTACAACTTGTTTATATAATACTCATTTAATAGGGGCTAATATACTGATAGTTTTGAAAAGTTTGTTGCATTTCAAATACAAAAAGAGTCATTAATAATGTTTAAATAAGTGAGAAAAACAAGTCTCTCTCTCTCTCTCTCTCTCTCTCTCTCTCTCTCTCACTCATACTCTATCACTTGCTGTGTATTTATATATATAGTATAGTCGAGTATTAATGATAAGTTGTTTCACAATTATTTTCATTTATTTTCATTATATTTATTATTTCTGTTATTATATGCGAGAAAATCAGTTAATACAAAGAGAAACATTTAACACGATATACATTACATTTAATACAATACTTAAAATAAAAACTTTTACTCATTTAAAAAGAAATGACATGACATCTACTCTTTTTATGTATTATGTAATAATGAATATAAGCTTTTTATACATTTATCGTTATAAACTTAAACATTATATAATATATAAATCCTTCTGTAATTTATTTAAATAAAATAGTTTTAACATTATTTTTTCATTAAAAAAACACAAAAATACATATAACTATACATTAAGCAAAACGAAACTTTTTAACATTACTGTAGACTTGTAAATGTAAAGTCATTATATAAGACAATTTCTTAAATTATTTTCTACATTTATTATATTAAAAAAACTCTATGAATCTTACATTAATTTAAAATATATTAATTACTATTAGTTTCATTGCTATCATTGTTTTATTATTATTAAAACTAATAGTCTGTATATTTTTCATTTACAGTATTTTCTTTCATATATTATAGACATATTAAACTATCTTACATTTAATTATCCATAATTTTATAAAAGTAACTTTTTCATTATATTTAATTACTACATAAAATGTTTTTAATTTAAAACAAAAAATAAACTTCAGGTTGAGGTCACAATCATATCATTTTCAATGATTAAAGATGTAATCAAACATAAAAATTAATAAATATTATGTGTATTATATCTTTATTCTAAAAATATTATATTTAATAATAAAGAATATTCTTTAATATGAGATATAAATATCAAACCCGGAATTTATATGTCTTCAAGAATTTGATGTTTTATTCTTTAATATAAAAGAATTTCGTTTCTTTTGGCGGAAAAATATTTGCGGTTTAATAGCATCTAAATTACTATTATTATTCACATTTACAAAATTATAGTCTATTTTTATTTTCCTTAGTATCATGATTTTTACTCATTAGTTATATACAAACTCATATATTTCATATTTTTAATATTATTATCCATTGAATTATATATATATATTCATTTTTTATATAAAAATAAAAAAGAAAACTTTTTTAATTTTCTATATATACGTAATTAAAAGATATTACTGGAGATATATATTTTTAAATTAGTTTTTTGACAATTCGTATATTCATTTCGTTTCATTTATATATTATTGTCTTTTTTTGCGTTTTAATATTACGATTATTATTATCATTAGTCAAAAATTGTTTTATTATATAAGTTTTGTGAACTAACAAACTGGCGAAGAATATGGTCATTAAAATAAAATACGACTATTTTATATATATATATAATAAATATATAAGAGTTCCCAATATTATTAAAAAGAGAGCCGTAACTAAAAAATCCATTAAATTTGTGCACAATATATAATACTTCTATATATATATATAAATATAATATTACAATATATATTATATTAGTCTTTCATCTTATTTAGCAAAAAGTCATTCACTTATACTCTTTATTGTCATTCATATAATCGACTAATAAAACGGTTCGACATTTAAAGTCAAGTGACAGTAGATTATCGTTATTACAGTTGTTGTTGTTGTTATTACTGCTATTGTTGTTGTTATTGATAATGTTGTCGACATTTAAAATAAAAACTATTTATTTGAAATTTTTTTTTCATTAAATACATTATCGTTTAAAAATATATAGAAATAATAAATATCATTTTATTATCTAAAAAATAAATTAAATTTTTATCGATTATTTAAAATTTACTTAACATCTTATTAAATATAAAAGTATCAAAATTGTTACACATAAAAAATATATTTTTTAAATAATAAATATACTAAATAATTAATTATTAAGTGCATTTTTCTTATAGTATTAATGAAATTATATTAAATGATGTGTACAAAGTAATTAAAAAATTCAATTAATTAAATCATTTTAATATCTCTATTATATTAAATTTTTAAAGATATTCATTAAATTATTGTCACATGAAAAACGATATTATTGCTAATAACAGCATATTATTATTATTATTAGTTTTTATACATATAAATAACCATAAATCAGAAAAATAGACAATTATTAAATTATATGTTATAAATATGTTACGTATATGTCTAAGTGATAGTATTATTATTATTATAAGTAATAGAAAATATTCATTAAATTATAATTAATGCATATCAAAAATATATACTCATATAACATATTAAAAATCTTTATTATTATTATTAAATTAATAAGTTTTATGTATAGTATAATTGGATATTTGAGAGCGGATTTAATGGATATCCTTTCATATATATATATATAATATCTACATTTTATAGAGAAAAAACTAATCAATTTTTGTGTATCGACTTTAATACAAGTATCAAATATACGGTTAAGTTATTCAATACTGTACTCTCCACTCAATAAACGTATAAAAAATAAAATAATATTTTTTTAAGAAACAGTGAGAGTAATAGTAAAATTGAAATAAT
Source organism: Oppia nitens (assembly GCF_028296485.1). Taxonomy (NCBI): domain Eukaryota; kingdom Metazoa; phylum Arthropoda; class Arachnida; order Sarcoptiformes; family Oppiidae; genus Oppia; species Oppia nitens. The sequence goes on along the minus strand of NW_026533221.1, from coordinate 8,977,167 downwards.
ATCACCATTTTTTATACAACCGAATAATTTTTGACAGATTCAAGAGTGTTATACAGTATATTAAATGAGAGAAAAACTGCATGTTTTGATGGCTAACTGAGCGAACATACACTCACACACACATTCACTGTCGATATCATGAAACTGGAGACTGTTATAATGTTTAAGATTTTTTTCACTAAAGAATTATATATGAAATATAAAATATATGACTTATTACTAGTTGTGAGCTGAGGTCGCACTCAATAATAGTTGAGAATCATTGAAAAAATATGTGCCATTTTATCATTACTTATATTTATTTTTTGAGGCACATATAAATGATTTGGCAAAACTGTATGATATGTTATTATATTGTATATATATATATTTGTTACTGTAAATATTTTTCAAATATTTTGTTATTATTGTTGAGTTGCTGTTGTAAAATAGCTGTTATATTTTACAGACCAATAAAAATTTTCAAATATATCATCAATTGTCAGATAGCACTGGTCTGACAATAATTGAGTTAAAAAAAATATTAATTACATATTACTTAGAAAAGTATAATTTTCTAAAAACTTTTATTTTTTTGAAAGAATGTTCACAATAATTGTCAAAATTATTAATTGTAAAGATTTTTATACATTAGAATAAAAAAAAGTTAAAATCACTTAAATTAGATTTAAATTAAATGATGTGTGAAAATATCGTCATAAATATAAATTAATTTAATTTAATAATGCAATTAATCAATTTTATTTTAATAATTTTTCAACAAAAATTATGCAAAAATTTAATTTTATTAGATAGTCAGCAAAAATAATTGCATCAAATTTTTATTAGTTTTTTGTTGAATCTCATTTTCATAATAATATGCAAATGTGTGTATACACTGTACCCATAATGACATCAATGGTGTCAACGATTTTAATCTATATTTTATCTCTAAATAGTACATATAAAATATCACATAAATACTAATTAATATAATTCATAAAATAGTGCTAATATTTATACATAATTATTATTAATATTACTTATCAAAGATAGTATTTTGAAAAAATATAAAAACTTTTATTTTAAAAAATAGAGATATCATTAAATAATTTTTAATACAAACAAAATTATAGTATATTTTATAATAAAAGTAAACTTTGGTTTTAGATATTAAATCAAATACTGTGATATATTAAAGTATTTACACCAATATCTAAGTCCACACAAAAATAAAAAGATTTTTGTCAGTTTTTTTGTGGATGTTTAGTATATAAAACACGTATGAGTTATACAATACACCACACAAAACAATGTTAAGGAATGAGTCAGAGAGGATCAGCCGATAATTTTACAATAGTATATCATGTATTACTGATATATATATATATATATATATATATATATATATATATATATATATATATATATATATATATATATATATATATATATATATATATATATATATATATATATAATACTAAATAATGCTGTATATAATAATAATAAATAGATATCAATATATAGAAAAGTATACGTTTATTTTCCACACATAACATTAAAATCATTTTTTCCAATTTTGGTTTCAATTAAGAATCTGAAAATTCTTAACATAAAGATTCTGTGAACCAAATAAAATAAATAAATACTATTTACATAATATTTTCCAGTGGTTTAATAGTTTAATTATAAAAATATCATAGTTTATAAATATAATAAAGACTTTATAATATTTAATGATCAATGACTTAAAAACGTGATATTAATATTAATCATAATAGACAACATATAAAATAAATTATTTAAGAATGTTAGCTATATATATATATATATATAATAACTTATTTATAAATTAAAGTATTGCAATTTCACACTTTTCACGTTTATCACAAATAATAAATCAAAATTTATATATATATTTAAAAATGGTTAAAATATTTTATGGAAATTGTTGGGGAATGGGTGCTAAAGAAAAGGGATTATTTTAACGGAAAGGGGACTAAAACTTTGAAAAAACTATTCAATTATATCTTTTAAACAAAAAAAATATATATATAATACTGTACTATCAAAACAGCTGACTATAAATTTTCAACACAACAAATATCTTTCGTGCCAGTGATTTATTTTAGTTGTGACTAAAATTTATAGATTTTTATAACACATAAAATATATAAGTTATATATATGTATATAAAGTCAAGGCATTGCTTGTGAAAAATAGTGGTAGCAATTTATCATACATATTTTGTGAATAAAAAAATTTTGTTGCAAAAACTTAAATATATTTATTTTTATATATGTATATACAGTAGATGTATAAATATACAGTATATATATATAAAGTATAAAGACATATAATATATATATACATATATGATATATACTACTTGCGATGAAAACCTCAGAAAACACACACAAATCTCTATTGGATTGCAGAAAGAAAATACAAGTTTAATACAAACATTACTTTTTTGATATTATATGCGGTATGTGTTTGTATACGGTATATGTGTAGGCAAATAGTTATAAATATAAAATGAATAAAGTTTTTTTTGTCGCAAATATGCTATTATATATAAATATATCTACAAATATGTAAATAGAAATAAATAAAAAGCTTATTATTTTGTAGAAAATTAAAAGCCAAGTATTTATATTTGAAGTGATGGTATGTCTTAGTCTTTAATGGTATAATATGAATGTATGTGCAAAATATATAATACATATAACAAACCATTTTTTGGGATAATATTTTTAGACATTCTTTCGTAAAAAACATAACATTCCTCTTAAGGCATTTCTAGAAAACATCCAACAATATTATAGACACATAAACTTATTGTTTGACAAAAATAGTTGTGTGTATGTGTTAAATATTTTTTTGTAAAACATCAGAAAAAATATTATATAAATTATTGGATAAAAAAATATATATAAGTGTGAAATGTTTGTCAAACAATTGAAATAGAAAGTATGCCCTCAAGGGGTTAAAGGTAGTCACAAACTATACTAACATTTTCTATATATTTGACAAACAATATAATCGTATTTTTTAAGAAACGCTTTATATTTAGAGAAAAATTTTGATTTTGAAAATTCATTGCATATCATTATATCGCCTATTCTTACATATACTAAAAAATGCAATTTTCATATATAAAATTAGTCTTAAATTTATGCCACACAATAAACTTATATCATATTTATTATATGATGTTTATTATTAATATGCTTGAAAAATGTAATATATAAATATATTATATAAACATATCTATTAAAAGCTAAAGCTAATACCCATTAATTTTTTTAAGCAAAAAAATCGATAACTAAAAAAATTAACACATAAAATATAGACATTAGCTTTTCAGTACAATAGCTAAATAATGTGTTCACAAAAAAAAGTAATAAATGAGAGAAACACTGTTTGGAAGGAGAATGAAAAACATTAAGCGAATGAATATCCATATAATTTAATATATAATCGATAGTCAAATGCTTTCAAACAATTTTCTACACTTTATTAGCTGTTGTTTGAAATAAAACAAAGAAATAAATGATATAATACAATGTCATAATGATATTTTATATAAGCATAGAGAGAGAGAGAGAGAGAGAGAGAGAGAGAGAGAGAGAGAGAGAGAGAGAGAGAGGATATGATAAATACTATTACGTAAAAAATACATCTCATTTAATAATCAAAATACAAATGCTAGAAAAATTTAGATTACTTTTGTTGTAATTTAATAAAAATAACAAACATACAAAAAAATATGAGTAAAAAATGAGCAAAAAAAATGTTGGAAAAATCTGTATATATTTTTTAGGAAATAAATATTGATATATAATGATAAAAACGAGTGTTTGAGAGCACAGGCATAGCGAGTACAGCCATCAACAGCACGTGTTGTTTTTGTAAGCTTTCGGGAGTAATATTGTAAATGGATTGAGTCACGGGATTATATACTAATGAAAAATGAACGGACAGTAAGTTTTTTTTGGGTAAACTAATGGCAAAGGACTGGCAGTTATTTTTCTGTAGACTTGAAATGAACAATGGATTTACAGTTATTGTTGAAAAAATGTATATATTTTCCTATTTATTGATGTATTTTTTCCTAACTATTAATGTTTTTAATGAAATACAACATTTATGATGTTTTTAGTTATAATATATGGCAAATTTAAGTTATATTTTGTTGTTATAGTTTTATGTTTAAATAGTAAAATGAAAATAAAATATCATTAAAAGAAACAATAATTTATATTTTCAAAAAACAATTAATAACAATAATATATATATTGATAACAATATTTTATATGAATTTCATATATGAAATGTTAACAAATATTCAAAAGTCATCGATAATACTATATATATAACAATATATAAAATCTATATAATAATTGTCAGTTTATTGATAGAAGAGGAGCTGTCATTCAATAAAACGGACAGATGTTTATACAAAAAATAATAATAATAACAACAATAGAGTATAAAAGGGTTGTACTGTATATAACTTATAAGGTTAAGCAGGAAACTGGAGAGCGTTTTTACACCAAACAATAAAGTGGCGATAAATTTACAGTTTAGTTATCAAACACATCATAAATTTGTTAATTTAGTGGATTGTAATGTATTTTTTGGCAATTTTGGTAATATCACACACACAGACACACCACCACCACATCGGCAAATATATATATGTGTTATATGTCCGCACATTTATGCCATATACTCTATGTGTTAAATCTAACGATCCTTTCATAATATATATATATATATACCGTATATAAGATGTACAATATATGTGTTATGTTGTGTATGTTATGACTAACAATAAATTTTTTTAGGCATCAGTTATATCGTGTGTTTGGTAATAACTGGCCATTTATATGGATTGCTTGTTAGATGTTTAATCCCGTATGAAAAATGTTGTTATAAAATAAATAAAACAAATAATAAATGAATGATTGAATGAGGACTACTCGTTACTTATGATATTTCCTGTTAATTCCCAATAATTTATAAGCAATTATTATTTTGTTGGTATTTTTGTAAAGATTTATACCATATTTCCAATATAGACAGTATATACTAAAGAAAAACGATGTATGGTTTTAATATATCAATAAATATATTGATTTATACGTAAAATAAATATCACATATAAATAGGAATTCAAATATTGATTAAACATTATTTTTAAAACAATTATATAAACAAATAATTATATAGTTTTTGTTGTTGTTTTTTGTATTATAATCCAAAAATTCATAGATAATCTATAGTTGTAAAATAAATTTGATCTCTGCACCAAAACATCTCATATATATAAATTTATATAACATTATTTATATCATATATCAATATAGTATATATTGTTTAACAAATAATAATGAAGTAATGGATAAATACTTAGATGTATAATAAATAAAATAAGCAAACATTAAGACAGACAACACAAATAACAGCAATATATATATAAAACAAATGAAATTCTGGTTATAAATACAATTCTTGGCATTTAATATCAGAATAATAGGCCATCATTTCAATGATAGTATTTTTGAGAGCAAAACACATGCAAAATACATACCAAACATAATAAAACACATAATAAAAACATTTTGTTATTGTTATTGTTGTCGCTATTTGAGTGCAACAATAGATAGAAAATAGAGAAAAGACATCAAAAAAGTCAACAATAATATAATTTTTGTCTCTTTTATGGTTTTGTTGGACACCAGTTGTGTTTTGTCTCACACATCAAATTAAATGATAGTTTTGTATTAGAAACCAGACTTTATAGTCGAGAGTTAATTATATATTTATAATCATATGTCGATAGAAATGTTTTGATAAAAAGTTTATAATTAATTATTTTATGACAATACCTATGAGTATAGGGAGAAGTAGTTGTGTCCATTGGCACCGGTAATGGCAAAGTTGGTAATGAATTCGATGAAGAAATATTAGATCCATTAGATCCAGATGTAGATGGGTTAGTATACATGAGATAATTTTGATAATAAGACAATGTATTAATGTCAGTCAAGTGGACAATTGAGGGCCAGTATTGACATAAATGTTGATAGCAATGATTAATATTAAGCACCGGTACGTAAAATACGGCCGATAATTGTAAATTTGAGTTGAGAATATTGGATTGATTTGGACACCAAACTAATGGCACATAAGGTAACAGATGATAGTGAGCTAACTGACCACCGTTAGATAGTAACCCGTTTTGTCTATAAATATAATTCAATGGCACTGAACTTTTCGGACGGACAGCACTGTTAGGGCAAACGGTGTGAGCTGGCAAACGAATTGTTGTTTGGTGCGCTCCAGCAGGTAATTGTATGGATGCCCTCTTATGCATCCTCATCGACACACAAACACTAACTGACTGACTGGCACTCCTAACATATACAGTACTCGTTTACTGTATTTCTGTCTCTCGCTCCGGTCTCTCAAAAATAGGGAAGGGGAGCACCACTCCAGTGTCAGCCCAACTTGCAAAACGTGTTTACTGTATACTACTGACAGTACAATTGACTGCTGAATCCAAACTAAAGGGACTCCTTTGGCAAACTATCGCGAGAGTGGCGCGTGAATACCGGTCTCCAAGTTTGTCTGTATGTATTTATGTGTGTGTGTCTGATGTCGACATCCCTCTGAATCCCTCTATATGGGCGCCCAAAATAAGTGCTGTCACAAACCTCAACTGACACAATACACTCTACTGTACTATACATATACCGTACTTATCGTCACATATGTATGATATAAGTATATGGGATGTCCTGACGTAAGAGAGTAAGTTTTTGGAGACACACTCACACATTATATTGTATAATCTGTGCCACAAATATCTATTTTAATGAACAAATTAAGACAACAACATATCATTCTCACTTAACTGCCTGTGCTCTCAATTTATATATATATATATATATCATACACATAAGTATCCTAAATAAAAATATTTATTATTATTATTGAAGTCATGGGAGCTGATAGTCATATATCTCAGTGACTGGAAAAAAGTTGAGACATAATTTTGTGCTAACAAATTAGATAACTGTTTTATTAGATATCAGACAATTTTACAAACAGACACACATATTGTGATATATTGTACACTGTATTTGTGTTAAATTAAATTTATTTTTGTTTATAATGATAAGTATGTGTTGTAGAAAACAAATATATATAATATATAGTGCATTATATATCATATAATTGCTTGTTAGATATATGTGTTTGTTATTTAAATAGTAATAAAAAACAAATTTGTTTTTCACACTGCATTTAATTAGTGTCTCATTAATTTCAAACATATAATTATAATACAACAAAAAAAAGATTTACTGATCCCACCAGTACTGGAATAGTAGCGATAATATAATGAGGGAATATTGTATGAAATTAGGATTATATCAAAATTGATGTAACCGGAAACTATAGGAAATGAGAGATTTTCATCAAAATATGTATAAATATATATATTCTGTATATAAATGTTTTGGGATTATACTGCCATAACCCTCGAAGATAGTTATCGGGTACAGTGACCGATGTGTGCACATGTATGCAAACTAATTCATATACATAATACAGTATATGGTCTAAAAATACATATATACCCATCAACTGATGAAAAACAAGATTTCAAATATGACTAAAAGATATTACAGTTTATTGAGATTACAGTCCATATACTGTCTAATGGAAACATAAGTTAATCGATAGTGTGAAGCAATAGTATTTACATATGACATGACTTTTGCATTAAAACAAAACAAATAGTGAATAAATGCATAATTATTAGTGTATTGAAAAGATCAAAAATTTCAAAGTTGAGATTTATTTTCATATATATATATATTTAATATAAAATATTTTTGATTTCAATTGGTTTAATTCATAATAAATATTTTGAATAAAAGTATTTACAATACAGAAACAAAAACATGTATTTAAGTCAATAGCTATAAACTTATGAATCGATCATCAAATGTTAATATCAATCATTTTTTTGAAATATGAAATAAGACATCACTTTATTGGTGACTATATGTTTGGGTCACACAATACTTGCACATAGAGAGAGAGAGAGAGAGAGAGAGAGAGAGAGAGCCAACCAATTCATCATTTGCTAAATCTTTTCTCAGTGTTTATGAAGACAAACATATATCATATGTTTGTCTGACTATTTTCTTAAATATAATATTAGTTTCACTTTTCCCAGTAGTTTTGTTCATTATAATCAGGGCTTCACATATGTTATTCAATATTATACATTCACTTAATCAGTAAATACTATATATTTAGTTATTATAGTGAAAATGTTGTATAGATTTTGTTGTTGCGTTGTTTCAAACAGATATGAGAAGCCAAACAACTGGCAGTCAATTAATTACTTGCATATATATATCATATTTATTGATATCATATACTCTTTTGTATATACAATGCTTTATATATAAGTTTTTATATAAATTATTTTGTGAAATGTTTAGTGCATAGTATATAACAAATTTAATATTATTTAATAATAGTAGTTAACTGTAACATGTATTGACAATCAATTAAAGTACCATTTCAATAAATACATTAACCAGAGTTTTTTTTAAATATAAATATAATGTATATTTTCAAATCTATTTATTAACATGTAATGCAATATATTAGATTATAACACTACACTATATGCTTATAATGGGTGCAAAATGTATATTATAAAATATTCATAGACACAAAATGGGCTGTAAATAGGTGCTTAAATGTATGGGGTTTATAAAAATGTATATAAATGTATATAAAAGCAGCAATGCTATAATGTATATTAAATTACATTTGATGTGTGTGTACTTACTATATATAGTTTATATGTAATATAATAAAATTAGGATTTATAGTAAAATATTGTATGAGTTGACAGTAAAAGAGAGATCTCTTATGATTTAGAGATAGTTATCAATTTTATGAGGATATGCTTTATATGGCTGTGGATGCTATGGATATGACTGACTGCTAGTGTTGGGAAACATCAAAACTAATAAAAGCTTTTTAAAAAATAACACATGAAATGTATATACAGTATATGTATTTGTGTTATAATAATAGCAGAAAAATGGATGCAATCACGTATTGAATTGAAGATTTGCTCTTTTATTCTCACATTGCTTTAGTTTGACTTTGAAAATACACACATCAAACACACACACACACACACACACACACACACACACACACACACACACACACACACACACACACACACACACACTCACAACACACACATAACAGTACTAATATTATAAATTATAGTTTGTCCTCCAATATTTGGCATCAAATATTTTCAAGTATTTTATTATAAGTCAAATTTTTTTATTATTTGACAAAACTTCAGTTTTCATTGGCTATATAAAGCATAAAAAATATACTATTATTACTTTATAATATAATATAATAAGATATATTAATATTTTGTATTTTATATGTAATTTAACCCTTCATACATAAATAGACTATTTATGTTAGTAATTAAATAAATAAATAATGTTATATATATATGAATAATTTTAAAAGTTATATTATAAAATATTTACAGTAATAAGTATATCAAATATTCAGTATATCTTTTAAATAAATATAAATTTAGTAAAGAATATACATTAGATTATTATATGATATAATTTATATCTATATATGTACTGTTAAATATCAAAATGCATATTCATAACTATTTTAAATTTAAATAGTGATAAAATAGACTGTTATTTTTTCAGGACATATAAATAACAACAACAAAAACAAATGCAAGAAAATAATAAACATCTCATTCTCAACACATTTATATTTAACTACTATATCATGAAATAAATATTTAGTTGAAAACACATTATTTTTTTTGCTGACTAATCACCACTTGGTTTGTGGCAAAAATAATTTTTTTTAATTAGTTTTTTAGGAGTCATATTTTATGCAGTATTTAAATTTATTTGTATTATATTTTTTTATAAATACTTACTATTTTACAACTAATTAGTGGTTTTAAAATAAATTTTATAATTTTTTCTTAGCTTTTATTCTCATAGATTTATCGATATGTTTTGTTGTCTTTAAATATCGTTTAATCAAATAGTTTTTAAATCATTAAATATTTCTCTCGTACATATCAAATAAGTTAACTGTAATATTATTTGCAACAAAATTAATTTTTTGATAGTTTAATATAATGGTAAACTATTTAATTGAGAACTTTTAATTAAATATTTAATTTTAAATGAAATTAAAGTAAAATAAATAAATGCAAGACTTTTTATATATGGGTAAATAATACCGATGTATTTTTAAAACACTTTAAAACTAATTAATATTTTAGTATATATATATATACAGTATTTATTAGATGTTTTATATTTACATAAATTTTTATCTTAAAAATATCTAAATTTTGTTATTTACTTTTGAAAATATATCAATTTGTTAGATATCAGAAAATGTATTGCTATAAACACTAAATATCTAAAGTAACTTATTTTAACATTTAATTGATTGATTAGTTTTAATGTAAAAAAGTTTCAAAACTCCAAAGATTGACTCTAGAGATATAAAATTATTTGCAAAAAGTAAAATAAATTTATATTAGATTTAATTTAATAGCAAATTTAAACAAATTGCTGCCAAATAGCAAATAACGAAATAACTTTTTTCCTAAATGAATGGCAAATACATTAAAAAACATTAAAAGCTATTTATGACGACTATTAATAGCAATAGCATTGCTTTTGAACATAAAAACAAAGACTTAATCTATGATGCAATGGGTTGTCACATATCGGATGACATCACATAAGATAAAGACAATATTTACATGAAATATCAGTCTCTTTTAAAATTAAGGAGAGAGAGAGAGAGAGAGAGAGAGAGAGAGAGACCGGTAGGTATACTATACATATTGATATAAATAGCAGTGTGAATGCACACAAATGATGACTTAATGAGTAAAGAGAGTATTAGTTCACTTGAGAGTGAAAAAGAGAGGTTGTCTGAGGAAGAGATATATGAGGGAGTGTAGTCAATGTTGGTGTGTGTGTGTGTGCAGCTGCTAAACACCGGTGCTTTCATTTAATAGTCATACATATGCTGTATAAGCTTATGAAAAAAGGTCTTTTTATTTCTTATTTTGTAAAATGTATTGCAATTCATACATCAGTAGACAACATATAGGCAACAGCTGCCGGATATTAGGCACTAGAAGTTGTGAGACGACCGTCCTTTCAATTACATGTGTGCGAAAAATGAATGAATGAGTGAGTGAGAGGGAGAGAGAGAGAGAGAGAGAGAGAGAGAGAGAGAGAGATTTGATACAATAATATAAAATATGTTTAATATACTTAACTTTTATCAAAAATGATGATTAATAAAATCATTGATACTTAAATGCTTAAAAGTTATAACTCTATGATATAGTTGAATGAAATTACATTTGATTTGTTTAGTGACCGACAACACAAAAACACATAATAGTAGGAAAAGGTGTTGTCATAAATTTACAGTATTATCAATACATTATTTTAGGGCCAAATAACATATCAATTGTAACTTTCCTTTTTCCTTTAATTATCAAATTTTTATTTACGAACATTTAAAATATATACTTATTTTATACATAAACGGAAATGTATTGAATATATATTTTTAAAAACATTTTATGTCAGAAATACCCTAAAAAATAGTGTTTCACATGTTTTTGTATTTTATGTTATGTTTTGTTCGGTAAAAATAAGACTTAACACATATTAATTGGTAATACAATATTTGTGACACATATGAAGTTTGCCATTATTTTTATGGTATGTTTTGTTTGGTGCCTTAATTCATGGTAGATGTGCCATAATTTATCAAGGCATACACACACACACACACACACACACACACACAATAATATAGTACATTTTTCTTATGTTTTTTTTGTTGTTCACTGTTTATTGACAGGCACTGGCATAACATACCATTGAGCCAACTGTGCTATGACTGTAATTCCCAGTTTATTATTAGAAGCTTATTAGTTACTCTATCATATACTATAGTTACATATTATATGGTATCGGCAAAACTGTTTGGGCAATAATTTTTATTAAGTAATCCAAAAGTGATTTATAAAAATGACCCATGTGTGATTAGTTATATTTGTATTTATTGGTAATTATAACCAAATGGACAGGTATAAATTTATTAAACATAAAATATTATTTTGCAATAAAATTGGTATAATACTGTATATTATATAATTAGTATTATTAGTACAGCATTATTACTATTGTATATTATACAGTAGTATAACAATTTATGGCAAATATTATAGTAAAAAAATAGTCAAATAAAAAAAATATTGTTAATTCAAATATTGAATTGTGTGATGAAATGCCATTACATTTATGGGTGACAATCATTTACTTATATTAAAAACATATCATACAATATATTCAACACCATTAACACTAATTGTTTTAATTTGCTTTTATGTTTATGTGTGTGTTTATCTATGCACTTGCATTAGAGATGAGTTACAAAATAATAGCCCAAAAATATCAATATAATGTTAAAAACATATCAAACATTAAAAACAGTGGCATTACTTACAGTTTAGTATTTGTAGTCACGGCTTCACAATTAATGTCTGTCTATTTTATATGTGTTTCCCGTGTGGGTCCACAACCAGTAGTTGCGATTATCTATGCATACAATTCCCTGTAGAAACAAATATAATAAAAATATAAATACATTAGTAATTTTGTATTATAAAAAACACACATTAGATTAATTTTTATTTATATTTTATTTATTATTCATTTGTATTAAAACTATTTAATTCACTAATTAGTAGAAATTTATAATAACAATTATATATTAATCTTAGTTAATCTAATTAACATTTTTAGACAAGTTAGAAAATGTCTTAATTACTGTAAATAATATATAATTATACTTTAAAAATATAATCATTTAAAAATTTTTATTTAAAAATTTTTATTGTATGTTTATTACATTTTTTCTATACATATGTGTTTTTGCTATAATAATAATACGACAAAAATATATAAATACTTTAATAGTTTATATTATTTATATAACATAATAAATAAAAATATAATTATATAAAAGTGAGAAAAAAGTTAGAGATTAAGTCAACTCTATGAATGACAACAATAATAGCACAAAAAATTGATGACAACTTAGTTTTGGATGATAAGGATATTGTGTACCATAGTATGCCATACAATACATATAAATGTAACATTAATATTGTTGTGTATGAAAGTGATGAAAATAATAAATGAGGACAAGTGTGTCGTGTAAACAGATTATATGTTGTGCTGTTTTTGCTATCATTAATTGAACCCAAATGTATGTCCAGACTCTACGGCAATACAATATGTGTGTCCATCCAATAAAATTATAACAGAAATGGAAATATAATCATTGAAAGTGAGTGAGAGAGTGAGTGAGTGAGTGTGTGTGTGTGTGTGTGTGTGTGAGTGAGTGAGTGAGTGAGTGAGTGAGTGAGTGAGTGAGTGAGTGAGTGAGTGAGTGAGTGAGTGAGTGAGTGAGTGAGTGAGTGAGTGAGTGAAGTGAGTGAGTGAGTGAGTGAGTGAGTGAGTGAGTGAGTGAGTGAGTGAGTGAGTGAGTGAGTGAGTGAGTGAGTGAGTGAGTGAGTGAGTGAGTGAGTGAGTGAGTGAGTGAGTGAGTGAGTGAGTGAGTGAGTGAAAGAAGCAGAGAGAGAGAGAGAGAGAGAGAGAATTGTGCAATAAATGAGAAAATCACAACAGTTTACAATGCAATGCATGTATGCACTTGTAGTTCAGTGTACATACACTTTCACATAGGAATTGGCGAAGTGATTGTGATAGAGAACAGTATATAATATTACAAGGAATGGGTATATCAGTAATCTATATAATATAACGTCACACAGTGTTTGGTCAAAATACTGGTGCAGTTCATGTGTGAGATCAATGAATGTATGAATGGATGGTGAGGTAAATGAATGGCCACACCATCGAAATCCAATACTATGAGCACTGGCCGGTGCTATCAGTTTCGGTAAATGAAGTATTCATTACTTATTCCGTTGAATTTATGTTTTTTTCTCTCTCTTTCTCTCAATACATCCAATCTTTGAAATACGCATCAATACTACTGGTCCGTGACGTTTATGATGATTATATATATTGGATATATTGATATATACCAAGGGATCAGAGCTGGCTCTGTCATATGCAGCACATATGTTACACATACAGATATATACGAACTGTAATCCCGTAAATGGATTTCACAATTAATCCATAATATCATGAATGTGCCAAATATTGTCGGTTCAATTAATTGCCTCAACTCAGTCGTCAAATAAAAATATGTCATAAATTGGTAAATGAAATGTCAATATTATTGGACAAACATTTTTGTTTATAGAGATTATACAGAATATTCAGTGCAATCAAACAAAATGATTGACAGAATCGATAGATAAGTCACTAATCGATAGACACTTTAATTAAAAGTTTGTTATTTCTTATCTCTCACTCTCTCTCTCTCTCTCTCTCTCTCTCTCTCTCTCTCTCTCTCTCTCTCTCTCTCAAACACACTCTGTCTTATTGTATGTATGTTTTAAAGAGACACAAAACTAATTGTTTGCAATTATAAAGCAAACCCAAAATTTATGTGACAATTTAAAAGACAGTTAGCCATAAGTTAGTTGTAAAATATTCGTATAAATATCTAAATGTTAAAACGAAATGAGATTTTTTTGTTGTTGAATAGAGATTTTATTGAATACAAAAATATTCATTCAAGCGAATGGACTGTAGATTTAACAGCAAAACAGATTGCATTCAATTATAATCAGTGACTCATTTCTCACATAACTATCCATTCAATCTGTATAAGCCATTGGAGTTTTGTAGGCTTCGCTGTAATTAAAAGTTTGCTTCTCTTTTATTTCTTTTGACTTAAGGCTATTTCACTAGACCTTAATATGAGATTTAATCTAATAATATATAATATATATATTAGTGCCAAAAGAGCTAACTTTCCCCCACAGAGTTATGCCATGTCTTTCGTTATAATAACTGTTCAAAATTCTCAACTCATTCTGTCTTTCATAAAATTGTTGTACATATTAGTGGTTTTCACTGGCATTTAGAAACAATTGTACTGTTAATTCAAAATACAGTTTTTCGGATTCAGTTAAATATATATATATATATGATGTATAACTATATATATATATATATAGTATATATTAAATAATATATATATAAAGTAGATTTTTAGAAAATTTTGGATTCTCTCAACCATTAACTCAATAATAAATTAGTTTGACTTTTGAAAGGCATAGAGATTTTTAAGCGCACATACAATCATACAGGATATACACAATGTGTATTGAATTTTATTAGAAATTTTTCAAAAAAAAAAATTTCTTACAGTTCATTCACTCAAATGTTTTATGTGTAATAACAATATTAATAATAACAATATTTAAAATGACTTATACATTATATATATATATATATATATATATATATATTATATATATATTAACAAGAAATGACTTTTGATTTATTCAATAGATATACTACAGTATATTCCATTTGTTTTCTAAAGTATATATATTTTTTAAATCTTAAATCTATCAAAAAATGGTTTATTTATAACTACAAAATTTGCATAAATAGTTTAAATAGCTATTTTAAATTTATGCATTTTTGTTATTGTTTTTATTTTGTTTTCTCAAAGCAGTGTTACAGTATAAATCAATATATTTATAAATTTTGTTTAATTATAATAAATATATATTATATGTGTATATTTCAGTGAATCACTTGAATTGATTTTTAAATATTGATATTTATTAAAAATAAAGTTTGAGCCGTCAACCAAAGAAATAAAAATTTTTATTTTTCAAAATAATTTATTTAATAGTCAATACAATTTACAATACAATGTTAAAAAAATTATTTTTATTCAATTTAAACTAACTTTAAAAGGATGGAATAAGTTTGTTTAAAAAAGTTTATTTACATAAATATTGATATATGATATATAACTTGACATTATATAACACAACTAACAAACATTCAAACTTTTTTCGTGTGTTATTTATTAGCATTTAAATACAACAGCAAAAATCGATTTAATCTTTGTGTATTGTATCGCATCAATGGCTATATATATATAGCATAAAGTATATAACTTATATTATAATTTTTACTGATATGAAAAATATATTGACTTTACTATTATTCATTGCAAACATTATGAGAGAAAGTGGGCAAACATATACAAAATAATGTGTTTACTGTATGTTATAACTTATAACTTATGGCTTATATCTATATTAAAGGATAGAAAAGTATATCGTGAAGTGATATCAGTAAAATTTTATATACAATAATATAAATCATAGGTTGAGTGCACTTACTATATAACAAAAATATTTGAGTTAAAAAAATATAATTTTTGTATAGAAGTCTGCATTTACTTATGAAATATTTAAACTGCATTTAAATTAAATTGTACTTACAGTGAATACAATAATAACTAAAATTCAATTTATACAATTATTAATAACATAATAAGATATATTATACTGTAATTGTAAATATAACTAAAAAGTTGATATATTATCACAGATATTATAAAAATCTTTATAAAAAAGTGTTTGATTCCAAATAAATGTCATTTTTTAACAACAATATGATAACACATACACACTCTTCAAGATTTAAACCAATCTTTTTGTTTGATTTAATAAGACTTTAGGGAATATCAAACAAACAGATATGTGTCATATATATAAATATACTCTATATATATCACTAATAAAACTATAGACAGTTAAGACAACCATTCAAATATATATTTATATATATATATATATATATATATATATATATATATATATATATATATATATATATATGTCGTGGCGTAAAATATGGTATGAATTATAAAAAACAATTGAAATGAATTGCAGTCGATGTGTTGAGTGAAAATGAAAAAACTTTATTTAAAACTTTATTATTGAAAATACATTTGATATGAAATATTTGTATTTCATATATGATATGATGTCTATAAGCATAGACTATGGTATACAACGCATACGTATCTATTGGTTGACATACATTTATATAGGGTTTTAACATATAATAAAATGTATTGAATGGTTGGCCACTGGAAGGTCAGTTTGACCCACATTTCAAAGTGTGGTCTTATTTTTAGAAATATGTATGATATCTGTGTATAAGATATAATTGAAATGAATGTATGTGTGTTTGTGTATGTGTGTGACAATAGTTTTAATTGATATTTTAAGGTATAAACTGTGATAAAAGTGGTACATAGGGTTGGGTTCAAAGGGTTGTTCGAGAGATACCGACAATAGGTTTCTAGGAATAGATAGTCAAAAGTATGGGAACATTGATTGAAATTTAGTTATATTTACTTTTATTAGTTTTTCCCATCAAAATAACTTTTCTATATTTACATCCCTGGGTTTTATGACATCCCTTCAGGTATGTATGGTCTGAGTTTGGATATATGGTATGTGTCGGTACTTTTGCCCTTCTTATCACAATTTAGTACATATGATATGTTAGATAATTTTTTTACAATTTTATATGGGCCACACATTAATGGATCTAACTTTTTACGCGATATTTTATTTTTATAGTCGACTAATACTAGGTCTCCTACATTGAATTCAAATGGATTATGTTGTCTATCATAATATGATTTGTTCACTGTATGACTATTTAATGAATTTTTAAATGCATTTTTTCGCGCCTTATCTACTGTAACCTGAGATCCATACATGTAGTGGTCAAATGGTTTGACGCCAAATAATAAATAGTTTGGGGTGTATTGTGTTGTTGAATGTACTGTATTGTTGTATTCGTGTGTACAATGGTTTAGTAATTTTGGCCAACAAATTGATTGATTATTATCATTGATTTTACAGCGAAGTCTAGTAATTAATGTTTGGTTTATACGTTCGCATAACCCATTAGATTGCGGGCAATTTGTTGTAATAAACATGATTTTAATGTTGTGTTTTTCAAGAAAATTACAAAATTCATTGCTTTTGATACCTGTGTACCTGTCGGCCAGAATTAGTTTTGGTTTATGTGTTTGACAAACATTTTTGATTAATTGTATAAAATCCTTAGCACTTTGAGTACTGGAAGCGGTAGTCCATAGGAAGCGACTGAAGTTATCAATAGCTACATGAATATACTGTTTCTTTGAGTAATACCCGGCCAGACCACCGACTGTATCAATGGATATGATATCAAACGGTTGCTGTGCCGGACCTATTTGGGACAGTGATCCCAACTTTTGTTTTCTACTAATTTTATTTGTTTGACAAACTAAACATTTGGTTAAATAATCATTGATATGATTGTGTATATTTTTGAAATAATATGCGCTACAAATCAATTGTGTCATAGCATGAGCACCTATATGACCATAATTTTTATGAACAATACTTAATAGTTTAGGTATGAGCGGGTCGGGTATGTATATACGTTTGGTGTCAGCCTTTTGTCTGATTATGATATTGTTTTCAAGAATACAATGTTTGGGTAATATTTTAATGAATGGTTTTTGTGTTTCAACTATTATGTCTGTAGTTATGATATTTATTGGTAATGTTTGACAATTATCTGTTAGCTCTAATATATTGAGAAATTTTGTAGTACAGTATTTATCATTACCTTCGAGTACAGGGTTTCTACTCAATAGGTCTGCACCGATATTAGTTTTACCAGTAATATACCTGACATCAGGATTATACTGTCCTATCCTGAGAGCCCAATTGAACAAACGTGTTGTCGGTTTTTTAATTGAGTTTAACCACTTTAATGGGTTATGATCTGAGTATACAATCACTTGATTACCGTAGAGGTAATGGTGCCAGTAGTCGAGCGACTGGATAAGTGCTAGACACTCAAGCTCTGAGACATTATAGTTTTTCTGATAGTTTAATAACTTACGAGAGAAGTAGCCTATCGGGTGTAGTTTACCGTCACTTTGCATCTGCTTAAGCACGGCTCCGGTACCTATTTTGCTGGCATCGGTATAGAGTATGCACTCTTTATTTGCGTCATATATAGATAAGACTGGTTTGTTTGTTAGGTATGTTTTAACCCAATTGAATGAATTTTCACATTCGGTATCCCATTTAAATTGAGTATCTTTTTTGAGTAGATTATATAATGGGTTTAGTTGTTTGCATGCATTTGGTATGAATTTATAATAGAAATTGATTTTTCCCAAAAATTGTTGCAGTTGTTTAACTGTATTTGTTTTATGGAAATTTTTAATTGCAATAATGTTATCATTTATTGGTGTGTATTTGTTTTTAGTTATATAATGACCTAAATATTTTACAGTATTTTTTGCAAATTTACATTTTGTTAATTTTAATTTTATGTTTTCGCACTTTAATGCACTTAATGTTTTCTCAATATGTTTTATGTGATCAGTTAATGATTTTGAATGTATTATGATATCATCTAAATAATTATGAGCAAAATTATTTAAATTATATTTAATTAATATATTTTGTATAACTCTCTGAAAAATCATAGGAGAGTTCCTGAAGCCGAACGGCATAGTTAGCCACTCGTAGTGTTGATTTGTAGTGACAAATGCTGTCTTATGTATATCTTTTTGGTCAACTCTTATGTGCCAAAAACCACTAGTTATGTCTAGGGTTGTGAAATACTCACAATCTATGAGTTTGTCTACAATGTCATTGAATAGCGGGAACGGAAAATTGTCGGGAATTGTAATTTTATTTAGTTTCCTATAATCTATGGTTAGCCGGCTTTTTGTACCCTCGTCTTTTTTGTAAGCGAGAGTTATAGGGAAACTGTATGGACTGACACTTTTCCTAATAAATCCTTTTTCTAGTAATTTATCGATTTGATCATCGATTACCTGTTGATCCGATGGTGAGCACCGATACGGACGTAAATTTATTGGGACATTGTTTGTGATATTTATTGTGCATTTTTCGGTGTTTATTAACCCGATGTCGTATTTATTTATCGAGAATATGTTTGAATGTTTGGTTAGGATTGCATGCAATTTGTTTTGCTGATCACTGTTTAAATGGTTTGAGATAAGCATCTCATTGGTATTTATGTGACAATTATTGTCAATGCATTGATTTTCTGTATAATTTGATAATATCTCATCTGTTTGAGTGATATTATTGTTTGTAAATGTTTGTATAATCTGATAATTGCTATTCATATGTAAATTGAATTTTTTTATTAAATCTAAACCTAATAGAAAATTATGGTTAGATTTTTGAATGACATATACTGTACATTCATGAGTTAGTGAACCTATGGTTAATGTAATATCTACGAGACCTAAACATGAATTTGAATTATTAATAGTTTTGAAATGTGTTATCTGTTTATTAAATGGTAGTTTTAACTTTTTAACTATTTGATCACTAATGACACTAACATTAGCTCCGGGATCAAAAATAATATGAAATATTTGTTTATTAATAATAGCATAAATTTTGATTAGTTTTTGATGATTAGGTCTCTTATTTAGTTTAAATGTATTGAATTGATGTCGTTTTCGACAGACTCTGTGATGTCATTATTGACTTCAAAATTGTTAATTTTTTTAGCATTAGTTGTCTGTGTTGTGTTAGGTTTGCCTTTGTTTAAACACTCATTAGACCAGTGATACCGGCCTTTAAGTCCAAGCTTTTCACATATAAAACAAGGGGACAGGGGTTTGCGTTTTGGTTTATCTGATTTTTGGTCATATTTTTGCTTTGCTATTGGTTTGTTTGACACAGTATTTGATTTAGCAATTGATTGGAAGCGCTTTAAGTTATTTTCTGCAGTTTTTGCTATAGTATAAAAATCTGCAAATGTTTTTGGTTTCACAGCCGTGAAACATTCAACCATTTTTGGGTGTAAATTATGGATCATTAAGGGAATCATCTGAGACTCAGTTAGTTTTGCCGCTACACCTAATCGTCGCTTTGCTTCAAAGTACTCTTTTATGCCTTGGCTTACATCATATTTTAAGTTTACAAACTCTACAATGGGTTCAATAGATTCAATGCCGAATCTGTACAGTAATTTATTTTTGATTGAATCAAAACTTTGGTTATCGAAGTTTTCGATATACCAATTGAGAGCATCATCTTCGAGATGATTACCTAATAATATAGCCTTATCACTGTCTGTCCACTTATAATATTTTGCTATCATTTCATAGCGTTTAAACCAATTTTCTATAGAGATCTTATCTCCTAAACCTTTATATACTTGAATCTTAGGCTTACTGTTTGATGGCTTGATATGCGATGAATCGTAAATCTCGGTGTCGGAGCTGTCATCGATGTCCACCAATTGCTGTGTTGGGCGAGTGTTGTCATTGTTTGGCGGATCAACGTCTTGTGGAGATGTGTTGGGTGTTGTTGTGTTTGTTTGTCTCATCGGTTGTACTGTTGGTGTCGGTGCCGGTGCTGTTTGAGTTGACTGTCGGGTGTTTCTCTTTGGTGCCATTCTTCAGGAGTGCGATTATTGCAGCGATGGTTTGCTCGTCGATATGTTTATCACTTTTGTCAATAGCCTTCACTATTTCTTCGGCTGATCTAATGGTTAAGTCGACGGCAACTGTTGGCACAACAAGTTTTTTACCGATTCTGTATAGTCTACTGAATATACCGGCGCTCACAATACAACTTGCAGTTAACAATAATATAAAAACTGATGCACTAATGAAAACTTTTAAATTCATTTATCGGGATTGTGGTCACAATCCTGCCGACTATATGTCGTGGCGTAAAATATGGTATGAATTATAAAAAACAATTGAAATGAATTGCAGTCGATGTGTTGAGTGAAAATGAAAAAACTTTATTTAAAACTTTATTATTGAAAATACATTTGATATGAAATATTTGTATTTCATATATGATATGATGTCTATAAGCATAGACTATGGTATACAACGCATACGTATCTATTGGTTGACATACATTTATATAGGGTTTTAACATATAATAAAATGTATTGAATGGTTGGCCACTGGAAGGTCAGTTTGACCCACATTTCAAAGTGTGGTCTTATTTTTAGAAATATGTATGATATCTGTGTATAAGATATAATTGAAATGAATGTATGTGTGTTTGTGTATGTGTGTGACAATAGTTTTAATTGATATTTTAAGGTATAAACTGTGATAAAAGTGGTACATAGGGTTGGGTTCAAAGGGTTGTTCGAGAGATACCGACAATAGGTTTCTAGGAATAGATAGTCAAAAGTATGGGAACATTGATTGAAATTTAGTTATATTTACTTTTATTAGTTTTTCCCATCAAAATAACTTTTCTATATTTACATATATATACAGTATAGTAATCTTTAAATTATTGACTTAATCAGTATTAGCCTAATATTAACTTTAATAATATTTCACGTCTATCTATTGAATCATACATAAAAAGTTTTAAATAAATTAATTTTCCATTTTTTTTGGTAAATAACAATTGAAAAGTTACTGTTTTTAAAAACACTTCTATCAAATCTGTTGGTTTGACTTATAGTATTCTGCAATAGAAATCATATGTCGTTTTCTCATAAAAAGTAGTTTCCTTAATACAATAGCCCCTTATTTATTGAAGTTATTAGTTTTTATATTTATGTTATCACTTTATTTTTTAAAATTAATATTTTTCCTTTAAAAGTTCAATAACACTGTTAATCATATATTATATAATAATAATATGTATTGTAGATACAGAGTGGTTACAACATAACTATCATATTATTATTTTTTTATTTACAACAAATACAACAACAAACCGACAAAAAAAACCAACAAAAACATTGGGAATTATACTGTAAAACATGTTTTGCTGCACAACCTTAATGTAATACAGTATAAACATCGACACATAATTTATAGCTACAAATTTGTATGACTACTGTATTATTTGGTTATAACTTATTGTATAGTATAATATAGACTGTAGTATATTATATACAGTAAAATAAAACATATAGAGTATTGTTGATGAGACAACTAATATCCAATTTGTATGAAAATTAAATAATTAAATTTTTAGGTTTTCATTAGCGCTAATTTATGGCTGAAAATATAAGGTCTAAAAGATATTGAAATTTATTATACAAAAGACAGAGAAAACCATATATTTTCTAAAACATGAGTTTCCATTAGGAATATATTATGAGTCTTAATAATAATCAAATTATGTGCCAAAGTTTGTGATGTGAAATGAATAGATATAATTAGTTAATAAATTAAGATGAAGAAAAGGATAGACCATAAGCTAACTGAGCCATGAAAATGGACTTACAATTCAATTGCAATAGTTTATTAAAGTAGTGATTAGGAAAAATCACAGGAAATTTCCATACATAAAACAAAACAAAAAATATATTACACATTAATAGCAAAGATAATGCAATATATAATGTGTGTCCAAAAATTTATTCACTATTTCATTGGTCACTATTTGATTGTAATTCTTGTCGACTTTTACTCTCTCTCTCTCTCTCTCTCTCTCTCTCTCTCTCTCTCTCTCGTCGTATGATTGTAGAGGAAGTGTTAGCACAATAGTAAAGTGTAGGAAAATCAAAGTTAGAGCTCATACCTAATGAATTGGTTCGTATGGATATTTGGGATTCAAACACTCTATTCGTGTCTCATGGGGTGACCTCAGGACTGGCAATATAATTGAGATGAGAGTTAGTTGAATAGGAAGTGATAGAAAAATAGATAAAACACAATAGAATGAAACGGGAGAGTAGAGTGAATGGCAAATAAAAAGGATAAATACAGGCATTGGTAACTGTTTAAGAAACTAAGTGCCAAAAGTAGGCCGTTTTATTAAATTAGAGACACATACACACAAAATGTGAGATAGAGTCAGACAAAAAGCTAACAATACTGTATAGTCAAAACAGTGCATCTGATTTTTGGGCACTACTAGGCTTACATTGAAATTTAGTTATGGTTTACCAGTTATAAGTCATATAAAGTTCAATATACTACATACAGTACTAAACCACTATATAAAATCATTCAATATATTTAAATGATTTGGTATTCAAAAATATTTTGTCCTAAAACTTGAGTTGTATTTGATAAAGAAATTATTAGATATGCCTTTCCTTTCAAAGACAGTATATGTATTACTGATGAACTGTCGCACAATAACAGTGCGATGCATACAAATGCTATGGCAGACAAATTAGTAATAATATTATAGATCTACTATATTTGGAAAAACATAAATTTGCATGATCAAACAATGCGAAAAATGCAAATTGACCAAGTGCATATACACTGGTATATATATATGTCTCTATTGATTTGTGCGTTTAAATTGACTACAATATTAAATGCCAGTGGCGTACACCTGAGCGCATTGGCATATGATTTGTATGACATTAACATATAAAGTAGAGTTAAAAAAAAGTTTGTGTAATTTTTAGTACAATACAGTAAGTAATTTCAATTTATTTTATTGAAATAGTTTGTATGTGTTGTGTATGTGTGTGTGTGTGTATGTGTGCAATCATTTTTCGACTCAGCTCTACTACACATAATAATGTTTGTGTCGATAAGTTTTCTATGAATTAGACGTTCATTAGGCTGTTTATTACAATTACAACCAACCCGTCAACTAAACAGTACAACAAAATATTTAACTTAATTAAAATAATATCAAAGTAAACACACAGACAGACAGACACACAAACAAACACACATTAAGTTGCATTAATAATAAACATTTAGATGAGAGATCTGTAAAATCAAGTGTTTTAATAAATAATTGAATATGACTTGTGGTGTATAATTATATGATGGATTGAATATACAGTATATTCATACATGTATTGTACTAAACATTCAAATTCCTAATTATATATGAAATTATAAATAAAATTTTTACTGCAAAATGTCAACTCATGTCTAAAATTATTTATTTGTGTGTAAAGGGTTGCGCCGGTGTTTTGAATTTTATTATAAAAATGAGTAATTAAAAAATATATATACAACAAAATTTGTAATTAAAATCATATATTACATATTTTACAAAACACTTTTAATAATAATAATAATAAGTATTTATAATTACAATCAGCAATCTAATTTATTTATATAATATAAATCATAGACAGACACTACTTAAAATTTGTAGTATAGATGACATAACAGTGCTTTAATGAGTGAGAGAGACCCCACAAATATAATTTTCAAATTTATTGTATTACATAGGTTTCCTCAATTATAATACAAAATATAGATAGAAGATGTAATATAAAGTCTGATAATTTAGAAAATATTTGTCGTTTATTATCAAATGTTTATAATTACTAATAGTGTTTCACAAAAATTGTTGGAATAGTTAATAGTAAATGAATATTATAGGCGATACCAACCCTTTAATAAACGTCACATAAACCAAGTGTTATACTATATATGAGTTTGTTTAACACATTATCTGTATTACCCATGAATTCACTGCTCTCTCTCTCTCTCTCTCTTCTCTCTCTCTCTCTCTCTCTTTCTCTAAACAAATTTAATCTCAATTAATGGTTTTACAGAATACAAAACACAACAAGAATTTAATTTATAATAATTATTGTCAAAATAAATCACTGTTTATTTTATATACAAAACAAACTCATATTTATGAGAGAATGAGAGAAATGAAGGAAATTTTTATGTAGACTTAATCTCTTGAAATGAATTATTGCAAATAATAACAACTAATAATAACAGCAATTATATTATAGTTATAATAAACATTGATATTATTATTATTTTATTATATAAAACATAAAGCTTGAATTCATTCAAAATTTAATAATACACAAAATCTACATTTGTACACATGTTATTGTTGTTTTAGATTATCTCTAACTTTATAAAACATTTGTAATAATTTATTATAGTTAATATAATAGATGTTATTAAATAATGAAGATTTACAATGAGTTTAAATTATTGTAATTCAAATATATAACTAATATTTGAATATTTTTACATTTTGCGAAAATAATCAATACTTTTTAAATCTCAAATAAAATCGTTGTATTTATTATTTGATTGTGTAAAGCTTAGGAAGAGGATGTTTAGAGAGAGAGAGAGAGAGAGAGAGAGAGAGAAGAGGGATATGCCATCAATTTAATGATGGGTTCGGGTGTTGAATCAGTCACACACTCAGCAATAAATCTAATTTTATACTATATATGCTATATATTTATATAATATATCGTCTATAAAAATCTTACGAAATATAATGTAAATGAAGTTCATATTTACATTTATACAGTATATTGCCTTAAATGAAAGCATATCATATATTATATATATATATATAGTTATATATGTACAGTACTGTACTATACATTATTTTTCATCATATGAATTATGTTTGTATTTACATACTGTATATACATATTATAAAACACAGACATAGCTAAATTATTGAGGATTTATATTTTTTATGTCGAATATTTTTTAAAATAATAAAATTTAATTACAAATTACATTATCGAATTACTATGTTGTGCTTTTTATTGTAATTTGAATATCTTTGATAAAATCTTATTATGTGTAGTAAAAAATCAAAAATTTAACTTTATTTAGTTTTTACAAACACTTTTTGCATTATTTTGAAATAGTTAAAATATTTTTTATGAATACAAATGTTCTTAAATTACGATAACTTAATAATTATATAAATAATAAATATTGAATGAGAATATAAGATAAATGAGATTAAAATATATAGAATATGTGAATAGGATTCATAAAATAAAATTTGATAATAATTTCATTTAAATGTAAATTTAATGAATTTTGTCATTTTCCATATATGATATAATATATACATATATTAATATATTACAGAATATATAATAACACTGTATATGATGTTTATTTGATAGTGAAAAGTAGAAAATTATTATTTTTTAAATTAAGTCTTTAAATCTGTGTTACGTGTTATCCCTATTATTTAGATCTTTCATCTCTCTCTCTCTCTCTCTCTCTCTCTCTCTCTCTGACTCACTCATACTTATTCATACATATCTCCTAATTTATCTCATTTTTTCACTCACACATAAACTCATTTATATCATTGTTAAAAAATACTATTATAAAAGCTTTTGCTAAAAAAATTATAGCATAAATAATAAATTAGTATTTTCTATATAATTGTTATTTTTGTTTATCTATTAAAACTTTAAAAATTAATTATAAATGTTTATTTTTAAATAATTTATATTCGTTTTTGAGATTTGTTTAAAGTATTATCAAAATTTTTGAATATTTCCAGGAATGCGATATTTTAATCGTAATAATATATTTTTTAATTGTTATATTTATATATATATATTTATAGTAAGTAAAACTAATTAGAATATTAAAATAGCTATTTTTAATAGAAAAAATTAAATATAAATTAACATTAAGATCATTTACAAGTAAATTACTTTATACTAGTAGATAATTATAAACATAATTTTTTTATTTTACATTTTATTACATTATTATATCATAGTTATAAACTCAATTATTATCAAACATTAAGATAATTAATAAATAAAACCTTATTATTTATTAATTATCAATTACTAACAACGCTTTTAAATATTACATTTATTGTCATTTTATATACAATATATTATATATTTTATATATAATGTATTGTAATAGTTAGCACACAAATATTCAATTCATTATCGACTATACTATTATATATGTACAATATATATACAAATAACTTTGTATAAAATATAACTGCATAGCAGCAATATAAAGACTATTAGTGTAAAAATATTGTTAATATTTAATAATCATAACAACTATTATAATAATATAATGTTAGACAATATAAAACATAGTACATTACATACTATATAAAAATGTATGTTCACAATAAACAGTATAGTATATGCATTATTTGGCGAATAAAATAAGTCTATCTAATAATAATACTATTATAATAAAAATTAACATTAATAATAATTCAGACAACAATAATAATAAGTAGAAATGTTGTATATGTTGTATATATAGATTATATTTAATAAAAAGCGTAGAATTTTTTTTGTTTGGCGTTAAACATGACAAAAGCCAACACATAAAACAGTTTGAAATCTTGAGAAACTATATTATATATGCTATGAATAAATGATAAAATATTTTTATAAATAGTTGTCATTTTCAAAAAACTTTTCCATTTATATGAATAAACGCCTTGTAATCAATTTATGAGACCATCGATGGTTTCTCTTTATATTTAAAATACTAAAATATATATATATTTATTTATAAAGATATCTCTGAAGACTCCAACAATCATCACTAAAAAACAAAACACAAATATTGTGGAGAATTGTGTGGTTTTTGGGCTTTAAATTTATGACCCCTAATGTCTTTGTCTCAAATAAATATATATATATATATATATATATAAACCATATATAGCATAGATATACACAAAGATTTATAAGTAATATAGATATGCTATAAATTTAATGTATATATATATATGTTTGCGCTTAAGTCTCTCACTCTCCTATGCTATCAATCCTAGAGATGCAATGAAAAAACAGTCAAAACACAAAATACTGTTACCATAAAAGCAAAATAATGTTATATAATAAATGAATTCACTCTCACATACGCTAAACAACAACAAATGTGAAACTTTTTTTTCAGACCATTTGCCTGTATTTACTATACAAAGCACTACTTTTTTACTTTTATATATTATATATAGTGTACTGTATGGCACACAAAAAATCTCTTTACTTTATTAAGTGTTCAACACATGGAAAGGGAGCCGAAAAAAATATTAATGAACGCCTGTAGAATATGAGAGAGGGATATATGGAAATCAAGTTTGCTTTAAGTTTGTTTGGGAATATAACACCAAAAGTGCATTTGATTTGCACTGTTATATAATGAGAAGTTCAGAGATAGACAAACAAAGAGAGAGAGAGAGAGAGAGAGAGAGAGAGAGATAAAGGAGAGAGAGAGGACTGTGAAAAGTAAATATAAACTATTTTTTCTGGTGATGTATTATCATTATTAAAGTCCAATATTTCTCATTTATTTTGTAGCCCACTATCACTCCCTTTCCCATCATTTGACAACACATTTAGCTCTCATATATATCCCAACTCCCTCTCCAACTACTCTAATATGTATCACAAATCTACTACTCTTTAGTTGTGATGTGTCTATAAATTGTTAGTTTTGCTGCCAATAATATAAATGTTTGCGACAAATACAAAACGCATAAAATTTATATTTTTATTTAAACAAATTTTGTTGTTTTTGAGAGTGTGGCAATATATTTTGCTTACTGTTTATAAACTTTATATATAAAATATATGTATTAAAAATAAAATAAAAATTATTTATACAGTATTTGTTATGAAAAACAAAGCACAACTAAACAATAGACAGATATAGTAATATAAAGTGAATTTCAAAAGATAAAGTCTATAATAAAATAAAAAACAAAAAACACATTATCTAACAGTTTTCCAGTCAATCCTATTATAATTTTTTTTGTTTAGCTGTATGTGAAATGTGTGCTATTGTTTTATTTTAATATTAAAAAATATTTTGTTTATTATATGTGACAAGTATTTAATGCTTTATAATAATAAAGTATATTTTTGCTGTATTTGGGTTTATATTGGATGCAAACATTGATTCACAACAAAATATATTATACGTTATACAAACAACAAATTGTGTTTTGAAAAGCAAAATATATTTAAAAATATTGTTTTAATCTTATCATTTAAAATATTGTAAAAATAGTTACTATATATTAATAATACAGTATTATTGTTGAAAAAAAATATTTAAGATATTTAGTAAGTATGCTAACCAAAAAAATAACTTAATTAATAAAAATCTGGTTAATTTGCAACTAACTCATTATTATGTACGGCAAACAACATGAGACACATAGTACACATACCAGTGCTTTGAATAAACTACCAGTTCCTCACTTTTAATCCATACGCTATTATTGTATTCATGTATTTAAAGTATTGTCAAAGATTTTATACTCATTAGTATTACTCATTAGTTGTGGAAATATTTTCTTTTGTTGTCTACAACAAAGTTTTCAAAGCAATAATATTTATGTAAAAACCATTATATTTATAATCTATATATGATATATACGGTATATACGGTACCAATGATATAAAATAGTCATTTACTGAGTATAACAACAATTTTTTATTACTTTGCCAATGATAGTATTGCATATTAATGTTAAGTTAATATATTTGATAAATAAAAAAAATATTACTATTAATAATATTGAGAATTGAAAAAACAAATAATAATAATTTAGTCATAGATTTTAATAGATTTAAGTAAAATAATTTAGAAATTTTTGTTTCGTAAATAAAATTTTATAATTACATTA
Organism: Oppia nitens; assembly: GCF_028296485.1. Taxonomy (NCBI): domain Eukaryota; kingdom Metazoa; phylum Arthropoda; class Arachnida; order Sarcoptiformes; family Oppiidae; genus Oppia; species Oppia nitens. Next base: position 8,946,611 of record NW_026533221.1, on the reverse strand, counting down.
TAGAAATATATTTAAAAATTTTCACCAATTATTTGCTAAGAAAATAAGCTATAATTAAGATATTTCTCTAAATTTTACAGTACATTCATATTGGTAACACTATTTTTGCTATTATTAATGTTATTATTATTTTGTTATTAAAATTGTTAAAATAGTTAAAATAGTTTTAGGTTAAGGTTCAGTGAGAAAAATAATTATCAACAAAAATATTTACAAATCAATGTCGGTCTATATAGTAGTGTATTATAAATATAAAAGCTTTAGTTAGGCATTGAACTGATAGGTTAGTATGTGTGTAGAGATCTAAAAATAGAGGGATTCATAATGTAAACATCATTTAGATAATTCTTGCGAACCGTTATAATATATATATATATATATATACTGTATATACCGTTATAACAATATATACATAACAAGAGGATAACTGTGTTGTATAAGACATTAGATCCAATGCCATTGAATTGGCATAAGTGTTGCACTCATTCCTCAATGACTGCATCCCTACCTAATCCTTAAATCGGGATATTGTGTAGCACAGGAAGATAACACCATAGACTACTACTACTACTACTGGTATGGTATGACAACAAAGAAGGGCAAATATATCCATATATATGCGAGAAAATTACTTAAATATCGATCTCGTTTGATATTCACATCCAATAAGCATTACATTATATATACTGGTATACAATATATATATATATATATATATATATGAATATAATTTATATGAATCGTAAAGCACCGGCAATATTAAATTGTTTGGCACGAGAATTTGTTCCCAACACCACACTATACCATACCATACCATACTATACCATATTATATATTAGTATCTTATAAATGAAATAATGGCATATCATATAATAGGCGACACTAAATAAAGACATGAATGTGAAGAGTGCTAAAAGCTATTCAATGAGATCACACAACACAATAAATAGCAAGAATTGACGCCTCAATAGATAGCAATAAATTGATAAATTTATATAAAAATTTATATATTATATAATAGGAAATAAATATAATAACTTTCGATATAAATGGGAATGGTTTTTGGGGAATAACTTTTCTATGAAAAGAAACTAAATAAAAAAATATATTATTATCAACTATGAATATTTTAGAACATATACATTAGCTTAAAAAGTTTTTAAGTAAATGGGCACCTGTATACTAGCTTATGGAGGTTTATCTTAATAAGTATATGAGTTAATGAAATTCTGTAAAAATAAACATTTTGCTTTTAAACGTTGACACGTGTTTTGACATTTGACACAGCTTTATAATAAAATAGTTTTAATAATTTCAAAATAAATATTTTAATTTTTTATAAAATAAAAATGTATTATAATGTTTTTAATTTTAATAAATATTATATTTAATATAGAATAAGTTTTCTATTAATTCTAACTTGTTAACTTATATAGTTTATGAATTACTTATAACAATTATTTTTATCGTTATATTTTTTATTAGTATTTAGTATTATATAATATATATTGATACAAAAATATTTATGTTATAAAAATATAGTATATATATATTAAGCTGAATTAATAAAAGAATCAGTAGTTAAGAAAGATTTATATTTATAAATATATGTGTCATATAATGATGATATTAAATCCATACCATATTATCCATAAACTATCCATAAGGCTATCATTAAGTTCATTGGACACACAATAGGGGATTCCGACACTAAATAATAATATAAAGTGTTTATACACTTAACAACACTATAATATATACACTTAAGAAAAAAACAATATATATATATTACATAAAAATTAGAAAATAAAAGATGTTTTTTAATTTATTATATATATATTATAATTTAACAATATATTGATTTAACAATATATTTAATTTAAATTAAAATATTAAACGGACTGATCAATGACTTGTTTGAGTCCAACTGTACAGTCAACACACCAACACATATGACCTGAAAAAGTAGTGGCAATACTACTAAAAGCATTACTTGTTTGACGGCTACAGTATATCCATCCACTACTAACTCACACACAATCTTCAAGTGCATGCGTGTGTGTTGTTATATAACTATATATATATTTCAAACCACTATATAATTTTTGATGGTGTTATTCCGGGACAATTTTTTTATTTTATATTTTATTGTTAATTTCAGATTGAAAGAAAGAAAAAAAAGATTGTAACTAAACTTAATATATAATAAATTGGTTCAATACAGAGATTTGTACAAATAGTAATCAATGTAGGGTTATTTGAGGTTATTTTAAGGTATGTTATGTTATATAAGCATCACTTCCTTATTTAAAACCGGTTTTGTTAGTCATTGTGTGTGTGTGTGTGTGTGTGTGTCTGTGTGTTTGTCCGACTTAAGGAAGAGACTATATAAATGGCACCGTTATCTCAAACCACTCTAAATTTTGATGTGCCTTTTGCTCTCAAATTCTACAAACTGTACGTTGGTTTCAGAAAGATATAAATATAACATTTTGCAAAAAAAAGTAAATTATTATAATATGTTTTTAAGGTATAATAATAATAATGTGATAATTTTGATTCAAAGCTAACAAATCCTAATTAAACATTTATTTATATATACTGTACAGTAGTAATATTTACCTTTAAAAAAATCTTTTTTTTATTGTATCAAAATGAAAGTACGTTATATATAGTATACTGTATTAGTATAGTGATGCCAACAAAATATCAATGATATTTGAGGCATATTTTATAGCACATGACATATAAGCTCTCATGAGATTTAGTGCATTAATTTTAATTACTGATAATTATATGCATCGCTGATTGTGTAATATAAGTGCACCGGTAGTTGATGTCAGAGTGATGGGCACTTCAACTAATTTACTCGGAAAGCATATGAATCTCTGAATAACGAAAAACATTTTATTTCATATATAAATTTACATATATTTTTAGTATTAAACATCTTTTATTGCTTATGTTTGCCTATGTTTGCTATTAGTTAGTGAAAAATGCATAAACAAATATCTCAAACATATATATCAAATCAAATAAAGTTTATATTATTATACAACAACAAAAAATTTAAATAAACTAGATTATATTTTTTAAAACTATTTGCATTAGAATTTACATCATAAAATTTATTTATTCATTAAAATTAAAATTAATAATAAATTTTTTAAATTTAAAAAAATATATTTTAGATATAATTAAATGGCATAAACGAGTATAACTATTATTAAACATGATATTGCATTTAATACAAGCAAACATTTTATTGATAATTATACAGTTAAAGCTATGTTTGTTATAGACGAAAGTTAACCTTTCAGGGGGTCACACATAATAAATCCCTTAAATGTATTTATAAATTAGTGGAAATCTATGACTTGTTTTTATACAAAGTTTATTATATGACTACAGTATATGTTTAGTGTTACTACAGGTATATACAGTATTATATTTTTTGCATTACATAAAAACATATATAAAACATCAATCCTGACATCTATTATACAAATAATAAACTAAAATTTATTAAAAAATATTTTATTACCCTATAAATTATTTCCTGTATTATTAATGATACCTTAATATAAGAAAAAAACATTAAATAAATTTATTATACAATCGCTATACAAATGTATTGTTAATTATTTTAAAAAGTCATAAAAACATTATTGAAATTATTTAATAATTCAAATATATATTACTGATTATTGATTGAAAATAGTAGATATAATGACAATGAAATTATATTAAATAATATATACAATAGATATTGAAATGAGATAAACAACGTGAGAGTCTTAAAACAGCGGTGATGGGGATGATAGCGGCGATGCTATTAATTTCAATTATATAGTCAACAATACGTTGGATTTAAAAGCGATTAATATAAAAGTTGTAGATAATTTTAAACTAAATAAAATTGTAATTGGTCAGTTTTTAATTAATTGCATTATTAGCCAGATAATTTGCAGTCGACTGTTAAATAATATTAAAATTAATAGTCGACTGCAATTATCTAGTCAATAATACAAGTAATTAAAAAATGACCAATTACAATCTTATTTAGTTTAAAATTATCTGCAACTTTATCCTTGGTCAGTTTTAAATCCAACGTATTGTTGACCAGATAATTGTGATTAATAGCATCGCTGCTGTTTAAGACTCTCTGATAAACAACAGTTTAGTTGTAAATAATGATTATTTATTTTATAAAATTAATATGAGCCAGTAACTTTTCGATAGACAAAGATGATAATTTTCAATACTTTATTACAATGATTATTCCATTTATCTATTTATAGTATAATTTATGTTTTATTTTCCTATTTAAATAAATAAAATTTTAATGAATTATAATTAATATTTAACTATCTTAAAAATAAGCAAATGTAATATACCTGTATATTTGAATTATTATTAAAGTTCGTATAGTCAATAAATTTTTGGTGGCATTTCTATAGGTTTCTTTAGAAATTACTAAAAAACAATACATAATCATTAATATAATTTAATTAATCTTTATTATAATAATTTTAATTTTCAACTTATCACTAGCACATATGCCAGATCAATTGTCTTTTTTATATACAAATAGCTAATACAATTAATATATAATTAAAAAATTTCTATGCATCCATGTTAGATTTTTTTTTAAATGTATTGCTATACTCCAATTTATATGTCTACTTTAATTAAATAAAATAAAACATTTAGTCAAAGCTAACAAATTAGAAAATTTTAGCAAATAATATATAATTAGTAACACTTAATCAATATAATTAAATCTGTAAAACATTATATTAGAGCTTAATTAACAATTATTATCAAAGTTAGACATTATTATAATATTATAACTAATACCAAGTTCATGGCATCAGTCTATCAAATTTACAGCTCAATGTATTCAATATAAATTTTACTGTATTTTCAATATATTGTATATTATCACTTGTATTTTACACTTTATTTATCGGTTAATTTGTTTTAATATGCTTATTATCCAACAAATTGAACAGGTAGGTTTATTGATTAAAAAGGTTATTGATTGCCAACGCGTTGTGTAGATCACTGTGTTATCATACATTGTAAAGATATAGTACTGTATAAAGTTTATACTATAAACTACATGAATATTTTAAAGATATTATATATAATATTATATCTGTAACACTTAAATCTTGACTTTAAGGTTATTGACTAAATTTATAGTCATTTATTAGGTATATATTTTGATAATTGCATTGTATTATCGGTCATAATCTTAAACTTATTGATTAGATCTTAAGTTTTTGTCACATTAAGTCCTCTTAAAAGGTAAGACAATTGAATTTTGAAAATTGTATAAATACTTGGATCAGTTTTCGTAGTAAATCATCAGTTTGTTTGTAACAAAGTTTTAACAAAAAAAACTAATAATAATTATTAAGAAAAATTTGTTATTTAATTATATTTAATATATTTTAACACAACAATTAACAATAATGAAAGTTATAGCGTTGTTGGCGGTCCTGTTTTCATTGACAAATGCCTTCCCGTTTGAGTCCAATAGTAATGGTACGACTTGGGTAGTACTGGTGGCCGGTTCTAATGGTTGGTACAACTATCGTCATCAGGTAAATGATAACATCATGTTTTGTATCTTTAAAAATATTATTTGACCATATATTTTATTAGGCTGACGTTTATCACGCCTATCAAGTGGTTCGCAATCACGGCATTCCCGAGAAAAATATTATTGTCTTTCATTACGACGACATCGCCCATCACTCAAGTAATCCGACACCGGGACAGGTGATCAATAAGCCGGGTGGCACTGATGTCTATCATGAAGTGCCCAAAGATTTTATTGGCAAAGACGTAACGCCTAAAGTAAGGATAAAACAATAAAAATGTTATTTTTTTAATTAACAAAATTTATATATTTTTTTATTTACAATCAGAACTTCTTGGCTGTTCTTAAAGGAGATCAAGAGTTGGCCAAATCGGGCAAAAAAGTTCTTAAAAGTGGAGCCAATGATAACGTATTTGTGTTTTTCTCAGATCACGGATCTACAGGTTAGATGACTGTCCTATCATAGACTATAATCTTATTGTTTAATATGTTGAACCACTACTAGACTTAATTGCTTTTCCCAATGAATATCTTTATGGAGAGGATCTCAACAAAGCTCTGCAGTATATGTTTGACCACAAAATGTACTCAAAACTCGTGTTTTATTTGGAGGCGTGCGAGTCGGGTATTATATTAAATGTCACACATGTTTTGCACTTAATATACTAAAAAATTATATAATTTAAATTTACTAATAGGTTCAATGTTTAACAAATTGTTACCCAAAAATATCAATGTATACGCCACCACTGCCTCCAATCCCACTGAATCAAGTTATGCCTGTTATTATGACGCCAAACGAAGCACATACCTGGGTTAGCATACAAACTATAATAATAATAATAATAATTACTATTATTATTAAATAAACGACTGATTATCACAAATTATATATTAAAATATAGGCGATGTCTATAGTGTCAATTGGGTTGAAGACAGTGATCGTCGTGATGTCGGCAAAGAGACATTAGTAGACCAGTTCAATGTTGTCAAACAACGCACGACTACATCCCATGTCCAACAATACGGTGATCTTGTTATTAATCAATTGACTCTCAAAGAGTTTCAGGGTATGGATGACACATAACATCATTTTAATAGAAATATGTTAAGAAATTTAATGTGATATCATTACAGGTGACAAAGTTGCGCCACCAATGGATAAACTGGTAGTACCGGTGACCGATGCTGTGGACAGCGGTGACGTTCCCCTTGAGATACTTAAGCACAGAGTCGATGAGGCACAGAGCGACACACAGAAGCTGATGTTTGTACACATAAAAAATCAAATGTTTTTTTTATAATTAAGTTAAATTTTTAAACAGATTTAAAGAGCAATTGCAGCGACTGAAGGACGGACGCCAATTCCTGACCGACCATTTGCGCCAATATGTCAATAGTATTAAACATTTGGTGGGCGACGACATCGATGCCATTATGAATACCAAACAAGAACTCAATAATAGACAGTGCTATAGACAACTGGTCGATATTTTTAACCAAAAAGCACTTAATTTGAATCAGGTTTGTCATGAAATATAGTGAAGTTATTGTTTGAAATTAAGTTTTTCTTTTGATTTATTCAATTTTTCATGGATAGCACCCGTATGTATTGCGCAAACTTCACGTGTTTGCCAATGTATGCGAAAAGCTGAGCACTGGTACCGATGTCGAGCTTAAGGTTGACGATGCCGTACAACATTTGGTTAGCTATAGCTATGAACACTTTGCCAATGCCTATCCGTTCCCAATTGAATAAAACGGGATGTTCAGTTTGGATACATTATTTGTTATAATATATAATATGTACCAAATAATTTAAATTGTTATTGTTTGTGCAATTTTCTAAAAAAAATTGTATTAACATTGTTATTGTTGAAAATTTTTAGAAATATCAAATTATCTAAATAATTTTTTTTAATTGAATAAAATCTATTTCAAATTTAATATTTTAATTTAGTAAAATTATTTATAACAAAACTAAATAGATGAACGATTGAATAATAGATGTTTTTATTGCAAATCAAATGTTGCATAAAAAGAGATAAGCAAATAGAAATTTCTTTTAAAAACTTTCTAGAAATTTCTTAATTATTTCTTTTTTTGCCAACACTAGTTGCATATATCTATCTACAAAGTCATCTCAAAATCATTAAAATAATTTATGATGTATTAGTATTATATAATTAAATAGTAATAAAAATAATTTCATTCGGAAAAAATATTAACAACAAATATATAAACATAAACTTTAAAAATTTTATTAACATAACTTTAGTCATGATTTAAATGAGAATTATACAAAATTTATTATAAGACTAGATAATGATAAATCTTTTTTTTAAAAAAATTAATATGAGTTCTATATTTAGATTTTAAAAAATATAATATAAAATAAATGTCATTTATTTAAATGAGTAATTAAATTATATGAATTGATTTAACTTTTAAGAGTTGTCATTTCTTCACCAAAATAATTATGTGTTTGATTATATTGAAAACTATTCATATTCAATACTATGGGTCCCCAGGTATTCAACATAAACAATGTTACGGCCATACATATAAATTTTAAGAAAAATCCCGGATATATCTGTCAATAAATATTAAACAAACAATTTTGTAATTATGATTATTAATTTAAATTTAATTATTAAAAATGATGGCAGAAATTAACTATTTCTGATACAAATATGTGACAAATATTGTATAACATATGCAAACATACCATATCTCTATTTTTCATTTTTCCCGATTCAAATATGATAGCATTGGTTCCCGAGGCCGCCGGTAACATGAATGCATAGGAGCAGACTAGGGTGACCGGTAACATCACCGATAGAGGACTGATACCCAATTCTATAGCCTAAACAACCATTTTTGATAACAATTAATATTATGAAAAAAATGCCTGCAAACAATACTGACCAATCGTTTAATAACGGGTAACATTACAGTACAGGTGGCCGTATTGGACATGATTTCTGTCAGCAACAGAGCTATTATGCAGACAATCACTGTTATAGTAAACGGAGAAAACCTTTCTAATACTGTCAGTTGAGTGCCCATCCATGTGGATAGTCCCGACTTTTCCGAGCCCTCGGCCATAGCAAAGCCACCGCCAACGAGAAGTATTATACCCCAGGCCACCGAGTCCTGTGTGGTTCGCCAGTCCAATAGTGTTGGCGATGCGTTCAATTGTGTCGGTTTGGCCGGAATTATGAAAAATAATATCACAATTAATAATGCCGGAGCCGAGTCTTTTATGAAGCTAACAGTGTAAAGAAACGATAGTATAATTATAATTATATAAATAATAATATAATAGAAATATTAGATAATATATACTTATGTGAATCACTGATATAGAGAGCCCAACCCTTCATGAAGTCTGGGTCGCGGAAAAACCATAGCATTAATAAAAGTATGAAAAGTACCAAAACTGAGGATTCGTAAAAACTGTTGGTTTGTTTAAATATATGCAAATTGAGAAACAAAATTGCTTTTTATCTAATCGTTTATATGACTACCTAATTGAGCCCAACTCATCGTATTTGTATTTTATTGCTTTATACACGGCTTCGTTGTCTTTTTCATCGGTGAGTCTATTGTAATAAAAAAAAGTTGATTTTATAAAATTGCACTTAAAATTGAAAATATTTAATATTTAGATATAATGTTTGCTAACAAATCTTCCGATTTTTTCATAAAAAAGTATGCGATGTACGCCCAAGTGATGAATACCAGTAGAAACATACCGGGAATGTTGAATATCATCCAATCGGAAAATGATACCGGATTTCTAAATAATATTAATTAATTAGTAAATTGTAAAATAAATATATATAAAGCGTAAATATTTACTCTTTGAGTATTCCGTTAAGTACGAGATTAGTTGATGTGCCGGTCAGCGTACCGGTGCCGCCAACGTTGGCCGCATAGCATACGCCCAGGTATACCGACTTTTTAATAGACTCATGTGTTTCCTCCTCATCTATTCTAATATTTATAGATCTAATATAATATAAAAAGTGGATTAAATTAGTTTATTTTAATTTATTAACCAACAAATAGATAACTTACTGAGCAATACTATGCTTTCTAATCGGAGTTTGATGTTCACCATCTTTGTAATCCAAGTTTAAAACTGATTAAAGTTATTGAAAAAATATTTACCAAATAAAATGATTAATTTTCATTTGTAATTTTAATGACGATTACAAAATTATAATCAAATAATAAAATAAATATTTAAAAAATTAATTTCCTCACTTTAAGTAAACAATTATACTGTATTATATTAATATTTATATATTTAACTAATCTAATCACCAAAAAACATGATAAATGTGTTGTGAATTACCGTTTGAAGAGCTTTGTGTTAAAGTGCCATAAGTTTTAGACTTCCGGTGCTTCAATTGATCCAAAGCTGCGTTAATAATGGGTATCATCAGTGCAGTCGACGCAAGATTACTGTTTTTGTGTATATATATATAGAAATAATTATTTTTTAAAAGTTTTTATAATTGTCTTTTAAATATTGTTTTTGTATACCTGATCCACATCGATAGGAAGGCAGTGGTAAACATAAATCCAAACAACAATCTAAAACATTAATTAATTTATTAAAATATACTGAATGTGGCCTAACTTAACAAAACACTAGACCTTTTAGGTGATGTCCCTGTAATGAGCAGTACTTTTAGGGCAATCCTCTTGTGTAACATTGATTTTTCAACAGCAGCTGCAGCTATAAGACTGCCCAAAAATATCATAATTGTGCCCTTCGTGTCATAATTTCATTGTTATTATAGATAAAAATAGAAAGGAATGCCTAATAATTATCGATTGAAGAAAAAACAAATATTACATACATTTACGTAAGCTTTTGATGTCTGTTCACTCGATAGGATACCCATCAATGGAAACAATACTATCGGCAGTAATGCCGTCACCGATATGGGAACGGCTTCTGTGAACCAGTATAAACTCATCAGCAATACTACATAAGCGCATTTGCCGGCCTTCATGTAAGTCAAGTGTAAAACAATAACAAAAAAAATGAGTTTATTTTGAATTTAGATTTTATTTAATACTATTTATGATATCATTTAGTCTTTGCTATAGACTTTGAACAGCAATCGTCTTAATATTAAATGATTTCTCAAAAAAAAGTTTGTAATTATTTAGCAATTTGTTTACATATCAATAGTAATAACTTTTAGTAGTAAACAATTATTTATAAACTTTAGTCCTCAGAAAATATTTGTTTTAAAAGATTTAATATAATCAATTTATTAATGTAATATAATTGACAGATAGTAATAATAATAATATAAATATTTAGTATTTCTAAATAAAATCACTGTAATTAATTAAAACAATGAATGTTACTGTTTTATATGTATTTAATATTTAAAATAATTTAAATTATAGTAAAACTAAATTAAAATACTTTTATCCATAAAAATTAATTATATAAAATTTTGATTTATTATAAAACTACTATTATTATTAATATTTAAATAATGTTGAGTCGGCCTAAATTTGTTTGACAACAATATAGTTCAATGTTAATAATTATGTATTATATTATATTATTAGTAAAATATAATATAAAAGAAATTAAAATTAATAATTGAATGTCAATAACCAATTTTTAATCTTATAAATTATAAGTTATATATAATAATTTAATAAATTTAAATATTGCAATAAAATTTCATTTATAATAAAATTTTTATAATAAAATTAATAAACGCTTCGATTATATTTAAAACTTTTTTTTTGACATAAGTGTGTTGATCTACTTCTACACTATTAATAATTGATATGATAATACCTGTACTAATTTATCAGTTATAATATTATTATTTTTTACTTTCAAATAAAATAAATTAAAATTTTTATTAAATGTTAACTTAAACATATGTTAAAATATTTAAGATTATTTAAATTAAATGATCCGAATTTTTATAATTTATTTTTTTAAAAATCTCTTAAAAATTAATATCTTATATTACAAATGATTACATAATATAAATTAATTAAATTTTTAAATATAAAGTAAACAAACCGATGTGTCAATCATTAATGGTATGGGTATGAGAACCAGTGGTAAAAACCAGGCAAATATATAGCTCCTAATGGCCCACAAGTACTTAATTGACGGCATATTGAGTGCGATGAATGAGTTTCGGGTCTTCAATCTCGTCGTCCAATAAATAAAATGTAAATAATAAAAGAAAACTATAGTATTTAGTCTTATATAATAACCAGGGATTCATTAAATAGCAATAATTTTGCATAAATTAATATGTATTAAAAATACATTCAAATTGATATTATTAATTTTTCAATAATAATAATAATTAAATATCTGTGACATAATAAGTTGGCATTTAATTGAAAACTGTTCTCACAATTACCAATGAGACCACTATTTATGTCTTTAAACATATCTATAGTTAGGGCAACTCTCTTCACGTGCTATCATATTAGGACGTCACCAGTTATTTACTGATTGTGATGGTTGGGTTGGGTTGGGTTGGGTTGGGTACAGTTATCTTAAATAACTAACTCTACTATAATTTAGATGAAAGTTAATTTTTATTTAAATAAATATTATTCAATATATCCTAGATCTAAGTTACTATAATTTAATATTGTTAACTTTTTTTAGGTTTTTATTTATAATTTATTTTTAATTATTTAGTTTAAGGAGAATTGTTTTTTACTTTCAATTAAAATTATAACTTATACTAATGTTTTTGCCTATTATATGCTCCAATCATAGAGTTATGTTATATCAATAGCTTATATAAACATTGTAGACCTTTACCTATCAAAATATTACTGTACATGTGTACTAAAATAAACAAAATTTTATTTTTTACATTTTAAATAGGATATGGATATTTATATATTATTGTATTAATCAATGAAGTATTTCATAATCAAATAACAATTACTTTATATAAAATTGAATTGTATTTAATATTTATTGGGAAAAAATTGTTGATAAAAATAATACACTAATGCATCACAAGACATATGATACTAATTGCTATTTATTATTATTTGTTTAATTATTATAATTAAGTATACAATTAAATGGTATTATCGAGTGTTGTTACAATATTACGTACAAAATATATGATTTATGATAACACTTCACTTAAATTTTTCTAACAAATGAATAAATAATATTAATTAATTATTAATTAATTAGTTAAGAAATTTAGTATTTTTTATATCGATATAATATTTTATCATAAAACTATTTTTTATTGATAATTTCAAAACCATGTTTTTAATTTTTTTATACATTAAATTACATTTTGATTGTACATTAGATTCATATAAAATCTTACAATCCTATGACATTAAAATTGATGCCTAAAATAAATTATTATAATTGCTACTTTTATTTTATAATTTATAAACTTAGATATTAAATACTTATCTTGAAAATTACTCAAAATATTTATGTTAACTAACATTTTAAAGACATATTAAATATGTAAATAATTTATTGACAAATTACATTTGCAATAAAATATCATTTATTTAATCTAACATAAATATATAATTTACTTAAAATAAAACAATATTATTAAAAATAATATTGTATTTACATGTTTGGGTTATTACACTATTAGAGAAATGATATAATTTATAATAATCTTTATATAGAAACTAAACAATAGTCTCAACTTTGGTCTGAAATGAAATGAAAATCAGTTTTATGTATATAAATGTTAAGATGTTTTGTTAAATATGATATACAAATATATTTCATGGACTTTGAGTTAATTATGAACAATACAGAAGTACTTGTATTTCATTAATAAGTAAAACCCCATAACATATACATTAGTTTAGAGTGAAATTAAATAAATGATAATTAAAACACACGACTTTTGAGATTATCATTATATTATTATTGTCATAATTTTTAGATTATAATAATAATTATATTTCCCAGGAGTATTGTTACGTATTTTTGCTTGGTAATAAATGATATAATAATAATAATAATAATAATTTGAAAATCGATATACAATTATGCAATTATACAATAATTAGGACACATTAGGTTTAATGTTTAGTCTCAAAAATTAATGTCAAACTATTGATTAGTTTATTTATGATAAACTGACAAATTTAGTTCACTATATATATGTTTATTTCAATAAAATACAGTATAACTATTGTGATTACTATTATAGCTATTTACATTTTTAAAATAATTTTTGCTAAATACATTAATTTTAAAATAATTATTTATATTAGTTTTTAACTTCTGTTAATTTTTTTATTTGATATATTTTTTATCGAAAAAATCATGTTAAATGTCATAAAATATCAATCAAAACACAACAGTAATATATATTATAAATATATCAGCGTTTTGTTGCATTAAGTGTTAAAAAAATTTAATGGATAACAAATTAGACAAACAATTGTTTTTTGAAAACCATAAATATTTTTAAAAATTAATCTTATGGCATATACGGTAATATTTAATATATTGCGAAAAAAATTATGAATTATTTTATATTTATTACAATTGTTATCATAATAGATATAACACAATATACTATAAAATATAATAAACAGTTTATTAAATCAATTTTATTATATTTGTTGATTAAAAAATTAGTTTTTTATAATAGTAATTGTTAGCTCTTTTATATGTTATTGAAATATTGTATTAAATTAAAATCTTACAATCTTTATGTATCATATTATTATTTTTTTACTAATATTCATTCTATTGAGTGTTTTATAAAATTAAATTTAAACATAATTTACATAAATATTATAAGTGTAATCCATGTTAATCATTGAATATTAATTAATTAATTCTAAACCTCCACATTAAAAAACATTAATTTATTAAAATATTTTTCATTAAATTTAAGTCAATAATTAATAATATAATTCTATGATAAAAAAAAGATTTTATTAAATTATTTAATTCAATCATTGATGAGAATTCCCCAGAAATTTCTAATAGTTTAATAAAATTAATTAAATATTGACTGACAATATTTTAACAAAAACAATAAAAACATCTCAACTTTTATATTGATAATTGTCATTATTATTATTATTATTATTATCATTACATCTATTATATTTGTGAATCTTATGATTAGGTTTTGTGATAATGAATTGAAAAATTCAAGTTTATTGACGAAACACAACGTTTTTTTTATATTTTATCACATCTTACTATTTATGTACTAATAAAGTGTGAAAACTATTACTACTAATATTATTATTATTAATATTATACGCAAAACTCTATTTTATTTGTGTATATCATTGAAGAAGTTTAGCAAACTTTCAATTGTTTCTCAAACGTTATGACAACAAACAACTCGACTCATCCCTTGCCTTATAATCTTAGGGATCAGTTTGTCCTTCGAAGACAATGAGTATATATTTTAGAGAAATTTTCACACCATTTGTCAGTTAGTTTCTTAAAGGGAAAGTCAAGCCCTGACATTAAATGCCTTCACATATACTGAACTCATCAGTTTATACCCATCCATACGTCTCATACATTTTAAACAATTTTTATTTTTAAATAATTATCATTAAATCTGTGACTTTATTTTAAAATAAAATAAACATAATTTATAACTCATATACATTTCATATTAATAGAAATGAATGCAACAATGGATGAGATGATAATTATGACGAATCCATTGGTGACACTATACAGAAGTGCCAGAAATTTGAAGACCAATGTCATAGTAGACGAAATGTTTTTGTTTCGCGGCGGAGTGTGGCCACTGGTGTCCATTTTGAGCTCATACCTAATATTTGCAATTGTGATCGGTCCCAAAATGATGGCTAACCGTAAACCATACGATTTGAGAGGTGTCATAACTGTCTACAACATATTTATGGTGGCATTGAATATCTACTTTTTCTTTGAGAGTCTCTACGCCTATGAGTTTGGCCGATCACTCATGAATTTTCAGTTCCCCGACAGTCAGCACCGGGACATAACAGTAGCTGAAATGAGACGTCTAACATTTGTCTACTGGTATTTTGTGTCCAAATTGGTCGACCTATTGGATACCATATTTTTTATACTACGAAAAAAGTGGACACAAGTATCACCATTGCATCTCTATCATCACGCATCGGTACCCGTATGTGTTTGGTTGGCCGTTAAGTTTGCCCCAACAGCCGGCGTGAACGGCATATTCCCGATTTTCAACTCAGCCGTTCACGTGCTTATGTACACATACTATGCACTGTCGGCTTTCGGACCGATCGTTCAGCCGTATCTCTGGTGGAAACGATACATAACACAAGTACAGCTAATCCAGTTCGTCATATTTTTCATCTATGGCACCACTTATGTCTTCAAACAGACCGGTTGGCCAACCATTTTGATCTGTACATCTGTAGCTCAACCGCCCGTCTATTTGGTATTATTTTCTTCTTTCTATTTGAAAACTTATTGCGAGTCCGCCACTAATAAAGTCATCTCCGGAGCTAAGTATCAATTGAAGTTAACTACCAGTGCTCATACAGATAAAACTCAGTCACAAATTATAACTAAACTAAAATACAACTAACTTTTTTTTTATAAAATTTTGTTTTTAATCTTTCATTTTTGAGTATATTGAAAAAATATATTTAAAATTTTAAAATACAATATATCATTATATTTATTAATACATATTTAAAACTTATTGCAAACATTTTAATTTGATCTATTTTATTATATATATATTTTAATTTTGTTATATTTTAGAAATATATTTTTTTAAATAACAAAATGAAAAAAGTATTATTTTGTAATCATCATTTAATTAAAGTAACACTTAAATCAATTGTTTAAAACATTTTATTAATATGTTAACTATAAATTTTAATAATGTTATACTTTCAAAAATATTGTAAATATTTTTTAATTTCACAAATTATATTCATTGAGCAATAATAAATAAAATCTATGATATTGTTAATGAATTTACAATAAAATTTCTTATTTTTAAATATAAATATAAGTTAAAAGTGTAAAACAAATAAATCTTATATTTTAATATTTAAAAACACAATAACATGTTTTATTATAGTTATAATATACTGTATATAAATTTATATTTACTTTAAGCTGTGAGTAAATATTATTTAAATTAAGTGTGAAATTTAAGATTTTTAAAACAATACGTTGTTTTTAATAATATATACATTTATTTATAGAAACGTCTAAGAAATATCTAAAATAAAATATTAATATTTTTCAAAAGTGCTACTTTAAGTTATATAAAAAGTTTTTAAAATTTTTAAATATAATAATTTGTTATAATGTATTAAATAATAATTGGCAATTATCAATTGCTACTTTAAATTACTACAATTGCTAATTATTTATTAATAGCAATTGTTAGAAAATTATATTATATTGTTTTTAAAAAGTACGTTTAATTAGCAAAAATTTTATATTTGTTTTTATTTATTTTTAAAAATGAAAGTACTTTTGGATTAAATATTACGAAATATGTAAACTATAAACAGCAAAACTTATACAATATTAATTAAATAACAATTATTTCAATTGTATTTGAGTTTTATTATAGATTTAATAATAATAATAATAATGAAATATTTGGGAACAGAATGTAAATTAAGTTCCGGTCATTTGTGTCCTTATATGTACTCAAATATTTCAATACTTTATTATATTATAATATTATTAAATATTGTATTATTTATGACATTTATATGATTTGCGTTATTGTTATACTAAAATTAGTAAATAATAAAAATAACATAATAATGCTAATTTTTTAATTGTATTTTATCTTATTTTTTCCTATTTATTTTCTTGATTTATTTATAATTTTTTATAAAATAATAGTAATTATATATATATAAATAAGTATAATATATATATTTAAAAAATAAAATAAAATACAATAAATATTTACATAAATTTACTAATTTTAAAAGTCATTGTATAACAATCAAAACAAGAGGTCCTTGTATTATATAGTATTGATTGTACAGTATTTTGATGGAGAAATTCATTTAGCATATAAATAATGACAACAATAATTCAAATAACGTGTTTGCAAATTAAAAACAATTTATTATAAATAATAATTTTTAAAAAGACAAATTTAGGGACAAAAAAAAGTTTTTTTATATTAAATGAGTTATGGATATGAAATATTATGAATCGCCTTTTAAGACAATATACTGCATGTTTGGAGACTTTCACTAAACTAGTGAAAAGTCGTCTATAATGTAAAGTCAATAGCGCTTAAAACCTGTATTTTTTAATTTGAAGGCCTTTTTTATATAAATAATTTACAGTACAATACTATAAATTTATGCGTTATTAGGTTTAATAAAAATTTCATACAAATATTTAATAGACTTCCTCTCTATCTCTCTGTCTCTGTCTCTATATATCTATCTCTCTTTCTTTCTCTTTCTAAGCATACCTGAGCGCCGATATCTGTAATTCCCTTATAAAACAATTAAGGTTATACTGTAGTTAGAAAAAAAGTAAACATTAGTTAAGCAACAAATCAGTGTTATATTATATATTTTTCATAACTTTATTAAACATTACATATTAAACATATGGGATACACAATGTTATTACACATACGTATTAAACAATTTTTTTTATTACTATATATATATAAGAAAGTCGTTGAAAGCTAATTGTATTTTACATACAGTAGTTAAAGGTCTTTATTAATGAAAACCCGACTCTTAAAAGGCTCTCAAAAATAAACTGTAAAAACAATTTTGTTTTTATAAAAAGAGTTAATTGATAAAAATTGATTGATTATTCAATAAATAAATAAATAAATACTCAATGATTATTCAATTTGTGTTTATAAATAATATATAATATTATTGTAAAAATTGTTTATAAACCTTATTAACGACAATCAACTAAGTGTTTAATTAAGTCAATTCATCCCAACTTTGAGGTAACGGATGAAAATAAATGATAGAATTGTGTAAAAAACAACATAAGTGTTAATTGAATGACTTTTTTCAATCAATTACTTGAAGGAAACAGTAGTATTGGTTGTGGGATGAAATGTCAGTCAATACAAGTACATCCATTATCTCATCTAATGGTGTCCTCCGATACTATTTATTTGATTTTTGGCGTGAAATGGGCGATCACCGGACCGCTGACTACCCGCTCATACGAGACGGCCCGTGGCTTATGCTAACAATTATGACCAGTTATTATCTGTTTGTCCATAAAATAGGTCCGAGTTTTATGAAATCTCGCGAACCGTTTGAATTGCGGTCAACGTTATTGATATACAACAGTGCAATGGTTGCGGCAAACGCTTACTTCTTCATTCAGGCGCTTCAATGGATTAAATACGGTTCAGCTTTGTTTGACTTTAGATTTCCGACAAAAGATGACCATTCGGTGGCCATTCAGCAACAGATCTGGTCTTTCTATTTGTATTATTGCACCAAATTTGTCGACCTCTTAGACACCGTGTTCTTTGTTTTGCGCAAAAAGTATTCACAGATAACTACTCTTCACGTCTATCATCACACGGCTGTTCCCGTATTGGGTTGGATGACCTTCTGGTACCGGTTCAATGTGCCGTCCATAACCTTATTTGCATTACTCAATTCATTGGTCCATATGGTTATGTACTCGTATTACGCACTGTCAGCTCTGGGACCACGAATCCAACCGTTTCTTTGGTGGAAACGATACATAACACAACTCCAGTTATTGCAATTCTGTGCGTTTGGAGCCTATGGTACTCTCGTTAAGCTTCTCCATCAGGGAACCTACCCGTCCTTTGCATTTTGGACCGCATATTCACAATCCATACTATTTTTCTATATGTTTATTAAGTTTTATTTCAAGTCTTACTGTAGTCGCAAAAGTGCTAAACTCGATAATAAAACACAATAATTGTGTTTAACTTATATATAGTAATAATAATTAACAATAAAATTGTAAAATTAGTTATTAGGATAAGATATTAAAATATCTTTATATTTAGACATTATTATATTTATATGTAATTGCTAATATATTGTAATAAAATAGATGCAATATAAACACTAGAAAGTTTTTTAAAAATAATTTTTTAATTACTAATTGTTATTAAACATTATTGATTTATTTTTGAGAATAGTAATATAAGAAAAAAATTATTTATTTTATTTTAAGATAATCGTAGTATTCATATAAATTTTGGTACGGTTTATCTAGTTGTAAATATAAATAAAATACTTATTAAACAGCAACAATTAACAATAAATTAGCAATAATTATTTTAAATTCAATTAAAATTTTATACAAATAATTTATAAGTTATATTCTAAAAATAACATGAGATATTATTGTTAGGGTATATATCAAAACTATTATTAAATTCTATCACTTTATTAAATTTTGATAATATGTTATAACTTATATTAAATCTATTTTCAACATTATATGAAATATGGTATTATTATATAGATATTCTAAAATCCATTACCGGTAATATACTACTGTTAACATATACAGTATCGGTACAAATAAATATTAATATTATATAATACATTTTATTTATATTTTATTTACATTTTATTATAGTTTAATACTTTATATTTATTATAAGTCGATAAATAAATTTTATTGTTGAGTGTAAAGAAATGTTTAATTCAATTCGGATGTTTATACAGTACTGGATTCAGTTATACAACTGGTATTCTTCCAGTACTGTTAGTACGTAATGAAAGTATAGCATTTAAAGCTTAGTGCCGCACAATAAACACTGCTACCCAAGCGAGAATCGAACTCACAATCCTCCGATCGTGAGGACGACTCGCCAGCTCATTGAGCCACTGGGCTGCTATGGTTTGTTACCAATAGTTACACTCAATTTCAATTTCACAATCGTTTTACAATATTATTATTATATAAATTAAATTTATATGTAGATATATAATATACAATAATTTTATTTTCAGTAGTGAATGATATAAATACTGTATATGATAATTAACATAATAAAAATATAATAAAAATAATGATCAAGAATTGTGTATTAATTATTGACAATTCAACAGAAAATGTATTTATTTTTAATATATTTGATAAATCAAAACAAATAAAAATATTATTAACTATTTTTTATTTACAATCAAATGTAATGCAATTAGACTTAATTTTAAAACTATATGATTTGATATCATTAAAACAATAATTTTGTGTATTATTCATTATTTTTATGATAATAATATGAAGTTCATTAGATTTACTTCAATAATATACCATGATAAATTATTGATTGTTATTTTTTTATATTGTGACATTTATATGAAAACAACAATTTTACCCAACATATACAGTATATATTTATTGATAACAAAATATATATCAATAGTTTTATTTATTTATATTTCAATGTCAGTAAATGTTTAATTTTCAGTTTTTTTGTGATACAGAATTACAGAATTTACAATAAAAATATTATATTTGTATTTTCAAATAATTACAAAAATGTTTCAATTTCTTAAAACTAATATTATTTCGTTGTAATTGAAATTCAGTTTAATTTTAATTAAAATAAATATTTGGTCCACAAAATTAATTAAATTTCTTTTAAAAATATCAATTTCGTCATATAACCTTATATTATTATATTAATACTAAACTGTATGTTTGATACAGTATTTGTAAATAAATTTAAATATTGCAATTTTATGTAAATACAACAAAAAAATATTTTTTAAATATGATATATTTATATTTACATATATATTTAAATGTAAAGTTAAACTACTGAATGTCACGCATGACTTAGTATTCAATATTCAAATATTATCTACAAAATTAATTATAAACTAAATTAAAGTCTACTTTAAGTTTAACATTGTTTTTGGGAATTTAATTTCATTTATTTTATTAAATGTCAATAAGTGACAGACCATCCGTGATTGGTATGTCTGCCAGTAGTAATAAAAAAGGTGGTATTGTAACCAACTCGGCTGATAATAATCCACAGATATTTAGTCGCTCGTCAACAGTGGCCAACTCAAAGAATTCGGGTCTATCGGTACATTCTGGAGGACAGGTCGATGTGCTTATGGATGTCAACGCCAATTGGTCGGTACATTCAATGCCACTCATACCGAAAGTATCGACAAAATTTTGGCGAAACATATTGTTTTTACTTATGTTACCGTTTGTATTGACCGGTGCACCCATACTAAGTGCCCTATTTTACTCCCGTACTGATAATAGTCACTCAATTAACACTACATTCAAATGGTTGCGATCCATATTTTCAAATCTATTACTACTACCGCTAACTATACTATCATTAGTTATAACGACAGCACTAAATGGTTGGCTTATGTATCTGTGGTTTCAAATATTATACGGATTATTCATTTTAGGACAATTTCCCTTATATTTTATTGATCTTCTAACTGATCTCTTTGAAGTTATTCCTCTTATTCTGGCAATCAATTTGTTTTGGCTTAAAGGTTACCACATTAAAGATATCATTACTGAATTGGATACCTATCATATAAATCATACAAAAATGTTTAACCCTTTAATAGTTATCATTAAGTTAATGATAATTATTGGCATTTGTTTATCACATCATATCATAGCTTTTTTTACATTTCAATGGCGCCTTCAGTTTGGATACACTTTTGATACTTTTGGAGAATTTCTCGGAAAGTTACCGCACCGGGTGGTCAACACATTGCTCATACCTGTCTATATTGGTTTTGCATTAGTAAGTAATTTATTTTGAAATAAATAATATTAATATTTTATTTTTATAAATAAAAAGGCTATAAACTCGAGAATCAAGCAATTGAATGACTACATGGATCTAATGGTGACGGCATCGGAAATACCCGATATTATACATTTACGAGAGATTAAAACACTGTTCAAAAGTAACACCCGATTGACTCAACGGATCAATTCAGCCTTCAATTTGGTTATGAGTACAGTGTTTGGTCTGTTTTTATTGCAAATCTCAATCGACGGCTTCTATACTTTCACATCGTTGCTAACGTACACCAGTTTAGTCAGGATAGAGACCCGGAGCGATACAACCGATCAAAACAATGACAATCTATTGCGCCAAATGTTGCGCTGCATATGTGCCGACGTATTGGTCATAACTATGCGGTTCCTATTGATCGGTGCGACAGCCGTACAGATGATGTCCGTCAACACTGAATTACGCTCAACGCTCATACATTTCAACGATCTGTTCACTCAATTCACTCATATTATACAACCAGTTGTCTATAGATCAGTAAGTTTTTTAATCATATCATACACACAATAGATTAGTTATAATTAGAGTTATAATCAGCGTTCCCAGAGAGAAAATTTCTCTAAAAATCCCTCCAATTTTCCCGGAAAATATGGAAAATATTTTATTTTCCCTCCATTGATCGTTAGAAAGGAAAAATATATTTTATATTCTTAAATAAATAGTACCTAAACTTAAATATTTTGCAAATTTAAAAATCCAATAAATTTATACTATTTATCAATACAACTTAAAATACAGTTTAATATAATATTTGTTTTTCAAATATTATAATAAAATGTATTGTTTAGAGTTTAATAGGTGGTAGTATAGGGAAATAGATTGCCTGGAATTCCCAGTAAGCATTGGGAACATAAAGAACTTTTGGATTATAAAACGAGAGACAGAATCTGATCTAACTCTGCAAATAACTAACTTTTTTTAGACTTGAAATTATATTTTATTTAAGTAGTAATTAAACAAATTGTTTTAAAAACTGACTTAACCTTTGATTTTTTTAAATTAAAATAGTATCGAATGTTGAAGTATTATATAAAATCTGTGTTAACCAAGAGTGACACACCGGCACACCTACACATCGCCCTAATATCTAATCTACCGTTTCTCAGATCTCGATTATTGGGTATCACTAATTAAATTTGTCTGCAAAATAATCATTATTTTTTACAATTGTATAATTCAAGATATTATGCAAATATTTAAAATATTATATTAATTATAAAGTCATCAATTATTTTATTAGATGTATATCATTTTGTTAAATATTAAAATTATTTTATTAATAAATTAATATTTTGTTAAAAATAATAATCTAAAATTGTTCAAATTATTTTTTATTATTATTCATCTAAATATAAAATTTTTATATATAATGGTAATTACAGTATATACTTAAGCTAATCATAATTCTACCATATTTGATTAATTTGATTAATAATAAATTATGCAAATAATTTTTTAATATTTAATTAATAATTTAATTAAGTAATTTTATACTTGAAAAACACCTCATTTAATATAATAAAATTATTTGTTGCTTTATATTTATATTATGATTAATATATAAATAATACATTAGTTATAACATTTTACAATCTAACCTCACATTTATCAAACTCATAATTTCTGTATAATAAAGATGGCATTTGTATGACTATTCAGTCTAATTGTGACTTTAATATGAATCAAGTTTTATAAATTGGATATAACTTTGTTTAATAAACTATATTAAACTATTAATTGAAATTAAATATATTTATTAACAATATTATTATTAAGTAAATAACATTGAAAACAATTATCACCGATTTTTGTTAAAATAAATTATTATTTTTATCATAATTAACGGTTAATATTAATAAAAGAATTTTGTTTATAGTTTGACGAGAAAAATACAAAAGTATAAAATGATATTCAATTTTGACTGACAATTGATATCATAAATATATCTATAAAAAAGTATATTTAATGTGTATAAATAAAACCAGTGAAAATGCTATGAGAATTGACACAAACAAACTTTAATGGCATAAAATATGTTCGCACTTTATTATAGAATATAATTTAAACTTATCAAGGTATCAAATGTTTCATTACATCAAAATAAACTTAACTATATATATATGAGGTATCAAATGCTTCATCATGACAAAATAAACTCAACTATAGTCATGTAGGGTATCAAATGCTTCATCATGACAAAATAAACTCAACTATAGTCATGTAGGGTATCAAATGATTCAGCATGGCAAAATAAACATCTATAGACATGTGAGGTATCAAATGTTTCAGTGACTAAATAAACTTTTTTTGTCATGTATGGTATAAAACAGATTTATAAAATAAATTACTGCATTACTTCTATATTAATATAAATCTTAGAATTACATACATTAGCATACATTACCATACATTACCAAACCGCCATTTTTGAAAAAATAAAAACTGAACTATTATATCTTATTTTTGATGTTCATGCAATTCTAAAAGTTAAAATTTTTACTTAAATATTTTTTATACTTTGGCCGCCATTATATCTAAGTTCCCTATTTTTAATGTTGATCCCCTATACCTTATTTTTGATGATATAACCGAAACTGAAATCAAAATTTCAAAATTTGCAAAATGAAAGCGATAGACACACATATATATAGATTTGATTGAATCAACTTTTTCTAAAAAAGTTTGTTCGAAAATTTGTTTGAATGTTTAATATAATATTATAAACACATTTTTACTTAAAATAATTTCATAACTGATTATTAAAAATGTTAGTTCAAAACATTTTATCATAAGTTGTTATAATTATAAATACAACATTCAATTAGTTTTTAGAATAAAGTAATTATTTAAGACATTTTTATTAATTTAAATTTTAAACTTGTTTTTTTAGTAAAATATATGAATTGAATTGATTTTAATATAAAAATTATTGTTTGAAAGTATTTATTGATATAAAATCATTTGCAAAATAGGCGGAACTAGATTTTAGGGAATAACTTCTCTCTGGATTGGAATTTAAAAAAAAAATATTTAATATGTAAATATGGTTTTCTGGGACGAATACATTAGTTTTGCTACTTTGTATGTATACTGGCACTGGTATGCTAGCACCAGGATGTTCTATATCTCATAAACAATAGGAGATAGGAAAATTAATTAAAAAACAAATTATACACCATTTAAAATGAGTTGACACGTGTTTTGGCAATTTTTAAAATATTAATTTTCCGCCTATTTTGGAAATGATTTTATATATTTAGACATCTATTAATAGCATTATACTCTAATTGTAAACTTTACTGTCTTAGAGTCTAACAATTGAATAGATGTGTTGAAAAATATGAACTTCATATACAGTATTATTATATATTATATATTAATAATATGACATTAATTTTATCATTGATTACACCCAACAATCAATGAGACTCTAATCTTAAAACTCGACTGTTTTCTACTGTTGATTGTTTATATTAAAAATATGTTAAACCATACTTTAAATGTAAAAATGACAATAAAATGACATAATTATAGATAATATTGTAATCTTTGGTCAATCTATGATTAATTGCAAAACAAACTATAATTGCATTGACTTCTAGAAAAAATAGTCGACTAGCAGTTGATTCAATTGTCTATAATATTATAGTTTGTTTTGCAATTAATCAAAGATTAACCTAAGATTACAATATTGTTGAGTTTAATATTATCTATAGTTATGCCCTTGGTCATTTTTATATTTAAATTATGGTAAACAACATATTTAATATAAACTGTTAACAGACGAAAACAGTCGAGCTTTAAGATAGTCTCACAAAAAATGCAATATTCAATACATTAATAATTTATTTGATTCAATATTTTTAAAATATATATTAATATAAGTATTATAAATACTGTATATTATATATTATATGATTATCTAATATATAAACGACAATTTTATTGATCAATGATGACTCCAAAATTATTGATCATTTTTTGTCTGAAAAATTTATTAATTTAATTTAATAATAACTGAAATCATAAGATTTATTTTAATCTAAAATTATTTATACATAATATCTAATAATGAAAAATTTATAAATATTTTCAAATCAATAAAAAATAATACAATTATATCATAAACATAGGTATATTATATTTTTTCTACTACTATATTAATAAATATTTAAAACATGTTTTATTATTATACTTATAAATCCTACTTATTAATGTAACAATAATTGTTATAAAATGTTTTTTTTGTGTCAAAATATAATAAATAATATAATTAATTAATTAATTATATTTAGTTGTCTTTGTCAAACAATTCTAAAATATTAAATTATCAAAAATAAAACAATTAATAATTATTTTAAACTTTAGAAAACAAAAACAAATAAAACAAATCGCCGACAGCTATATTAAATTCCGACTGTCCTCAGGATTTATGGCACCTTTAAGTCCATTGAATACCTGTTTATGATAATTATCGATAGCTTATCGACAAAATTGTATTCAAGTAAATACAGTATTTTTTGGGAAAAATATCAATTAATGGGTTTATATGATAAGTATTGCCAGTAGTGGACAAAATAATAAAAATATATTTATTTTTTCAGTTATTTCCTATAATATTATTGGTTGTGGACTTTTGATTGGTAACAACAAACAGAAAACAAAATCTTGAAAAATAGCCTTGAAACATTCAATACCCTCAATATATTATTTATAATGCACTGTATTATTAGTACATACAATACAGGTATTTGTCTGTATTGGTTATGGCATATACTGTATATATATGTGTGTGTATGCATGCATGTATGTACTACTACCTGAGAACTTTGAATATAAAATATAATAATAATAATACCTGAAAGGTAAGTGTCTACACATGTTGTGTCTCCCGGAGCAACCATCAAATGGGATATATGCGCACAAATGTATTGGCAAAAACATATATACATTTTTGCTCAACATTTATATTATATACATATAATACATTAAATGAAACATTAAATATCTCAATAGTAATAAATAAATAAAATTATAATAACTTATCATCTTTTTTGTTTGTTTGTTACATAAAATGAAAAAATTATATTTATTACAGCCATAGTTGAATAGTGTATTTCCCTAAAAAACTGTGATATTTAATACTATTTGTATAATCAAAGAGCTATTAATTTTATCTCAAAAAAAAACTTTTGTTTATATTTACTATAATTTATGTATTGATAAAAAATATTTTTTTTATAAACATATAATGTTTATTATGTAATAATATTTACAGTATTATTAGTAAATGTGTTGAAACCATATGATTTTAATTTTTTTTACAAATGAATGACAGCCAAACAAAAATCATTTTAAAAATTGTAATAAAATAAATAAATAATAATATTATTTATCAATTATTTTTGTTTATCATCTATTTTGTTTTATTATTTTTGTGTTATTTTTTAAATATAGTTTTTATAAGAGTGATTATTAATAATTATATTTTTGTGTTTAATGTTTAATTATAGTAAGTATAAAAATTAATTAATTATTTGATTATATATTTGTAAAATTATAATTTATAGAAATGAATTAAAATTAGTATAAATTTATATTATATTTTAGTCATTATTTATATTAAATATTCGATCTATTCATTCAATTGACTATATTTGCTATAAAATATAAATTATCCCTAAATATTGTGTCAATATTGTTGTTAGCATTTCCTTTATAGCACTGGATATCCTATTTAAAAAACAGGACTTTCGTTAAATATTAGGCTATGAAATCATTTTTACTTTCAATCTTTTTTGATGTTTAGTTAGTGAGACACAGAAACTTCCTGAAACTTTCAAATATATAGCCCAGAAATATTAACCTAGAAATTAAAATTATTGTTGATTTAAGCAAATATTTATAATAAATAAAATTATAGTATAGATTATGCTTACCGTATAATCCCGTATATACCTCCTGGCCATCAGGGGCTATATGTGAAAATATGAGGTAATAAGTGAGATATAGCCCCCCCTAACAAATGATTAATTTAATGAATTCACAAATAGCCCCACTGTTGAAGTTTTTGAATATCTGTAGATAAAATTACATTCAACCATATCATCCAATGGTTTCCTACCCCACGACTTTACATATAGCCCCAGTGGTGCGGTATATGTGAAATACAGCCCATACCAAATGTATGAAATGATTTTTAAATTTCAAAAATTTGTGAGGAGGTATATACGTGATTATACTGTATATTATTATTGTAGATTACGTTAATATATTTATAATGAGAAAATTATCTATAAATTAATTTAAAAGACAATATACTTAATAAGCTTAATAATATAAAAAAAAATCATAAATATAAAAAATTAAGTTATAAATTATTAAATTAAAATAATTTTCTAACAATATTATATTAATCATTTCATTAGTGAGTCATATAATTGTTTTTTGTTGTTAAATTTTAACAGATAATTGCAAATAATTTAATATTATATTTGAAAATTTTGTTTAGTTTGTGTCATTGTTCTTATAGGGTTTTTTGTTAATTAATATAAGCATTGTTTATTATAAATACCTACAATACATATGAATTATTTTGCCATTTATTTGACAATAAAACATATAATAATTATTATTTTGTTAATTTATTGTCTGCTTAAATATTAATGACATTAGACTTATTATTGGTTTGCGTGAATCAAATATGTTATTCAATATAATCAAGTTTTCTCTAAATGTTTATTATAATAAATATTTTATTTTAGTTAATCTTTTGAATATATTTTTGCACTTCAATACAATGTTTATTTTATCGCAAAAACAAATTACTATTAATAAGTTATTTAATATTAATAATAATAAATGATATTTAATATATTGTATTACTTATAATAAATTTATACACATATAACTTATAAACATTTCTTGATACATAAAAATACAGTATAAAATGTCAAATATTAATTATAAAGATAACTTGAAACAAAGATATAATATACAATACAATGATAAATATATAATTTTTAGTCTTATTTTTTATGTTTAAGTAATTTAATAATAGAAATTATTATTTTACTGTTAATTCATTGTTTATAATTATGGTTATTAAATATCTTAATATAAAAATAATAATAAAGTTTTTCATATCAAAATATTAATTTCAAACCATTTTTTTTGTTAAAATACTAGACTTTAAACTTTTTAAATATTTTTTTCACTTATCTTTAATTCTACATTAATATTGTTACTTAATATTTGTACCGTAAATGTAATCAATATTTACTATCGGATATGATATTATCAAATAACACTTTGATTTTAAACTTAATTCATATCTTAAATGCTTTAATACATGAGTTGATATATTTAATAATTATTATAATAATACTTGTGATAATATATTGAGATAAAGTATAAAAACACTTACATTTGATTGACATTTAATTTATTATTATATGATCTTATTTTCAGTTTCATTACCATCTAATACTAATCATCAAACTAATAAAAAATTGGAGTTTAATTTGTGTCAAATTATGAATTCAAAATATATTTTCGACTAATATTGAAATTTTGGAAAATTATTAATCGTAATAATTAATTATCGTAAACAATATACTGTATATAAAATCATGAAACAAATGTTTTAAATCAAAATTATTTTATGTGAATCTGAGATATATTTAACTATAATTATTGTAAAAACATGAAAATAACGTTAAACAGTGATATTCAAAGTAGTGATAATCTTTCGATAATCAATGGCCAACACAATGACTCAGAACCCGTCGGTATTAAAGTGGCCGCTATTGACGAGTCATTGCTTTTACATCAAACTGTAGACATACTATTAGCGGGCAATACGGACACAAAGTGTGAAGTGGAGTTGACCGGCACTTGTCTTCAATACCGATATCGGGATAACCGACTAAAAGATAAATGCAAAATCATATATGTTGTCGATATAATCGGCTGTTCTGTTAGTGATGCCACAGATGAGTCCAAAGTTGTCCTCAATATCATTGCCTATCGTATACGTCGTGGTCGGCGTAAACGAAAGTCAGTAAAATTAGTATTCAGTGGTTACGGGAGTCGTGACCACAATTACGAAGAGGCCATTAAATGGAAGCGAACAATAATGAGTCTAAATTACGGTCCATACGGTATCACTGGTCACGGCCGACACAAACCGCTAATGTTTATCGTAAACCCTAAGAGTGGTCGCGGGCGGGCACTCAAGATATTTGAGGACTTCGTAAAACCACTGTTGAAGGAAAGCGAGACGTTATATGAATTGCAAATCACAGATCACGCCAATCATGCATTGGAACTCATGAGAGATACGGATGATCTCACCAGATATCGGGCTGTAGTTGTCGTGTCTGGCGATGGACTACTCTATGAAGTGGTCAACGGTCTGACTAAGCGCATGGATACCATAACTGAGGAACGTTTGCCCGTGACGTTAGGTATAATACCTGGTGGTTCTGGTAACGGATTGGCTCATTCAGTGAATCAGGCATTTCTTAACCATCAGAAAGCAGTTGATTCCATATATGACTGTGTACTACATGTGCTTCAGGGACATCCATTACCCATGGATTTGGTACGCGTAACGACTGAGCAAAATGTTTATTTCTCATTTTTATCACTCGGTTGGGGACTAATGGCCGATATCGACATCGAGTCTGAACGGCTCCGGGCGTTAGGAGAGCCGAGATTCACTATTTACGCACTCTATCGGTCTTTTGCCTTACGAAAGAACAGGGCTCGACTCAGTTATCTTCCGACACAAACCGACTCATCGGATGTTCCTGTTTTAGCCGAACCGGTTGGCAAAGATTGGGTAACAATTGATGACCAATTTATTCAGATTTATGCCTCCTATCAATCGCACATAAATTCAACGGCAATATTTGCTCCCGAGGCCACACTAGACGACGGTATTATTTGGCTGCTATTTTTACGAAGTAAAGTTAGCCGTCGTCAGGTCATACAGTTTTTATTGGCACTGGAAAAAGGCAGACACCCGGCACTGCCCTACGTTGACTTTGTCCCGGTCAGGGCTTTCCGTATAGAACCGTATAATAATATCGGCAAAATGACTGTCGACGGTGAACTGGTCGAGTCGGGTCCCATACAGGCCGAAGTTGTGCCCCGTATGGCCACTATATTGACCCGATAGTTGTGTCACATGAATCGGGAAATTGTTATTTATTTTTCTAAGTTGTTTTTAAACTCATTTTTATTGTTTTAATTTTAATAATAAATATATATTGAAAGTCTTTGATAACCTCATAGATAGGTCTCGATATACACTACAAGTAATACAAGTAAATGATATTTTGTAATAATAATAATAATTAATGAAATAATTATTTTTTCAAATAATCATTTTTATAAATATAAAATAACTATAATTTTTTTATAAAGCATGATAGTATTAAGTTTATATTTATTTATAAATTATTATTATTATTATAATTAGATATTGTTAAAAACAATATGTGAACTAGACAAACTGTGAAAAATAATTAAATATTTTTAAATATGAAAATATTATTTATGAAAAATATGTATTTCTAATAATAATTATTGTAATAAAATTTATTAAATGTCATTCAGTTTAATTTTAATACCATTAAAAATAGTTATAATATTATTGATAGTTTGCTAAAAGTTGACTAACCATCGGTTCGGGTCAATGACCCGGAGTAAACTTATTCAACAATTAAAAGGTTTGATTTTGATTGTGTTTCGTATATTTATTTTATTATCTAAAATTTTAATATTAATTACTAAATGATATACTAGTGATATACTGTATATCAATATTTTCAGTGACGTTTACTAAACATTTGTATAAAAAATAAATTATAATAACTATACTAAACTATAATAAACTATATTAGTTTAAAACTTTTAACAATTAATATGATTTGACAGAAAATTACTGTATTATTAGGCAAAACTTTATATATTGTGTAATATTAATATGAATGTCATGTCATAGATGGCTACACGTGTTGTTTCACATTTTCCAAATGTCTAAAATTATTTTATTTAATCAAAAAATTTATTATTACAAATTAATTTACAATATATACTAACTATAATAAATTGTATTTGAATTGTATTTGTTATATTTCAATATTATATAAGTTTTTTTGCAATTTTATCAGTAGAAGTTTTATCATTAGTGTATCCATTAAAATATAAGACAAATAAATGAACATGAGCATATTTTAGTAATTTTAGAAAAAAACTAAAATATATTTTTAAATGCATCTAGCACACATACTGTAAATTATTAAATAAAATATAGAGTAATGAAATTTGAGAAACTCTCTCATTAGTGATAAGTGAAATTAGCGCTAAAATTTACACCAAATTTGTTAATTAAGTTATGGGACACAACATATGTTGTCTAAATATTTACTTTAAACACACATTTGCTTTTGGACTCATCACTAGTGATCCACAAAAAGGTCAGACATTGAAAAATTAGCTAATCGTTTGTCGGGATATTATAATCATTGGTTTAGTTTAAGCATTATTTATAATTTGCTGTTATTTGTTACTATGAATATCATATTTGCTTTTAAAGAGCTCTCTCTCTCTCTCTCTCTCTCTCTCTCTCTCTCTCTCTCTCTCTCTTTCTTTCTTTCTTTTAAGAACTATTACAAAAAAAAATAATATTAAAAATCTAATCAATGAATATTTTTTAAATATTACTATTTTAGGTTTACTAATTGTTTATATTCATTAATTTGATATGCAATTTAACTCTATATTAATTTTACTGTTTAATCAATTAATCATTATAACATAAATTAATAGGCTTACCGGTAAAATTTATTTATACAACTAATACCGTAAACTCATATTTATCGCTTATATGAGTATCGATAAATATCATATGCAAACATAAAATGTAATTTATTTTAAATATAATACACTTTTATGCAAATGATACACATTATTGGTGTATGTCCTCCCTGTGCTCTCTATCACTCTTTTTTTCTCACTCACACCTATCAACAATTGCATTCTTGTTTTATATGATAACCACAATAGTCAACAACAGTAATGATAGACTATATAGTATATACCAATCACCTGTTTTAAACATTGTAATTGTTTAGTGATGTATACACTATTTAAATGTATCACAAATAGTGCCGATAATCTCTCTTTCCTCATTTTTCCTCAATCTATCTATCTATCTATCTATCATACCTCAGCTGAGTTATACCTATACAAAAAAATCAGGAGTAAAACAAGAATTTTTAAAAATATATTTGATAGCACCTGTATAGAGAGCTCTGTTAGTTTGTGTGCTATAATATAAATTAAGTGTCTTGAGATGAGAGGTGAGAGAGAGCCACACACACCACACACTGGGAGGTAAAAGATGATCGGCTTTTCCTTTGCCTCGAATGCCCTTTTCATTGTTCTCTAGGCGTATAGTTATATGACGAGCCCGCGGGTCGGGCTCTCTGAGCCCATCGCACACAACAACATCACCGAAAAAAACTTATTTTAAAGATATTGACGGCAGTGTTATATCCAGAAAATAAATGTTTTCTATCATTTTTTTTAAACTTAAATTATATTGTACTATATTTTACAGTACAGTGCATGTATGCATATCATCTACCAGTGCACTAATTGACTTCCAGTGCCATACAAATACGTATATTATTTTATTGACCACTTTTATGATCAAAACCTAATTTCCTGAGTTATACATGCAATTCATATGAACCAATCAATCCCTTATTAGATAGACATTCCTCTAAATAAATATACACTTAATCCCAAACTATTTGATTATTTATATATATATACCATTCGTCTCCCAAACCATCCAAAAGGCGGTAAATATAAAGCACACAAAACTAACATAAAATCGTTTTCAAACAACTTAAAAGTTATCAAAACGTAAGTATTTTTTATATAAAATTATTGATAACATAATGCCACTCAATGGCTAAATAACAATGTTTTTAACGTGTTTTCAACTTAAAGTAATAACAATAGTCTCGCAAATGTGTTTTAAAATAATATATGTTTTGTTTGTATTATAGATAGCCTTATAGACAGCTCAAGCATTGTGTTGTATTTATTATATAATTTTATATTGAATTGCTTTATGTATTTTCATATATAAATACTTATGTGATATAACTTATAATATTGTTGTTTAATATATCATACACACCAATAGCACCGGCATATGTGTGCTCGCGTGAGGCAACTGTTAACGCAAATGTCACGAAATCTTATGGCAAATTTGCCTCTCAAACGGGCCGAGTAGGCCGACACTACCTGTGCTTACAAAATGTTATATCAAAGGAACAGACCTTTTATTCGGAAGGTTTTAC
Organism: Oppia nitens; assembly: GCF_028296485.1. NCBI lineage: Eukaryota > Metazoa > Arthropoda > Arachnida > Sarcoptiformes > Oppiidae > Oppia > Oppia nitens. The sequence continues at coordinate 8,911,776 of NW_026533221.1, read as the reverse complement.
AACAAAAAATTATTTTGTTTTGTGAACCACACGATCAAAAAGTTTGCATATCTATAATATATGTCTTATATCTTATATAATTCACTAAAATAACTGCTTATACAGTACAGTATATGATCAGCCTATGTATGCACTTGTAGTGTGTGTGTGTGTGTGTGTGTGTGTGTGTGTGTGTGTGTGTGTGTGTGTGTGTGTGTGTGTGTGTGTGTGTGTGTGTGTGTGTGTGTGTGTGTGTGTGTGTGTGTGGTTGTATTAGTGGCACTAAATTAGCCAAATCGATAATCACGCCTATTGTATGTGTTATTAATTGTATAATTGGCACACAAACCACACATTTTATTAGATAGTGAGGACCCACAGCACCGACGCTTACCATATGAATGGTAATACCAGAACAGATAAACACATAGATATGTGTGGTATGAGAGGAGAGAGAGAGAGAGAGAGAGAGAGAGAGAGAGAGAGAGAGAGAGAGAGAGAGAACTAAAATATTTTGACTATATTTATAAATGTTATGAGAAAAAAATTAGTGATTTTGAAAGCACAGGTGGCCTCTAATTAACATCATTTTGCTACTGAACTCTCACATAATTTTTTATTTATTATTTTAAATGAAATAAAATTTTGTGAATTATTATCTTTTTATTAATTTATTTATTATCTGTATTTTTGAGGATAAAAAATACAAACAATGCGTGAGTCTTGTGATTCAATCAATGAGATTCTCTGGTAAATAGTTTATTCAGTCAATTGTGTTTTAATAATATTTATATTATGCAAAATAAATATACATTTAGTATTAATTATAAACAATTCGTGAATCTAATTAAATTTTTATATAAAATTATTAATTTTTATATTTTAAAATTCCTTGATATTTTTTGCCAAATAAAATTTTAATATGACCATCATTATTGCATAATTATTATTATACTGTATATAAAGATTATTAATTGTTTTAATTTATGTATATAAATATTTATTTTTTTAATGTGAAATATATTCATTATACTGTATTTATAACTTATATTTAAAAATGCAATATAATTGTTAGCACGGGTAGCATAAACCACGATTTGGTATGACATCCCCATCAATTCAATATGTGTTTATATGTCAGTTATTGTGTGTTAATACAAATGCAGTAAACAAATATTAATTGAAATATACTCATTGCCAATATTATTATTTTTTAATTCATGTTCAAATAATAAGCAATTTTTAGTTATTATTTTAAATACCATGTATTAGTAATACACATTGTCTTTATTTTAATCATTTATTTAACAATTTACTTAAAAATATTCTCACATTTATACTAAATAACTATAATTTATGACAAAATTCAATATTTCAATTGTCTTTAACTATAAAAATGTGTATTATAGAAAAATAATTATTAAAATATTAGTTTTAAAATTATTTCAAAAGTTAATTTCAAAAAATCTCATAAAATTTGCCAAATAAATTTTATATGTTGACAATTAATTTAATAGTTGATAACATAACTTAGCTTATAGCAAAATAAAAATATAATTACCCAAAATGATATCAATATAAGCTATAATGTAATAACAATAATCATAAATATAAAAAAATAAAATTGCTTTCACTAAAATATTTTAACTTTAAAAAAATAAAATTATACTGATAAAATGATTTTCTAAAATATATTTGTTTACATAAAATAGATGTACTGTCTATCTTATGTACAAAATAACAGGTATATCATACAGCAATAAACATATATATATATACTGTACTGTATATGGGTTTCAAATAAAAGTTATGATCATTGACTTTACTGTATAATAAAGTGCAACAAATTATAAGTGACAGAAACAGAGAAAAATCTCATTTTAATCGCAGCGAATAATATATTGTATACTTATGTTATCATTAAAATATATTTTTATTTAATAAAATCATAATACAGATATTATATTCAATAATAAACTAAAGTTTATAACTTAAATGCATTGGCCATTCATAAAAATACTTATACTGTATACAGTGTATAGTGATATATTTACAGCAGATATTTTAAAATGAAAAAATAAATTTTTAAAAAATCTATTGACGATAATTACAATAAATTTTCTACAACTTTAGATATTTATATTTGATATTATTTTTAATGATAAATATATTTTAGTTATGGGATAAAAGCATATTATTAAGTATAGATCCCTTCACACAAAGTTCATTTAGCTTACAATATACAGTATTTAAGTTTTATTACACCATTAGTTTGCAAATTAAAAGTTATGCAAACAATCAATTTCGGGCAATATTAGAGTGACAGCGCTGTTAATTATATCTCAATGTATGAATTGTAGTAAAATTGCTATTTAGTAATAGACTACTATTACTACTAATACTACTACAGTATAAGTAATCAGTGTTGTCCTAATTATGTCCAAAAAGTATCTCATTATTTAGTTATAATAATAATATGCGTGACTCCTGAGCGCACTAAATGAATGTTTTTAGTTTTATTTTGGTTGTATTGAAAATCATATAACTTTAAGCAAATGCTTAAACATAGCAGACATATGGTATGTTTCATAGCCATAATCACTCATTTGGTTCGGTATATCAATTAAGATCTATATATTAATCAATTAGTGTCATAGCATTTAAAGATGAGGAGAGAAAGAATGAGAGAGAGAGAGAGAGAGAGAGAGAGAGAGAGAGAGAGAGAGAGAGAGCTGTCAGTTATTTAAGCAAAACTTTTTTGTCACAAAAATACAATTAGCAGTCATAATATGGATAATTTAATCCTATTGTTTATATTATAATTTTATAATAACATAATTTATATACTCTTTTTGTGTGTTATGCTATTCTTTAAGGATAACCAACTTTTTATTTATAAAATTTAGCATAAAATGACATATTTTAAAAAATTATATTTATAATAATATTTTGTTTATTTTTATCATTTGCTACAATCAATTACTATTTAAAAAAAACTAACTGTTACTGTAAAGTTTATGATAAAACTTTTAATTTTATTACTATATAATAAATATATTGTACAATGTTAATTATTTTAAAAATATTATTTTAATTATATATATATATATATATATATATATATATATATATATATATATATATATACAGTATATATATCTATATTTTAACTGACCTTAATTGGTGATAAAGTATTAATAAAATTTCTATTTTGCAAAATAAAAACAACTAAAATTAACTAAATAAGTATTATTATAAATTTGACTGATTATCTAATTATTTATTTATTACTCAACATTGACCATAAAGTAGTTTATCTTTTATATGGTTTATCATAAAGTGTTATATGATTAATATCGGAGACACTTTTTTTGTTTGTTTTCTAACATCGTATGCTTTTATCAAAACTAGTTCATATGATTTTATACGTCAATATAGTTTATGTCAGTTACTCAGTGGCCGAGAGGTTAAGGTATTTTAAAGTGTTTAAGAGGTTGTTTGGATGTGTTGCCTAAAAACAACACATCCAATACGATGCCCGGGGTTCGATTCCCTGACGCACTAATCATGTATATTGTCATTTCAAACATAAAGTAGCAGCTAGTTTGGGTACCCTTACCAAGCTGACTTACTGTTTATACTTTGTAGGTACTCCTCTAGAGGCTCTAAACTTATGATTTATTTACGCATGCTATAGACAATAACATAAAAATGGGACAGGGTCTCCTAAAAGTGTACCATACAGTAAATGTGACGTGCATTTTAGATCCTGATCCTTTTTCAATATAGTTTATCATTAAGATTTAATCATAATAATAATAATACTAATATTAAATATAATTTTAATATAATTAATTTTAGTTTAAAATTAATTCAAAATTTGATAAATTATTAAACTAAATTAAATTTTAAAAAAACAAATTAAAAGATAATAGTATTTAAAACTATTTATTTTGTTTTAAGATAGATTTCATACATAACATTTTTTATAGATAATAAGAAATAAACAAATGTTAAATTAAATATATATATCTTATTATACTTATTTATATTAATATCATACATAATAAAAGTTTAAATGTACACGTATTAAAACACAATATTTATAAAATTATTATAAATTAAACAATTATTCTAACTAACTAACTAGTAATACTGTATATTGTAATTTCCAAATATATTTATAATAACTTTTATTTATAATCATATTATAATAATTATATTAATTATATTTTTGATAAATAAATTTATGTATATTAGTTAAAATATTTTTTAATAATTGATAATTTTGAAAATAAATGATAATAAATGTTAAGTCATTTATAAAATAAAATGTATATATTTTCTATTAAACATAATTTCTTAATTGTTTTTTATTAAATGTATTTAACATGAGTTTTCTGGGTTTATTGTAGTATACCATTAATTATTTAATGCATATGATAAATAATTTTTTAATTAAGCAATACATTTACAATTAATATTAATATATTTGTATTTTTAAAAAATAAGAATAAATTAAAAATGGTTTAACATATAGTATATCTTTTAAAAATTATTATATAGACATCTTGTTAAACAATATTATAGTTATTAATCAATAATATTGTAAAATAATTAGCCTAAATATGTTAAACATTGTTTATGAAATATTAATAAATAAGCAATTAAATAAAACTTTACATTGTTAAGGCCATTTGTACCATTGATATGCATTTCAGCAAATTAAACAGTAAAATAATATATAAGAATATAATACTATAATATTAATATTTGTAATAATTATCATACATTGCTATATTTGTAAACTTCTATAAATATGATTATATATATACAGTAATTAATTAATTAACTTTTTATACATTAGCTTATTATTATTACATATATAATTGTATTTTATATGATTAAAAATATTGATAATAATATTTAGTACACATTATTATTATAAGGCTAAGCCCCTGATTCCTGAGCCGAACTGCGAATAATAAAATGGATTTTTGAGGTCAGTGTGTGTAACAAAACCAAACGGATCAGTAGTATTGGACGCGGCTATGGATGACATATGTCCTGTTCCCGTACCAAACGATCCCGTGTCCAACATGTTTGGCATACAATTAGGACTTGTCGAGTGTCCCCAATGGCCACCGACGGCGTTGTTATTGTTTAGTTTGTTGTTATTATTTGTGTGATTCGACACCCAATTAGATGTATTATTGTCGCGATCGTTGGCAATGTTGCCGCCGCTACTCATCACACCATTTGTCATACCATTCCCGCCGTTACCGGTGCTCATCGATAGTGAACTCGAGTATTCATTCATTGAATTAACATTACCGGCACAACCACCGATGCCATTGTTCAACATATTTAGCACCTATTTATCAATAAAAATAATTTATTATTAATTATTTAAACAATTCAATAAGAATTTATAAAAGCAATAAATAATTAATATATCGTAAAATATAATTTAAATATATTGTACTGCAGTTTATAATTGTTCAATAATTTATTAATACATTATTAAATTATTTAGAAAATATACTATAAAATAACAAACTATTATATTTGCAGTAAAAGTCAGAATTATAATTATAAAAATATAATTATTATGATTGTAATAAAATAAAAAATAATAATAAATTTATTAAAAAATAGCATATCTATAGTCTATAGGCGTTGTATTTCACTATTGAAGATTGAGTTGTATTTGTTTGAACAAACATTTTATGAGTACTAAAAAATAAGTCAAAAAAGTGGAAATTCTATAATAAGTGCAATAGGGGTAACCATTTCCGCACCGGTAGTATATAATTTGTTTAAAGTATAACTTAACTTATTGCTTGGTGATTTTTTGATAGATTATTTTAGAATAAGAAAAAAAGATGGTATGGGAAATAAATTTTTATTACTATTATTGTAAAATATAACAAAACAATTGACTGAAACAACAAAATGTGTGGCAAATAATTGTCACAATCATACACTCGTATGACTCCACAGGAGATACTATACTAAGGATTTCTTCTCAAATGGTGAACACCATTGAGTGTAAAGACTTATTGAAAGGTTAGGTTACGGCATATATAGTAATGACTGACAGTTAAAATGTTATTCACTTTACAATAATATACAACAAATAAATTGTTTTGTACTAATATATAGCAATTGCCGGCCAAACAATTGGATGAAAACAACAACACATTTGTATGAAGCAATCAATTGAATAAAAAAATATTATAATAGTTTTAATAATATAACATAATATAAGACTCGAAAAATACATTTGCCTATTGAAGTCAACATTTTTTTTTCAATTGAAAAAACACTATTTCTTATTATTTAAATATTTAATATTTATTTTGTATATCTTAATACATGTGTCTTAATATAGAGTACATTCAAAAGGACGGCAAACTATAGGAAAGGAAATAATATTTCAATTTTTGAAGTCTACATAAAGTCATAAATGTATTATTGTGTTACATATTGTTTAACAACACATACAGACAACAAAATAAAAGTGACAAACATTTGAAATTATAACACATAATATAATATAATAAAAATAACAATTGCAAACTTGTTGGGCCTTATCTCTCAATTTGGCAATTTTCAATTAAATAAATGTATAATGAAAAAATTAAAAATAGTTATTTAATTTTACTACACAATCAATGCCAAAAATCTATACAATAAACTATTTGACAGAATTTATTGTAAATTTAATTATTTTATTAGCACTTCAACTGTTGCTTTGATATAGCAATTGGCCGAAACCCCTAAAAAGTAATTGAAGTATAAAAAAAATTAATTTCAAAATTTTTGTTTAGTTAAATTTCAATATATAAAATAAATTATGTACTGTAGTTGTACTGTATATTTAATATAATTTAATATACTGTATTAAAGTTTGCTTTAAGGACTAGACCTCTTGGGGTTTATATATACTATACTACACATGGAGTATAAACCATAGCCGTATCCGATCTGGTGTTTCACAGAGATAGGTAGTTATGCTATATTATTGATATATGTATGTATAGAAAATACTATAAAACATTTAACAAATAACTAAATAAATCCGTCTATAAATAGTGAATAATATTGATTTCATATGCAATTTTAAATGCATTTTTATTGCCATTTTATGGTCATTGTATGGCTATTTTATAGTATATTAAAAATAAGACATTTTATTATTTATCTATTCGTGAATTACTTAATGCAAATATGATATTAAATTAGAAAATTTGTTTGAAATGCCAATTTCTATGGTATGTTATATTTTATAATTAATCACTATTATGAGTTTGCTTACCATCATTAATAAATAAAAATCTATTATTAACTCTTTTACACAAATATTTTTATAATTTATACATCACTAACATTAAGCATAAAGTATACAATTTTTATTATTACTTTATATTAATCATTAAAAAAATATTTGGAAATTTTTAATTAATTAATTGTCAATTTCACATATATTTCACAAATACGATAGATAAATTTAGTATTGATGTAAATAATATATATATATATATACAAGAAAAGTAATTATAATTGATATTCAAGTCACTTAAAATCAATTAAAAAATTGTTTCAATACATAGTTTTTAAATAATCGGGTAATGAAATACAGAAATATTTTTATATACAATCAACAAAATTAAATGCCTTTTTCACACAAATAATTGAGACTAAACAGTAAAATGTTTTAATTTTGCAAAAATTATTAGTTTATTGATAAAAGACAAAATATCATATATTATATAATTGAGGAATTATACCACAAATTTGTTTGCAATATATTTGTTGTTATCTTTATGTTGAAAGTTATTTAGCGTCAAATCTATTGGTTAAATAGTTTCAACTTTTTTTCAGAGAGAAAAACACATCATTTTTTTAATTTTTAGATGTTTTGAGAGAGAGAATAAAAAGTTGAATAAAAGTGATATAAACTATACTTAAATAAGTACTTATTTTTGCAAAATGATTAAAAACAAGTCAAATATTTTTCTTAAGCGCCTAATATTTAGTTCATGGAAATGCTTATCTCCCGGTGCTCTAAACATATTAGCTATACTTATATCATATGTATATATTTATACAAATAAATGCCAAATCATTTCTGAGAACCAAATATTTCTTTAATTTACAACAAAATATAAAAATTATATAATATTATAAAATATATGCTTTTAATTTAATATGTATTATTTTTTGTTGTTATGATAACTGTTATCAATCGCTGATTGCTGCCAAACTATTGACTATGTTTTCAAATATGATGGAGATAAATTAATATAAACTAACTAATTAAGGATAAAAAAATAAAAAATTTTAATAGCAATTTCTATATAAGCATTTGTGCGATAGTAATCAATGATATCGATGCAAAAAAAACGTTATTTACAATAATCCGATTAATCATATTTATTGGGTGCATATCATAGTAGTAATAAAACAGAGCACTAGTCAAACATCAATAGCTAAATAAGAAAGATAAATTAATTTTACAATAAAAAAATAAAACATTTTTTTTGAAAATGTATTACTGATATTAGTATAAGGTATATAAATTATATACTGCCGCATATATAATAAATTTATATTTGAAAATCGCTTTACTATTTGTTTAAAATAAGTGTTATCTAGTGTACAGAATTTCATGCAAATTAATGATAACTTTTTTCTACTGATGTTTTTTCTCATGTGTTTTAACAAAATTCATACAAAAAACAAGTGTGAATAACAAGCAAATACTGTGTATTTTTGTATGTGTGTGTCATTAAAACACTGAATATATACCGTATATATATATAATATATATATTTCTGTAAAATATCTGTTTATGTAATGATAATCTTATTTTCAACTTACAAATAGACATTAAATTGAGTCTGAAATGAGAAAATAATCACAATTTTATGTTGATGTTAGCGGATGAAAATCGCATTGTATACACATTTTAAGCCATATTTAAGGGCTAGTTATCAAAAATAACTGTCTGTTAGATTTATCATATGAGTACTACAACTCATTTATGTAAAACAAAATATTTGCCAACTTTTTTGTTTGTTTGTCATAAAAAATCCAAACCTATATTATTATTATTATTATTATTATTATTTCTGTAACTAATATGTGACTAATATTAACTAAAATTTTTATACATAGAGTTATGCAATAAAACACATTCTATTAATATAAATAAAATATATGTATTTAATATTAATATTTGATATAAAAATGATGCAAATAATTGATTGTATAAATATATAGTTTAGTATTTGATATAAATATTTGACAGTTTATTACAGCTGTTAAATGCTTTGAATATTAATATTGATAATACCATAAACTTTTTTGTTATCAATACTTATGTTTTTAATGTCATGTAAAATTAAATATTATATAATGTATATTTATATCAAACATTTAAGTACATTAAATGACAAATTGATAGACATCCATATATTTGAATATATTTATATTGTGTTTATATAACATTAACAGACAAATGTATTAAAGTGAAAGGCGTTTGCTATCAAAATATCATAAAATGTGATTACATTTTGCACTCATTATTATTTGATATGATATTATTAATACATACTGTACTGTATATAAGTACATATATAATATCTATACTTTATGTATACTTTTGTATAAAAATCTTATTCCCAACAGAAAAATAATACAAAAAAAGACAATCAATTTGACTGATATTTCTCATAACAATAAAATGCAAAAATTATTTTATATAATATACTGTAATATGAATATTACAAATCTTGCTCTAAAAGACTTTCATTATTTCGTGTTTTCAGCCAATTGTTTAAACTTATGTATATATTTTCAGTGAGACATTTAGCTTATACTGTAATACATGCAATAATAATAATAATAATAATAATAGTACTTTATTAATATAGTTTTTTTATAAACTGATTTTCTCATATCGTTTTGTTTGTTAATTTTAGTGATTACTATGATTGCAATTATCTACTTATTGCTGTCATTTTAAGGCTGTTATCCCCTTTACTTAAATACATTTTGAGCTCTAAATAAAAACACTATACAGTATGTATATATAGATAAATTTATTAAACTAAATCTATATAAAAATATATTTTCAACCGAAAAAAAAACATTTTATCTAAAATATTTTATAATTTGATAAAATAGTTTAAGTAATTAATTTATATAAAAAATCAACATAATGTGTGGCTAATTAGCTGAATACTGAAACAATTAGCTTAATATGCCAGTCCCACTGTGTTTAATGTTGTCCGACTAATATAAATTGATAATTTAATATAGCAGTATACTATGAAAAATGTGTTTTACTTATTAAATGCCTCATAAATAAATTATATTTTCAGTTTAAATATACAAAATAATAATTTTCACTTAATTTCGGTTAAACACATTATGTTAAGGCAATGAGGTTTTGGAAATATATTTTTTTATTAAAACATTTTTAAAATTAAATTATAGCACTATCTTAGTGGTCGGGAGACTGTAAAGCGGGTTTCCAACAAAAAAAATATATATACAGTATTTTATATATAAAAAAAGGTTTACAATTTTTGCTGATAAAAATTAAGTAATAATTATCGATTTACTTCACTTATCAAACCTACAAAATATATATAAACTAATGTTGAGAGATATGAAACTATGCGATAGACTTTTAATGCAATTTTATGGCTATTAAATAACTGCAAGATATTTGTGATTAGTTCGTGAATTCACTATTAAAATGCTTTATATTAATAAATGTTTTTTCTTTTTTCTTTATTATACTTTTATTTTTTTGAATCTATAAAAAATATATGTGATCTGTTTTTTAAATTATTTAAATATACTAAACCTTTTGGATAAAGATATTAAAATTAAAAACATTATAATATTAATTAATTTCAAAATATAAAATTTACACCTAATAATGCATTTTTATGATGACTTAATTTGGCTCATAAATTAGATATTCAGATTAAATTAAAATGATTAAAACTAAAAATTTAAATTTTTTCATAATGCTATAGAAAATACTGGATATTTTAAATAATTTATGTAAATTATTTATATAAAATTATAGTGCTTAATGTTATTAAATTGTCAATTTGCATATTATCAATCGATTGGTTTACAAAAAAAAACATTAATATAATAATAATAACGTAAAATTTAATATTTTATAGTAAGTCATTATGTTTTATTTAATTTTATATAATCCAAACTTGTTTTTAATACATTTTATTATACAAATATGTACAGTATTTATTTATATTATTATATATATCGTGCAAACACACATTACTATAACTTTGATGTATAATAGAAATACTAAATTGTAATTATATTTTTGTAAGAAACAGTTTTTTATAGTTATTTTTTAAAGAATGATTACATTTTCATTTATAATAATAATAATATAAGTAATAATAATAATAATAATAATAATAATAATAATAATAATAATAATAATAATAATAATAATAATAATAGTATACATTTCAATAAAGCACTAAAAAAATAATTAAAGAATAATAAATAAAATTAATTATTCGATCAATTTATTAAATTTCTATTCATGTGATACTACTTTATAAATATGCAAAATCTATTTCAATGTGTAAATGATTTATCAAATATTAATTTATCAAATGTCCAAAACATAAAGCTATTAAATTTTACGACTAAATATTAGTAATTTTATTACAATAAACAGTAATTTAAATTAACTGTAAAAATAATTATAGCTATTTTATCAGCTATTTTGTACATTTTGATATTGTTTATAAGATTATTTTAATTTTTAAACAAATATCATAATTATTATCATATTTGTCAAATTGCAGTGTTTCTAATAAAATTCTATCGCATTAATAAATGCTATATCTTTTTAAGCTAAAATTTAAAAAATAAATTATGTATCATATTTTATAAAATATAAGCACATAAGTATATGGTATCTAATAGTGTGTGTGTGTGTGTGTGTGTGTGTGTGTGTGTGTGTTAAGCCTTGCGGCAAATCAACACTTATAGCCGCAAAAGGCATATTAAATAAGATGAATTGACTAACAGTTTATAGTAWATAAAGATTGAAACAAAATATTTTTTATATAATATAATATGTCAAATAAATATATAAAAATGTGGTTATATTTAATTGATATTTCTAGTATTCAGTATAGACATACAGTATGTATTGATAAAGCAGTAACAAAAAACTAAAACACAACAAAAACCATTATATCAAAAAACAACAAACGTTTTGTTGGAATATATTGTAATAATTTCATTAATTAATGAAATTGTAATCAAATATCAATTATATGATATCAAGATTTAATGATTATTTTTCGTTTATTTAAAATCATTTTTACTGTATATTATATATATATAAATATGTTTAAAATAAACTAATCAGAGATAATTAAAATTTTAATGTAATTTTAATGATTATTTATTTTGATTAATTTTATTTTTACGTTACGTACAAAATGCTTCGTAATTGTAAATTTTTAAATAATCAAATCTAAAGCAGTCATAATTTTAATTAATATAACATCAAATGTATCATAATTTTTTTAATTTAAAATAAGGGAAAATTTAAAATTTAAAAAAAGTGATACATAAATTTATGTTATTGCATTTTGTTTATTGTTTTACATAATGAATTTAAAAGAATATTTTTATTAATAAATAATAAATGAAAACAATTCAATCATATTTAAATATTAATTTCAAGTATTTAACAAATTTTTTTATATTATATATCAGTTTATATTAATATACTGTATGATATCATAACTTTATATATTAAATGATTAGTTAGATTATTTTATTTAAATTAAAGCAGTTAAATGATTTTTATTATATCATATTAAGACATATATGATGTCATTAATATTTAAATATAAAATTTGAACTGAATTTTTTATATAAAGTTTTCTAATTTATTTTCTCATTTTCTATATTATTATTGATGAAAATTATTATTATTAGTAATAATTTTAGTCATTTTTTAAATATATGATAAAATCAATTATACTAAAAATGAAACAAATATAAAATAGTTTGTGAAATATTTTTATTTAAATAAATAGCAAGTCTAATGAAACTTATAAATAATTTATTCGTAAAAATTATATAAAGTATTAAATATTATGTAGTATTTTTAAAAGATGTTTTATATGCTTTTGAATAACATAAGTTTGTACCGATAATCTTAAAAAATTAAACCATAAGTTTTGAGCAAAAAAAATCACAAATATGTGATATAATTGATGGAATTTTAATGATACATAAAAGATAAATATAAATTATATTTGATTTTATATAATCCCTGTTTATTGGTTTTATTATAAATTGATATTAATATTAATGATTGAATTACATTTAATATTATTAAATGTTATTAATCAGTATTAGATATTAAAGTGAGACAATTCATAAAGTATTTAAATATAAAGCTATTGATAATATATATATATAGTTTTTTAAAAATAAGTTTCTTATGTTTAATGTGTGGGCTTTTATATGGTGGACAGGGTTGGGTTTACACATAGTTTGATGGATTCATATATGAGACACTTACAGACATATCATACAAACATAGCACCGGGTATTACTAAAATAGACAGTGCATGACTATTGTGTTGGATATGCTATCAAATAGGGAGTGAATATCTAATAGGAGTGGTCTCTCCTCTCTCTCTCTCTCTCTCTCTCTCTCTCTCTCTCTCTCTCTCTCTCTCTYTYTCTTTCTTTCTTCCTCTTTATTTAAAACAGTGAGATATGAAATGCAAAATGTCTAATATATGATTGTTATGTAATGTTAGTGTTAATATAGGACTTTTTAAAAAAAAATAATATGTTAGTATTGGACGAAAAAGTTATGAATGACTTACAAACAAAAAATGTATATTATTTGTAAATTTTAGAAGATATGTTAAAATATTAGGGATAGTCTATGAATGGGATATACGCTTAGCTATGATATTGATGTGTATGTGTTTTTATAAAGTGAATGGCATATCATTTCATTTTATAGCCATATCTAAGCATAAAATTTTAAACATTGATCTTGATTTTTGGTGCAATAATACACATATATTAAATATTGCTATTTTAATAATTTACCATGATTAAATAGCCTTTAAACTATTTTCCACTGTTACATTTGCAATTTATATATACAGCATATTTAAATATATAATAATAATAAAAATATAACAGTTTTATGATAATATTGTTTCAATTACATAATAATAATGCATAAAAGAAATAAGTTATTAAATTAGTAAATTATTAACAATTAAGTTTCATTTAAAAAAAGTTATTAGATTTAAAAGTTGATATAATTTTGCTAATTAAATTATATTTCATTTTTATACACTGAGTCTAATTGATAAAAATAATTTAAAATCAATAAAATAATAAATTATTAATAATAGAAATTTGTTTTTTAATACTTAGATTAAAAATTTTCTATGTATTAGCAAAAAAAATGAGTAATAAAATCTATACGATGGACGCAATTATAGAATCTAAAAAATTTATATTAATCTAAAGCATCCTAATATATATATATATATTATAAATAAAATTTTAAAAGTATTAAATGTAATATTAAAATATCAACTTAGCAACAAATCAACGGCAATTTTATATAAGTACTCATTAATATAAAGACACTTAAATTTTTATCACATTATATTATCATTATTTTTAACAAAATATAATAGTTAAGCGCAAAAATAGTTTTTGACAATTATACTGTAGTGCAATATATTGTGTGCAATAAATTACGGAAAAATATTGATAGCAATAGAAAAATGTTTGAATGTTTGACTGAAACTTATCGCTCATACCTGTGCTGCCGATGAAACCGAAACGGCATAATTGGCATCACTTGATAGATAAGGTGCCGATCGAGTGCTGGCATCACTTTGATGGTGAAGAGCTGATCCCGTGTGGTGTAAATTTGAACAATCTATGCATTTTTAAATAGATATATACATTCAATATAATACACTATTTATGTAATATATATACTAAAACTAGTTTTTTAAAGCTTTTAATATCATAATGAATTGAATACCAATTAAATCAAAACTAAAAATCTTTTAATAAACTATAAAACTCTCTCTCTCTCTCTCTCTCTCTCTCTCTCTCTCTCTCTCTCTCTCTATCCTCTTTTTCATATTATATCATATCATTATTTGTGTGCATTTTTATAGACAACAAAATATATATAGTATATATATATATATAAAGACAAACTAAAACTAACACAATCTAAATGACATTTAATAGCCTAAAGGTATGATAAGGTTCTTATAGCATAATATTATATAAATCACAATATATTTAATCAATGATATATTAAAAAGTTATATATAGTATATACAGTATTTTCATATGAATTGCTTGTGAACTTTAAATTTTGTTGATCTAAAAATAATGTTATAATGTTAACGCAAATATTGTTAACATTTCATAACATTTATGCTAACATAAATGCTTTATGTTTAAGACATATATATATATATATTACTATGCAATACTATGTATGTTATAGATTTTAAAATTTTTCTAAATGTTTTAATGTTTATATTAATTAATAAATTAGTTTCGTATTATTTTATCATAATGTTATACTTTTTATTTATAAAAATTTTTATGCGATAAGATATTATATTATTATATCTATTGTATCAATATATTATAAATTTTGCAATAAATACAATAATAAATAATTAATATTAAGTAAATATCTAAATGTTTAAAATTTTAATATAAATTAAATCTGGGATTTCAAATATTTGTTAAATTTTATATACTATATGTATAAGTTATACAAATAGTATTAAATATATTTATTTACTCAAAGACGTGACGGGAAAATAAATTTCAATTTCAAGCAAATGTTTCTCAGTTTACAATTTTTTTTAACTCCTATGCTATTAATACTAATTTAAATTTAGCCGCTTTTAAAGTTAATTTAATGATAATTATTGTTTTGTAAACAAGAAACAATTATAATTATTTTCATTTATTTTGCAAATTACTATTTTTTAATACTGTAAATACATATTGTAATGTAAATTTTGTAAAAACATATATAATATTTTTATATAAATTTATTGGAAAAAAATCATTGAAAATTACTTTTATACAGTACATAAATATTTCTAATATATATTTTTAAAAACATATAGTCATCTTATTAGCGATTTATAGTTTAAATATTACTCTATAAGAATTATACATAGATTTTTTTTGGCGATAAACCATATATTTATCTAGCATTATAACCCAATGTACCATTTATTTCAATAATAATAGACACACACACACACACAAATTGTTATATGCTGTACAATATAATAATAATAATAATAATATATAATCTGGAAGCAAAATATACAAAAATTTTATGTTTGATACATAAAAATTGTATGCTAACATAATATTGAAGTGCATAAATGTATTGAAAAAATTGTGTAAATATAATAATACTATGCATAATACATGTGTGGTTTTTTTTGTTAGCCAAGTGCTACTACTACTACTACACACATAAATTTCATATCGATATAAACCAATAACATGATTTTTAACTATAGTATATTTGTATTTACAATATCAATACAAACACATATTGTTAAATACAAATAATTGTTTAAAAAGATGTATTAGATTTAGTGGAATATTATTTGTTGGGAATGATGTATCTTATATGACATACCTTGAGATGTATTGGTGTAATGGTTGGCATCTGCCTGAGCCGCCGCTGCAAACGACAAGTAGGGATTGGCTGCCGATGACGAGTACGCGTGCATTGCTGGCAGTGTCGCCAATGCCGCCGAAAAGCCGTTCAACTGTTGACTACCCATCTGTTTCCTCCAACGGGCCCTACGATTGCTGAACCAAACCTATAGGAGACGGCATACCATTCATAAATATTTGAGAAACATTTTCAAAAATATGCAAATTATTATTAAAATATTAGAGGTCTTTAGAGAAAATTAGCTTAAATTTTAGTACATTTTTTAGTTTAATCATTTATTCATTCATTAGTTTTTTACTGTTAAGTGAAAATATTTTGAAGTCCAATGAGGGAGAGAAAGAAAGAGAGAGAGAGAGAGAGAGACTAAGTTTATAGATATACAGTATTTGGGAAATAACGGAAAAACCGTAAAAATAGAAAAAATGTGTTTAAAATTTACATTTAAGTCATTAACTTAAAAAAATTATAATAACGATAGACCACAACAATTTACAAATTATCTTTGCATACTATATATTCATCATGTTTCASATTTATGTAATAATTTAAGATAAAATAGTTTTAAATATCATTTTGTATAATGTTTTCAATATCAATTTATTAAATATTTGTATATAAAAATTATTTAAATTAGTAAATATGATACTATAGTAATAAATTGCTTCCGCCTTAATGATGTACAAACAAATATTAATTTAATTACTTGAATAACAAACTTAATTAAGTCAATTATTTATTTTTTAATTTTTATAATTTATAGTCTTTCGCAAAAAAAAATATTTATTAAAATATAAAATTTTGAATATTTTTTTACATTTTTAAGATAATTTTTTTATATATTATATATACTAAACACTATATCAGATTTGGATATAACTTATAATATATAAAATAGTAATTACAGCAAATTTTTACAGATTCTGTGCTTTTTCGGGCCACAGTGTTATTCAAACTTCAAACATCACTATTTTTTGATGGACAGGTATAACCAACTGAGCCAACAATGCAATTACTATATTATTACAGATTTTTTCTTACAAGTCTTAAAGTGTTATATTTTGCACATATAAAAGGCAACAACTTATTTGTCTATGAATAGCAAAAATATATATAACTTATATTTTTTGTATTATTTTTATGTATACTTGCAATAAAAAAGAATCATTTTTTCATATAATCTGACAAATTTTTATTTCCTAACACTTGTATCGTATAGTATAATGTTATATGACATGAGATGATCTCTCTCTTTCTCTCTTTTATGTTATTGAACTTCAAACTACAGTACGTTTTTAAGTTATAGTCGGCATTAGTACAAAAGGATTGGTATATTAAAATAAAAAACACAATTACATTGATTTTTTTCATAGGAAATCATATGTTTTTAATATAATACTATAATATTTGGATTCTTGTTATGTTATGTTCCTGATTAACACAAATTGTAAAATTTTAAATGTTTTTCTAAACTACCTGAATATAAAATAAAAATAGAAACCAAATACTAAAAAAAAGTTTTTAAAAACCAAATTTTTTGTTTAATATGCTTAAGAGATAGACTCTACTGTTTTAAATATTTTTTATTTAAGGTATGCATTAGTGAAATATACGTGAAGAGCTCGGATAGTGAGTGAGAGCCGACTGTTATTACACGGGAGATGAGATGCCCCTCAGGGGGTCCGATACCACCGTCATTGAAGGTGCTGCCCATTTGACGCACTGTATATTTTTTTAAGTGTCAAATGTGTCAAAACGTTGAAAACAACACATATCATACCATACTATTGCTTTTACAACAAATACTATAGTGGTTTAAAATGTGGGCAATTCTCTCTTTCTCTCTTTTTAGGCTCATACCTATCGGTGAAGCCACAGATACCATACCATCTCTCTCTATCTCTTATTATATGATAGCATACATCATCCACACCAGCAAACAATCACTACGTGTAAGTATTAACTACAAAAACTGCCGCATATTTTGATTTAATTATTCGCTTCTCTCACTTTGCACACACACACACATATATATATATACATCCCATACCTTTCTTCTATACACAAACTCATGTGAGGTCCAGTCTTTTTTACACATGTGATGCAATAATTGCATACTATTATAACTAAAGATATCTGCATATTTTTCATCCATCAAACCCGATAGCAACACAATATATATATATATATATATATATATATATATATATATATATATATATATATATAATATGGATAGACATAATTAAAAGTCATGTCAAACATGATTTTATATATATACTGTATATATATAACAAAACCAATTGTTTGCCACACATTATAACAACATATATCAGCGGATCGTTTGTCTTATTATCGTTTAACACATACACATGTTTGAACAGTGAATCAATTTTGATGGATTGTATTTAAAATAAACCACTAATTTTGTACTCTGCCATCAAATATGTGTGTCGGGTGTCATAGAATAGTGTGCTGTTATTAGACAATCCCCGACTCTGGTATGTTATATACAATATATTATATATAGATAGCGGTATATTTTAGATTACTGGAGATTGTTGTCGTTATCTGTCCAAAAGTGAGGCCCATTTTTTACAAGCAAAGTGTCTAATCGGTGGCATTTAATCTGTTGAAAAAATCAGGCCCTAAATTATCACAATAATTATTATTTATTTTTTGGTTGATAGGTCTGTGACGACCTGACCTATGATGGGATCTCTAATGCAAATGCCATGGTTTAGCACTGTTGTTATCTTTGTGCGAATTTGGGTGTCCATGAAATTGATGGCTTAGAAAATAATTGGATCTCACAACTAGAAGCTCATCATATATTAATATTAAGAGAGAGAGAGAGAGAGAGAGAGAGAGAGAGAGAGAGAGAGAGAGAGAGAGAGAGAGAGAGAGAGAGAGAGAGAGAGCACCCAACAATTTAAACAATCTTTTTATAATTGTTATCAAAAAGTATTTAAATAAAGCGTTACAATAAAAATATATTTGAATATATTATAGTAATGCCAAATAACACAAAAGACTGACTAATCATWAGAATAATAGAGAGAAATCYCAACACATTGTCTGATAGAAAGATACAAATTTACACAAACCGTTTGTTTTGTTACACACTTTTTAATATACATAATGGGTTTAAATCAGATTTGTTTCGCTTTAAATCAATTATTAATTTTTGTTTCACTATTTTTATTAATATATAATAAACATATGTTTCAGTAATATAAGTATATACATATATGCCTAATATAAATATCCATATAAATACACAAAAATTTTGCACCCAACATTCGCATAAACAATAAAAAACAATTTAATACTATAATATATTAAGAATGTATTTGGGGAACGGTATGTGTTTAATAGGCAATAATTTTCACTCGTAAATAATAATTATAAATTCGACACTAATTCTTGTTTAGGAATATATTAGAGGATAAATAAGCGCACAATTATTACATTATAAGCACTGGGCGTTGTGCGCATCCTTTCAAATATTTTTTGGTACCCATATATTATAAAATATATTTGAAAATAGCCATATTATTCTTTAACTATATTCTATACACTTATATGGAATGGGAACTCCATGTTATCGGTGTAGACTTTCCAACAAATACATTGTAATTATATTTTATTGTTATTATAACTATTATAAATATAATGCACTCAATATTCTTTAGATATATTTTTTCGTATTAGCCATAAAACAATTGTATTAATGTATACTCTCTATTCATAATAAATTTATATTAACGACAATTACTATTAGAAAATCTTTAGAGCAAAACAGTTTTTATAATGAATTTTGTGTTAAACAATTGTTACATTTAAAAAGACACCACACAGCTATACATAGTATTATATATATTATAGTATATATGCACTGCAAATATATCAAAAACAAAAAATATATAAATAATTATTTAGTTATGTTATTAGTGTTTTGGTACTATAATCATAATATAAAAAAGTTTTGAGAATAAGCAGTTTTGTTAAGAAACACTTTAATTACCGAAAATAATTTTTCGTTATATACTTATAAATAAATATATTGTTATACAATGTATATAAAGCATATGCAAAATCCTGTACCACTTTTTTATGGTCTGCACCCGAGTATTATTGTCTACACTATGAAACAAAAAGACGTTTTGGTTAATCTAAATAAATTACTGTAGTTTAGGCAGTATTCAATCCCTTATAGACCATACATATAACAATTGGTAATAATTTTTGGATGAGTTCCTCTATATACAGTATACATTATAAAGTCCTCAATATATATATATACTATAGAGTAGATCCCTCAACCCTACTAATAATGTTGTCTGTTATGTTTCATAACATTAGTTTTTAAAAAATTATTATCATTTTATGGATTTATTTTTCAAAAAACAAAGTTATAGTTCAATCCTAATTGATATACTATAGAGAACTGGCGTCGGGCTAAAAGGATTGTAAAAATGTAATTACCGCTAATAACTGACTGCCCGATCATCATAAATGTCAAACAGCAACAGCACTGGTAGGCAAATCATATAAAGTGTATTTTATAAAAACAAAAACTTTATATATAAATATAAGTTCCTTTCGTTTACTTTATGCAATAACTCAAATACATTTTATAACAAAACAAAAAAAGTTGTAACAATTGTATATTTAGTTAACTGTTAGCTAAAAAAGGATATATTAAAATAATGTCTGAGATATACAATATTTACAGCCATTTATTAGTGTTTGCTCTCTCTCCTCTTTCTCTCTCTCTCTCTCTCTCTCTCTCTCTATCTATCTATCTATCTATCTATCTATCTTTCACTGTTTCCGACATACGTTGATAATTAGGGTTTACACTCAATCATTAAAGTGTCTGAAATAGGGTATCCAACTTTTGACTCCCTGTGCTTGTTTGGCATCGGCTCATAGCATGTCTCCTAAACATACATTTTAGGAAAAACACATGTTTTCACACTTTTTAACAAAACTCACAATCAATTTATTAAATATATGTATACAATATATATTTCTTCTCATATTTCTAAACACGTAGTATCAATGTATGCGTTTAAATGTATAGCAATTAACAAATAGTTTTTTTTAAGTAAATCACTATTTTTTTGCTATAAATCTATATTTTTAGAAATATAAAAAACTTAAAGTTAGTCATAAAAATACCAGTGAAAAGTTGTTAAATTTAGAAACAAATTACAAAAGTTATCTAAAATTAGTTAATATTAATGATAATTACTAATTGTTAATGCAAAAACTAATTAATTGTCAATGTTTTACAATTGATATTTTAATGTAGTAATGGGTTATTGGCTACGGTATGGTATGTTTGCGGACACACACACACACAGTACTTGTGTGTATCGTTTACGAGACAAATACATTAATCATTCAATTTTTGACGCAATGCTAGCAAACAGACAACAAATATAATATATTTGAACCAAAAATATGCATCAAATTTGATGTAAAACTCCAATGAGTTAAAAGCATTAATTAAATGCTTACTTTCGTGAAAAAAGTTAAGACTTGTATAGAAATAAAGGACTACATAAGCACTGAGATGTTTTGAAAACAAATTTGCACAGTTGTTGTCCTTAATTATGAAAAATATGTATCAATATATATGATTGTATATAATATTTTAAAACCGAGTAAATAGCAGTCAATATAATTGATTACCTGAACCCTGGCCTCCGTTAGCTTAGTTCTCTGAGCTAACTCTTCGCGAGTATAGATATCAGGATATTGTGTCCTTTCAAAGGCCTTCTCCAACTCATCCAACTGATGGGCTGTGAATGTGGTCCGAGAGCGCCGTTGTTTTCGTTTTAGGGTCAGTCCGGGTTCGGCATCACTGTCCGAATCGCCTGATTCATCGGCTAATTACAAAAAAAATAATATTTTATAATTATTAATATAAAATTAAACTCTTTATTAAGCATTTTTTAATTAATTGATGTTAATCTCGACTACTTATATAATATTTTGCTTAATTTATAAAAACAATTTTATCTAACCATCTAATCATTAATATAATCAGTTTGACCACCATTTTTTGTATTGCATCAATCAATTGTCAAATAATAAATTATTTATTTAATTTTTTCAGGAAAATTTTTTATAATTAATTTTAGATATAATTAATAAGTATTAAATGATTATATTAATTAGTTTGAATGATAGGAATAATAATTATTTAATTAATTTGCAGTTAGTTTTATTATTTGTGATCAATTTTATTGCATATTTGCTTAAATCAATTTTATCATATTATATAAGAATAATTATTAATAATAATATTATTATTATTAGATACATTATATCAATATATTATGTATATCTTAATAATTTACAAATATTGATATAAATAATAGTTTATTCTAATTTTCTCATTATTAAAATTACAATAAAATTATTTTTCACTTATTTGGTAACTATTTAACAATAATAATAAAAAATATTTTCATATAATATTATATATCTAATTAAATGATAATAACAGTACAAATCGTGTGGTAATATAGTCACTGATAGACTATTAAATGTTAAAATAGATAGTATTAATTTTTTATTTTATCATAATGTGGTTAATAATATTGCTATTTTTGTTACTCAACTTTTAGTTGTTTTCTCTCTCATAATATATCTACCTGTCCATTTGTGATAGTATATAGTTATATATATATATATATATATATATAGTAAAATTAATTATTTGTAATTTAATTAAAGAAATATTTTCAACAAAAATAATATAGAAAAGACCTTAAATTTATATTATATTTTCTCATAGATTGCTTATGCGGCGACTACAAAGTGTATGTATGTGTGGTTTGGTGTGTGTGTTGTGTAAGTGTATGCAATAGCACAGGTAGTCAACCACATAGTTCATAGTACAGAGAATGGGAGACTCGTTTCCACATTTAACAAGACATTAGCAGTGAGTAGAATGAGTGAGTGAGTGAGTGAGTGAGTGAGTGAGTGAGTGAGTGAGTGAGTGAGTGAGTGAGTGAGTGAGTGAGTGAGTGAGTGAGTGAGTGAGTGAGTGAGTGAGTGAGTGAGTGAGTGAGTGTGTGTGTGTGTGTGTGTGTGTGTGTGTGTGTGAGAGAGAGAGAGAGAGAGAGAGAGAGAGGTTAGGGTCTGAAACTAATTTGTTTTAATACTCGACCACACATTACACTAATTTTTATATTGATATACATATAGATATTTTATTAAACTGTTATTTTTGCGGTAAAAATCCAACACATTTTGTTATTTTTCTCTTAATATAAAATTAAATACTATTATATTATTAATAATTTTTGTTTGTCTGAATTTTTTGAAGATTAAGTTCTCAGAGAATATTAAGATTATAAATGTTATATCATATTATTAGTTGAGTGGGATATACATACAAACTATATATTATATATAATATGCAAAAATAGCAAATTCTGTGACCACATGTCAATGAAACCCAAATGAAAAACCAATTATGATAAATGAACTCTAAGTTAATGTCAAACTCGGAGGTTAGTTATGTATCTCACTCTACCTATTAATAAATAGATATACATATAGACCACTAAATAGCATATGTTTACAGATATAATAGCTATATATTAGTTAGTGATTAGATTTATGTAATACATGGTGTTTTCGACATATATGTGTGTGTATGCTGTGTTTGTCCCGTAATTTCCCACAAAATTACAATAAAAACATACACTTAAAAGCAAATTACTTTCCAAAAGCGTATGTCATATAATATAATAATAAAGTTAAAAGATTTAATCAAAAATGATTATATGGTTTGTTAATTTTTGTATTATAGTTTGCTGTGTTGTTGTTTTAAAACTGATTATTATTACAATTCAATTGCCGGCACAATCTCTATGCTATAATGAGTTCAGCTTTAAAATGTTTGTATATGTTTATAAATAACTTAACTCAATTGCCCCATACTATGACCTCCCTGAGCCCCACATGTGTGTGTGTGTGTGTGTGTCCGGTATTCTTAAAAAGTCAATTATAATTCAGTCATAAAAAGATATCTGTCTTTCGAGTTTTGACAGACTAGTACTTAATATGATAGTCAATGAAAGATTGAAAATACTTCTCATTTATGGTACTAATTATCAGTGAATATCATAATGTAATCCAAATTTAATTATTGTTATTCAATGGGATGACTCTCTCACACAAATACAGTGATATGAAAAACATGATTACACTGTTGTGTATACAGAAACTCACGCCAACCGTCCATTTCTTATCATTTTATTAATAGTATGTTTCGTGTGGTCAACACATACCCAACTTCACATCACATCTCATAATAAGCTCATGTATTGAATAAGCATTTCGTTTTTCTCGAGACTTTGTTTTAAATAGTCGTAAAACAAAGCAAAGAAAAACGTATTTTACGGAAAATCTATTTTTCAGTTACACTTATATTATATATATTTATATAAATTATTAATATTATATAATATTAAATGCATTATTTCTTGAGGCAGTTTCGTGTATTAATGAACACTTTGTGGTCAACCATATGAGCCGATATATATAGAAAATTTAAACGCTTTTTTGACGCCCCTGTAGGTCAGTGCTCAGTGCTAATTAAAGTGTAATCAAACACTTTACCAATATATCTATGACTTTAAAATACTATCCACGAAATAAAAATTCAAAAAGATTTATTTATATAAAATAAAAATTTTGTGCACAAAATAAAGCAAAAATAGGTTTGAATAATTGCCAAAAAATCATAATTTAGTTTTAAAGTATTTTTTAATTTGATATTTTTTACTTTGAATATCATTAATTTATGCCTAAATGTTAGCATTACTTCATTTTTTTGTTAWATAAATGAAACAAAAAAAAACAAATTAAATGAATTAATATAGAAAATAAAAGCAAAATTAAATGATAAAGTATATTAAATATCGCGTATCTAAATGTCAATTAACTTTTTGCTTATATATCTACAGTATGTTTCATTTATGGGTATCTTAAGCGGTTTGCCTGCCGTCCCATTAATATATTAATAATGAGTAAGAGAGTGAGTGAGTGAGTGAGTGAGTGAGTGAGTGAGAGAGAGAGAGAGAGAGAGAGAGAGAGAGAGAGAGAGAGAGAGAGAGAGAAGTAAAGTC
Source organism: Oppia nitens (assembly GCF_028296485.1). NCBI lineage: Eukaryota > Metazoa > Arthropoda > Arachnida > Sarcoptiformes > Oppiidae > Oppia > Oppia nitens. Next base: position 8,885,829 of record NW_026533221.1, on the reverse strand, counting down.
CTCTCTCATAATAAAAGGCTGACCGCACAGACCGTTCTCAATGGACATGAAAGATCCCGGCGCTCACTGCCAGCACAGGTAATAGAGCCGAACGAATTGCATGCAATCAAACGTTTTAAGCGTCAAAATTAACCATTTATTGGATATTTTAGTTTTGCAAAAGTGAAAAATCTGTGGTAAAGGTCTCGATAAACACGTGAATATAATTTATACAATCAAATCATACATTTGTTTTCTGACACTTATTTTAAAATTCATTTATTTCTCAATACCTGTACCTCTAGTTTTTGTACTACTACTTAGCTCTCTCTCTCTCTCTCTCTCTCTCTCTCTCTCTCTTCTCTCTCTCTCTCTAATTCACTAATTGACTCATTTTAAATCAGTTATGACTATGAAAAGCCGATGAATTGTTTATATTTCTTTTTTCTATAAAATTAATACGTTTAGCAAAAAAATACATTTATTATTGTCATATATTTTATATAAAGTTATGATTTAGTATCAGTGTTTATTAAGAAAGTAAAGTTATATAAATAGCATTAGAGTAAAAGTGCTCATTAATTACCCATCAGTTTATAAATAAGTTATTTTTTAAAAATATTTTAGAAAAATTGAAAAAATTCATGTATAAAATTTTAAAATAATAATTAGTGTAAAAATAAGGTCGTTAATTACATATTTGCCAATAATTAAAATAATCATATAAACTCATTATCAACTTTTAATAAATATTTCATAATAAGTGATATATTTGCAAATATGTGCTAAATTTCAATACAATACTAATGCATATAATATTATAATATTAATAATACATTCACTAATAAACGTCAAAACATTATATGCTAGACATTGTATAAAACGTATTATAGTTTTTTAGTGTCTGTACTCTTATATGAAGGGAACGGTATTTTGTAAAGTGAATTAATTCAAGAGCACAGAGCACTCGGCCATCACTGAGAGGGGAAGTCGTGACTCTGAAGATATTATTATTAATTTTTACTGCAATTTAATTAAAAGTAAGACTCTTGTGCTCTCTCTCTCTCTCTCTCTCTCTCTCTCTCTCTCTCTCTCTTCACTCATTCATTCTCTCAATAAAAAAATGAATTAAAAATAATAATAAAATAGAGATTTTTTTGTATATTTTTATATATAAACAAATATATTAAGTTTATATACTTATTAATGAATAAATAAGAAGTCTATGTTATTCTGCCGGTTCTAATAATTAATTTTTAAAAAATAGAAAGTTGTTTAATTTTTTTACTGTACTGTATATTCATAAAGTACTGTTTTTCATTAATGTATGCATAGACTGCTTAGATAGTAATACAACCTCTTTTTGTAGTAAATTTATGCAAACATAAAAATATATATTGTTGTAAACAAAACAAAAATAATAGTTAAAAATTTATTGGTAGTGGCAATAACTTTTTAAATTAAATTCAATAGCAAATGGGTAATGATATCGTATAACACAACAATTATGCAGATTATTGTGTTTATTGTATTGTATTGTATGGAAACGTTTGTCGGATTTGTTAAGTAAATCTCTCTTAACTCTCAATACATCTCTATTTTTAGTCCGCAAAAACATATTTTCCATTTACTTGATTTCCAGTTATATATAAATTTATATTCATTTTTCTAACACTCATACCACCAAAGCCTAGGTATTAGAAGGTGTCTCAATAACACAGCACTGGTATCACACAAATATAATGGCAATATTGAGGAGTGAGTCAGGAGAAAGAGAGGCATAATCTCTCTCTCTTTCTATTTCTCATACATACTGTATGACCGGTAGATGAGAGCTCTGCCCATAACAAAGACTTTCAATAGCAAAATGAAAAGCCAATCGGATTAGTATTAACTCTTAAAGTATTAACTGTTATTCTCTCTATCGGACGGCACAAGTATGTTAAAAGACATACGATATCATATATGCGGGCTAAGTATGCCTAAAAATAAGGGCCTTTCACTATTAGTATTAGTTCACGAGGTTTACGGTCAATGCAGAAGTTAGTTTTAAATATGGGTTACATATCAAATATAAATACGGGTATTAGGGAACTCATATATTTAGGCTGGCCATTGAGCGGCCGGTGCTGATTGAATAGTGAGACCACATACTGGTTTGCATAAAAGATGCAAATATCATATCAATAAATAAATGAATACCAATACATACAATCATTATTGCATTTATCTCCACCAAGAATGCCGTCGATTGTGTGCTTATGGTGTCCGCCTTTGCCCACACTTTCACTGTCTTTACCGGTGCCGATACCTCCGCCAACCGGATTATTTGGTCCACGCAGTAGTCGACTAATAGATGATACTGACGGTGCTGTTGTGCGATCACAAAGTCCTTCTTTAATGAGTCTGTCTCTTATTTCCCACGAGAAGATACCTGGATTTTCCCGTCGATAGTCTTCAATTCGCTTCTCCACGTCGGGTGTGGCCACACGTGGTTTTGAACCGCCGATAACACCGGGCCTTATGGAACCAGTTTCCTATTTGTCACAAATATATCAGTTATAATTCATTAAATAGATGTTTCTTTTTTAAAAAAATTGGACAAATATTTTACAATATTATGTATGCAATAATGTAGAACAGTATAATATGAAAAATTATTGAAAACTATTGTATAAATATATATATATATATATATTATAAATATATCTAAATGAATTTGTAGTTTTTTCAATACTAGAATTATAAGATTATACCTAATTCTAGGGTCTATTGTGCTAACAGTTATGCAAATTTTCTGTGGTTTTTAAATTCCCAGTGCTTTTGGTAGTAATGTTTGGTTATACAGTATATGTATCGGTAGTACTAATGTGACATTGTTTGTGACAATAGAGACGCAAGTATTGCAATATTATAGTCAGATTATAACTGACTATAATCTCATTTTTTGATTGTCACCCGCTTTTTGCGGACACAGTTTTTTCGGTGATATTAGTTATTGTTTGGTCGACACAACATATCAATAACATGTCATTGGACTATATTATTGGTTATAACTGCAACGGAAATGCTTTGTTATATAGTTTATATTAAAATATATATATAAATCATATAAATATATAAGTAATTTATATAATATGATCCACTAATCTCAAGACAATTTGCACAGAAAACTATTTTTTTTTTGTATAATATTTTTAACTAACAATGTCTTTATAACCATTTTTATACAGTATATTGTCGTATATTAAGAGTTGCCATAAAATTTCAATTTTCTTATTTATTTCCTCACCGATTCTCAGGGATGGCATATAATATTGTATTAGTATTGAAAATATAATTTTATTTTTATTTTTTGTAAAACCATTTGTTACAATTTTTGGTGTAAATGTGTGTTTGTGTGAAATAGCAATAGACTGGACTACCCGTGTAGTAAAAGAAACACCAAATCTTTTTTATCTCTTTTCTCTCAATGTTTTGGTGATTAGTTATTTGTATGTTAAGGGATACCCCATATGAGGGTTCTGGTCTATTAGCCGATGCGTTTTCTATTCAAGATATAAAGGTTACCCCCTATTATCACACCAGTGATTACAAGAAACCCCTAAATTGCTACACAAAAACATAGTGAGCTTCTGGTTTGAAAAAAGGGGGCGTACATATTATTAATGATATTATGGTTTTTGTAGGGCTCAGGGCTATCTCTCAACAATTGTGTGGTCGATGATTGTGTTCTGTGTTGTATGTAAAACAATGTCTAACCACAAGACATGTCAAATAATAATATATTATATATTTATATACTTTATATACCCTCATCTCATCTCTTTAAAAAAAACTTTACTTAAAGTTTATATTGACTATCAGTTTATTGGATAACCAAAATATTGCTAAATTTTTTAAGATTTATTTTAGATTAACTATTTATATTAAATTTATTATGAGTTAACATTCATTTAAAATATAAGCCAAAATATGTTTAAATTAAAATCAAATGATAAATACCTGATATCTATTCAATATTTTGGATACACATCCGTGAGATACTCTTAATTGTCGGCTTATCACACAAGGCCTGACACCGGCTGCGGCCAACTCTACAATCTTTAGTCTGATATGATTTGGTAGCGGCCGACCATTAATAAACACACCTCCTAATTGATTAACCCTTCCCTGACCTATAAAAACAATAAATGCATAAATGCATTGCATTTGCAATAATTTTCAATAAATATAAATAAAGCATTTAATAAAATTATAATTAAATAAAACACTATTAGTTTTATGCATACCTTGAAAGGGATATCCAGCAAACAGAGGCGCTCTTATATTTAATGACATTTTCATTTAAGTAATAATTAGTTTGAATTAAACACTTTGTTAAATAAAAAGTAAATAAATATCAAAATGTTTGTCACATTTGCTAATAAAGTTCATGAATCACTATAAGATGTTATAATAGTTATAATATATTTATCACCACTAGTTGTGCACATGTAGGTGCTGTTTAGCAATAGAAAAAGATAGAACTATCACTTTTGGATACACAGTTTTAAACACAGTATCTACTGGTTGTCCAACTCTTGGATGGTATTCCTGAAAAAACAGTATCAACAGATCCCAAGAAAGCAAACACTGGTAAGTGTAAGCAAAACTATTTGTATACTGTTTTCATAGCCTGAGCGCAGGCTTGCAATCAATTGTATTGTCACGTATATGATAACCGCCTGCAAACTGGCATTTCATTCAATACCAAACCAGTGATGCATCCAATGGTTTGTTAGAAGTCGGTATCGGAGGCGTTGCACTCGTATCTCATACTGTATTGCAATGCACTGTAAGCTCTGCCACATCTTTTAAATGTAATCCCACTCTTAATTTGTGTTCACAATTGTTATGTCAGTTATTGAAACATAAATTGATTGTAAAATAAAAAATTTTGTGAAAATGTCGAGCCTTTGCTTTTTTTGTAAATGCTTTTTATAATAAATAAACATATGATTTAAGTTATGCAATCGATAATTAATGATCTATTATGTGTCATATACTGTATATTTAGATATAAGGTATACTGTAATATATATACTTTAACTTATAATAGATGATATATTATCACAAATGATGGTCAGCTAATAAAGTCGGCATTATTTTCATCTCAATTATGCTATTTATAACTAATATTATTGTTACTACAATTGTGAACACATTTCTATTAAGTGAATCAATTGCTAATTTAAATAAATTTCTTTAATCTAATATTTATTTGATCTCTCACTCTATGAATACAATATTTAAGTGAGTCTTCGGTAAAAATTTCTTTTAATTACTTAAAGATTTGCTACAATATATTTTGATTAAAAATTTGAAAAATATTATGCATTTGTTTAAAACACATTTTTAAAACTAATTAATCAAATCTCGTTGATGTTTATGTTGCCTTAATTTAATTATTTTTATGTAAATTTTATAATTATTAAATGTTTTATACGATTGAATCGTATAATTCTTATTTTTCTTAACAATTAAATGCCTTTTGGAAAGAGAAATGTTATAAAAAGTGTATTCAATAGTATCTATTTTTGCTCTCTCTCTCTCTCTCTCTCTCTCTCTCTCTCTCTAAATTTTAATCTAATATTATTTCAAACAAATTTCTATTCAATTAATACATAAATTGTTAGCTAAAAGAAAACATTGAATAAAAGAGAAGCTTAACTCACTGAATGATATATTGATTTATATAATATATATCATATACAATATACAGTATATATGTATATGATATATATAATAGATATGAAATGGCATTCGTGTTTGACTTTTATTATAATTAATTGTTTTGTAATTTGCTATCGATTTCTTACGTGTGATTCTTATAGCAAAATATTTATCATTTTTCACATACTTAAGTTGTATTCAAAATGATTTCCTAAATAAAATTATTATTAATGAATATTTTCAAAACATAATTTTTTAATCACAGATTTTGATATCACCTAACAATAAAATATTAGCTATAAAAAGCTATTTTTATAATATTAATAAATGACAACAACAAAAACACACACAGTTTGTGGTAAAAAGCGTATCTCTACAGTAGTGGTCATTCACTAACATTTTTCACTCATGAATAGCATATACTGTATATAAATTTATAATACATTTATAACATATACTTAACAAAAAACATCTTAAAAATATATTTATCCGTACACTTGAATGACATATCATGTGTTAAATCTTTCACCTGAGTCTAAGTGGCATTAAAATTAATTTTATTTAAATTTTAAGCCATACATATGTAATGCAATTTTTAGTGTTAAATTTGTTTTTGCTTTGCTTTGCTTTGGTTTATTTTATTTTTTTATATTTCATTGCAATGTGTTTTGGTTACTCACATATTATCGCACATTACAAGCAATATGATTGAAATGATTGATCAGCGATACAGAGGTTGGATGAATCGGTTTTAGTGAGTGAATCTCAAATAAAAAAATTGTTTAATTAAAAACTAGTTTAAAAATCAACTTTTTATTGAATATATTGTAATTCTTGAATACAAATTTAGCAAAAAAATCAATAACAACAAGAAAATACATTTAAAATTTGTAGCAATGATATGACAAATTAAAATGCATTTTATTATATGTTAACCAATGATATAATTTTTGTAAAATACAGTTTCTAATTAGGTATTCATTTAATGAACAAAATGTTTGTAATATTAATTACTATACAATTTATGGTAATTGCAAATGTCTTGTTCACAAACAGTTAGGTATAAATATACTCAAAAACAAAATACATATCATTTAATGGCATTTCGATAATTACCGGCAATAATGAGGAACAACTTTCCCACATTAGATTTACTACTTGTATATACTATATGTATATTTATATATATATATTAAAGATAAATAAATGTTTATGATTTCCAGTGAACCGGTCATAACTCATGGGACCGGACGGACAATCATATAGTATACCGTAAAAGAAAGGATTGCTTTCATTCAGTATATGTGTGTAAATATATCATTAAACTTATATATGTAGCGCACATACATAGACACACACATGTCATGTCATGTATAATAATAATTGATGAGCTGTGATATTGAAAGTAAATTTACAACTAATTACTGGTCATTGAAAAAAATTTGACTAAATAATTACTAAATTATTATTTTATTATTAAAGGTTTAAATAAAGTTTTTTATGCATATAGAGAGTGGACAACAAGGAAACAGACTGACTGTGAATTTTTAAAAAACAACTATTTCTCCATAAAATAAAATACAAATGATATACAATGTAAGTCATATATTGTTGTTGTTTTTTTAGGTGATTTCCAAAGAAATGTTTTTCTCCAGTTCTCAACAGATATACCCACAAAAAAACTGTTGGAAACTCTTTTTATAGTTTTGTGATTACATAAAGTGAATCACAAAAAGATGCAAAAAAGCAATTATCAGACATTCAATCAGTGGGTCAACGGGAGGTCTATCAACGCGAACACTGACTGTGAGGCACAGGTATGCCATTTAAGAATCCCCGGGCACTGACTATCTAACTGACCAACAGATGGGCCCTTCATTAGTTAGATGATTGTCCGTGAACTCCAACAACATTAATGTGATTAACTTATTAGATTGAACTCTTGAGCACAGCAGCAGCAGCACAGGTAGTTGTGGATCTCGTATATCATACAAAATAACCTGTACCCGTTTGTAGTGGTATAGCGGCCACACAGACATTACCTTACAGACCTCTCACTGTGTGGTCGATTGGTGTAGATATGTATGTATGTATATGTGTGTACTGTCGGGTTGCTTATGAATCGGCAAATATGCATGAAAATCGATATTAACACTTGTGGTCACAGCGAGCTTATGGATGTACCCAACGACGTATGCCTTTCCATTAATTCATTTTTAAAGTTTTCAATATAGCCACCAGTGATATAGCAAAATGCTATGTATAAGTAAGACTGGTTATTTGTTACCTGTCCCCTACCAAACATCACTGTTTGATTGATTTTTATATTTTTCAATTATAGTCACCAAATAACAAGTGAAGCTAATGTTGTTAAGCGCTATACAATACAATGCAATATATATTAATTATGTGTTACTCTTTCGGTGTTTAGTTAATAAATTATAAAATCACTTCATTTTTCATATTATAGTAAAAATGATAATTTATATGTTGTAATATATTATAGTTTTTAAAATATAAGCTAATTATAATGATAATAATTCAAGTGTTTAAATTTATTTTAATTAATTAATTATAAACAAAAAAAATAATAAACTTATATCAGTTAAGTTGTTTAAACAAATAATGTATGTAATTTTATATAAACTAATTAATAAATCAATTTTCCTATATTTATTATTAATTATAAAAATAAATTTTCAATACTTTTTATGAAAAATAAAATAGTTGTTAGAATAAATGAAACATCACTTAAATTTAATTATAATATAATGTTTTTGAGAATAAAAGATTGAATTTTAATTTTTATTTAATTATGTCAAAATAAAAATTGTGTCTAATAAATATAATACATGTATATAAATTTAATATTTTTTTTTAATAAAATATATTGAATTTTTATTAAAATCATTATTTACCCAAAAAACATGACAATTAAATAATTACACGAAACACATAATTTTTGTTCATTAATTATTTTGACACAAATAAATTATATATAATATTTATTAACAATATTAAACATTTAAATAATAATTTCTATACAAAATACACACACACACACACAACATTATTTTTTGACATTTTAAAACTAAAATAATTTTATTTTATTTATTTAAAAAGATAGTAAAATAAGATAAATACCACACATATAGTAAAATATACAATTTATATAATTATATAAAAAAAAGTACAAGGGATGTGTATAAATCTGAAAATAACTAAATTATAAACAAACAATATTAAAACTTAGATACATTTATAACATCTATACATGCAATGACCAGTTCAGTCAATAGTTTAGTTAAGATATAAATCTTATGCGTTTTGTGTGTGTGTTTAAAGTATATAAAATTAAACTAATATGACATTACTATTATTTCATTATAATGAATACAATTCAACTAAAATTTACTACTGGTTATAGTCATAGTATTACATGTATATTATATTATATTGTATATAAAATACCACACATGCAGTGGAAGTATGAATATTGTATATATTGTTTTCAGTCATAGGGTTTCACAACCAAATTGAATACATTTTGGGCCATAATTTCAATGGTGTTTATTTAGGTTTACCCATACCTGTATGTATGTATGCATGTATATATGTATGATCCATGCATTGTGTAAAAAATACAACTTTCCAAACATTAACTGCTTTAATGCCCGCTCACGTACGGTATTGCTTTTTAAAAAAAAAAGTGTGTACACATCCCAAAGCTAACTATCCCATAGTACTGTACTTTTCTATTTTACACAATCACAAAGTTTACATTGATATGCCTTTAAAAAAATGTTTAACGCAATTACCATTTTGTTGTAAATGTGTGGCTATTTTGTATGTGTGTGTATGTGTTGTAAGGCTAATAATAATCATTTGGCAAATCACTTATTTTTCCATTCATTCACTAAAAAAGTATACAATTATTGTATAGTATCTGTTGTATTGTATTTACAATAATAAAAAACTACACTTTTTTCATGTATAACAATATTTGTCATAAGATTCTCAAACAACAGTCATCTCTCTCTCTCTCTCTCTCTCTCTCTCTCTCTCTCTCTCTCTCTCTCTCTCTCTCTCTCTCTATCATTCCATCTCTCTCTCTCTCTCTCTCTCTCTCTCTCTCTCTCTCTCTCTCTCTCTCTATCCTTTCAATAGCACCGATAGTTTGATGTTGTAGTCACCCTCAGTCCGACACTAGAAATTTTTTTACAGTGTTTCTCACAAATGTACTCTTTTAGTTAAATAAGTTAAGTCAATATTAGTATCATATAAATTGAGATTATTAGACATTTAGTGACACTTAATGTGGTCACAGCCCGGCCATCATCGTTGGCGTTCCCTTTCAATACTGGTTTAGCAATTGTTTGCTAACAAATGTTTTCTCTATTCAAATATAATAATTTTATTCATTTTTTTGTGTTGCGCTCAACACTATTTATAACTAGGGTTGACTAAAATGCAGTTATTCTAAAAGTGTAAAATGCATTTAAAATACATTAAATACATTATCGATATATAAAAATTCAATTATATTAGTTTTTTATTTAAAAAGATTACTAGTTTTAAAACTTACCATATTATTAGTGACTAGTTTTCTTAAAAATGTTTTAAAAATATCAATATTAATTATTAACTAATTTTTACCAATTTAACTATTTATTAATTATGAATAAATCAGACATTTTTAATTTATATAAATAGATTAACTTATTTTATATGGATATTAATAAAATTTGTAATTGATTTTATCAATATATTTATTTAAGTCGAAAGTGTTTTAATAGTATTGTATTCAACCAACCCTATTTAGTTTAAATAATATTTACAAATAGGTTTTGCGGTATACTTTTAAAGCTACTATCGAGTAATTCACAATCATTTTTCATACCGTTTTCTATAACTTTTATGTACTCTTATATATGTTTAGGTTTTAATCTATAATCAAAAATACATAAAATTTGTATTGAAATAAATATATATAATAGCAAATAATTGTATACTTTTTATTGAATTTTAAGGCAAATATGGAATAAATGTGAAAAATATTTATTTTAAAGATCACTGTTTAGAGTTATATACAGATTATATATTAAACTTTATTCAAGAAAAAAGTTAATTTAACTAATTGTTGCAATACTTTAACATTTGAAAATTATTATAATTAACTGTTTACTATTAAAAATTACTATTATAATATTGAAACATTGGCAAAATTATTTAAGTTAAATATAATTTTTAAATAGATTATCAAAAGTTTAATATATGCCCTTAGAGTTTATAGACGTTTTCGTCCAAATCTATAATCATAGGAAAAATGTTTACAATATTAAAATTATCTTTTATTAAATTACAAATATTATTGTTGCTTTAGTTATTTAAATACTATAAAAAATTATTTAAATTACCGATAACTATGAATATTATATACAGTTATAATCATTATCTCACAAAAGTATATCCTTCGGAGTAATCAACCGTTTGGCGTCCGAATCGGTAATTTCGAAATGAAACTCATCTTCAATGACCTCCATGTCATATAAGCTATCGAAACCCGAGTCTTAATATAAGTGTGAATCAATTGTTAACTCTAAATCACTACAATTATATTTTGTATTAATATTTTAGATTTTTAGATATCATTTTTAATTTTATTAAATAGTTTGTGTCATCTGTCACACGATAACTAAAACATTGAAAATATAGTTTAGTATATATTTTAAATATACAATATATATATATAGATTAAAATGTTAAAACGATTGATATTAATTTCAATAACTAATAAAAATATTTTATTATATTTTATAAATAGTATATTTTTATTGAATTTAAAGGTAAATATTGAATTATAAAGATAAAAAATTTACAATATTGAAATTTTTTACATTAAATTACAATATTATTGTTGTTTAATTATTTAAATACTATAAAAATTTATTTAAATTACTGATAACTAAGAATATACAGTTATAATCATTATTCAAAATCTATATTTAATTTTATTTAATTATGTAATAAAAATAAATAAATTTATGTATTTAGATATCTTATAAAAGCCGTTTCTTGCATCGGGCGGCACCACAATAGCAATACATTTTTCGGCCCTCAATAGAGCCGATCTCATAATTGTAATCCCAAGTGAGTTCTTCATACGCCACTATATCCCTATAAATTAATTATATTTATTATATATATATATATCGAGAAAGAAAGAAAGAAAGAAAGAGAGAGAGAGAGAGAGAGAGAGAGAGAGAGAGAGAGAGAGAGAGAGAGAGAGGACCGATAGCTTACTTTTTGGCAAAAAATGAAACCCATGGAAAACGTAAATCATGGGTATCAACAAAAACGTTTTGTACAAAACAGTTCGGTTCGCACGAGTGGTTCAAATATCGACCAATATTTCCCTTTCTTTTTGCGTCCAATGAATAACAGAAGTCTTCTTTATAGAAATCTTCACGTATTGAGTATCGACCTCTTGATCTGTCGTCTTGACGGCGACGACCTAAACGTACACATTATATATAAATTGTATATAAAAATCCAGTCCTTCACCTGTCGATAACTCTCTTGTGGTAAATCCCAACTCATCGTTACGGGAATACTTGTAATCTTTATCTTCGTCATCATTGTAATTGCTATCAAAATTATCATCAGATGAATCCCGATAGTCTTCATCGCTTAAATCAACGTCACTCTCATAACCTTCTTTCTGGTTCTCGCAGACATCAATGTAATCCAAATCAGCTAAGTATTCGTCACCAAATGTCTTGCCCTCCTTATCAGCCGCTTCTTCGTTGAGAATCTGAGCCGAATATGTGCACAAAAATGTCCCTAAAATACATAATATTAAAAAACAATTCATTCAATGCTAAGCAAACAAATACCTTTAGGAACGTCATGTAATACTCTAACCCCCCAACCCTTCTTCAATGTCTTAAAAAGCTGAAGACGACATTTGATGCCCTTCTGAATCACTCGATTAGGACAGCGCTGATTACAGGAACACCTTTGGTTGCACTCAAACAGTCCGGTCATTATAAAGTCATTGAGTCGTTTGAATTCATAACCAAAATATTGGAATTTACTCTTTAAAAAACATTAATAATAAACTTCAATAAGACATGCTTTTCCTAATATATCAAATACCATACCATTCTCACAGCATCACTGGCCTCCAGTGTCAACTGTTGACATGAACACCGATCACTGTTGAGACAATTGTCGGTACAGTCGCAACAGGACAAGAATTCTGGATCTAAAACAGGTTTAAATGAATAAACATCCGAATGAGGGAATCGTTTGGCACTATAGACGACATTCCCCAGATCTGTCTGATCGACAGTATTAACACATGAGATGGGCATCGGTTCCAAACCGTTAGTAATATCTTTAATGTGAAAATAAGCTTTAAGTGAATTAGACTTTCGAAACAATGCAAATCCTTTAGCAAATGTAAACAAATCGATGTCCAAAACTGATTCGGTTTGCAATAAGTAATTAAACAATTCATTTGTGTTACGGAGTCGAAGACCGCAAGGCGTTCGATAGACAACACGCAATAATTTGTCATTTGTCCGCAATAATTCCCGACGATAGCCGCAAACAATTGGTATATAAAACGGATTTTGATCGTAGAAACTGTCGGATTCAACCGATGCTATAAAGTTAATATAAATCAATTATTGTTAAACAAGAATTAGCCGATAATTAATATATTTGTTTACCATTTATACAATCAGGAGAACAGGAGTGTTCAAAATATTCTCGGGGCTTAACACGAGACAAGTCAGGTAACTGTTCCACAGATACTTCAGATATGTTGAACAATTCATTGTCAATGAGTCTCATTGGATCCAATATAGTACCACTGGGTTTCGCTGTTGACTTTCTAGCGGTTTGTTTTAAATTCTTTCGTTTTCTGGTAGCAATGTCTGTAGGAATCACCTGAATATCGTCGTCTCCTTCCATCTGATCCTTTGTTTCTTCATTTTCTTTCTCTTCTTCTCTCTCTCCCTCCCATTCAACGAAAGATGAGTGATCTCTGTTTCGAGTACTTCTTGTTGTTGATCTCATACCACGATGTTTGACATTAGTTTTCATTATCTGACATTCTTTGTAGATGTCGTACAGTTTTATTGATCCGCGATATATCCATTCTTTATAAGGTTTGGGCAACTTATGAAAGTGTATGAGTGCTAGACTCGCATCGATTTCTAAAACATTAACACTTTCCCTGAAAAAATCGAAACCAAATAATCATTAAATCAAATAACAATATTATTTAATCGTATTTAAGACTACCATCGGTTGTCAAATCGAACTTTAATTCTTTCGTCTCCTTTCTGGAGCCGAACCATTGGTCGTTCGGGATATTTCTTAATATAATTCACTAAAAAATCACAATATTCTTTCACCGATGGATTCATTGCTTTCTCGTTTTCAGAAAATATATTGTCGGCTAAAATAAATTATAAAATTGTATTTTTAACAAACAATTTAAGTCAATAGTTTCAATCAAATTAAATACCGGACACTCTGTCGTAAATATGAAATATTTCTTCACGTCTAACATAACGACAATCTTGTTTATCAAAGAAAATTAAATATCGAAAATGATTGGTATTTTTTGCCGGTTCGGCAACGATTCCCGAGTAAAATTCTCGTTGGCCATTGTCATCGAGATATGCTTTATAAAATAAAATAAATAATATATAATGTATATATATATATATATATAGTTAAMACTTACCGATAACTCTTTCGCCAACCGGAAGAATACTATCAGAAGGGGTYGAGTAAGCAATCAATTTGTTGAACAAATAGCTGCCGCCGACTACCGATCGGTCGTCGAAATTAACCGAAACACTGCAGTGATTCAATATCTTTGACACCTTTGCCGGCTTCCAGCTATAGGTCAATATACCATTACTGGCGGCAAACACTTTGACACCAACTTTTGGTGTTCTGTTGACAATTGAAACAAATAATTGACAATTAGTTAACATTTAAAAAAAATACGTTAAAGTAATCAAATGAGACCCTACTTGCGCTCAAATAACTGTGTAGTAATCGGTTTCGTATCAGTTTTAACACCAGAGGTTCCCTCATATATGACCGACAAATCTAAGTTTTCGTCGTCTGTATTATTATCAATGTTTTTGTCATTAGTATCCAATTGATTGACATTCTGTTTGTCTTCTGTTTGTGTTTGACATGAATTTTTGATTTCCTCGTTAACCACAACAACACTATTACCGGTTGTGTCAACTTTGTTGGCCTCCAATTTGGCCATTCGTTCGCGCAATTCGTCGATATCGATGACCCGTTGAATGGGTTCCGAATAATAGGTATATTCGTCGTCATAATAGATGGTTTCGGTGATTGTTGTCGTCCTAATTGTAGTAAACAAAAGTACAATACATTTAATTATAAACTAATAATCAATTGATTCAACAAAAACAATGACAAATACTTTGTACTGATATTTGGTTTTTGCAATTCTTCGTACAAACGGTCAAACTCTTCATTGTTTTTCTCGATTTCATCAATGAGTTGTTTTGCTTCTTCTTGTTGTTGTTTCTTAATCTGAAGAATCTCTTGTTTTCTGTCCAACCATTGTTTGTCTGAAGACATATACTCTTTGACCATTGATTCTAWCTTTTCGGGATTTTTGGTCAATTCATTGTACAATTCATCCCAATTAACATTTGCCGGTATCGGGAATTGACTCCAATCGATGTTGAATTTGTCGTCCTTTGGTGTGTCGGCCATCAGTGCCGTTAGTCTGGTCACCAGTCAATGACCCGATCGGTAATTATTAGACAAATTAAGTGTAAATACAATTAAAATCATAAAACACTTTCAAATATTATACGCTTTCATAACATTAGTAAACATAAAGTACGTCTAAATCATAACATTATTCACAAATGTTTTCAATTTTGTTAAATATTTAAAGTTTATAACATTTTGTTATATTAATAAACTACACAATAATTATAAAAACATTTTTTATTTAGTAATAACTAATTTTACAAATTAAATACAATTGTTTTATATTAAAATAATAATAATAACAATTGTTAGTTTCATTATAATTATTTTTCACAGTATTTTTATCCCAATTTAAGACTATATTATATTAAAAAAAACAAAAATAGTTAAATCATATAATTTTAATCAATTAAATTCTATAATTGACTTACAAACCAAATAGGGTTTTAATTAACAAACAAAACTAAATATTATATTTTCATTGCATTATCTATAATATAATGACAACCAAAATAATGGATGAATATTACGTTAATTTTAAAATGATATTAATTAAGGTTTTTAGAAAAAAACATGAGTTATAACTATTAAATATTTATATAAATTTTTTTAAATATTGTTTTTTGATTGTATGACCACTGCTGACCTGAAAAAGATAATAAAAATAGTAATAAATTATAACTCAATTAGTGATAATCTAAACTATCAAACGTTGTCTAAAATTAAAAATGTTTTTTAATTGTTTCTAATGATGTTCGTTGTGGTCATCCTTTTGCAAGCCTTCATACGCCTCCTCTTTATCAGTGATATACTTCAGTATATCCTTCGGAGTCATTAGTCTTTCGGCGTCTGAATCGGGAATTTCAAAATGAAACTCATCTTCGATGGCCATAATGACCTCCACGTGATCTAAGCTGTCGAGACCCAAGTCTTTATAGAAGTGTGAGTCAAGTGTAAGCTTTTCGGGATCTACTTTATCGTACAATTTCAAGACCAATAGTATCCGTTCCCTAACAAAATCATAGGTCATCGGCAACTTGTGAGCCAATCGGCGTGACATTGAATCGACAACCGGCGCATTGCGTACGCAGGCAATGGGTGTCCATCGATGGTCAAGTCGGTCGACAGTCATTGTGGTATATAATCTGTTAAATTCAACAAAAGCCGATTGTGTCCACCGATGGTTATCAATTGGTGTCCATTTTGCGGTCGCATTTAGCGCGTGCTTTGAACCAACAATCAGCTGTTTGGATGATCGCTGGAAACACGCTTTGGCCGCAGTTTTTGTAACCAACAATACATTCATTTTCGACCAAACACTTAGTGGTCACCAATTGTCCCGATTGTGGTCTCGTGTCGTCAATGACGTGATATTCAATTGAAACTAATTGTGAAAATAAATGCTAACAATGTTTACCAAAACCGATAAACACTGTAAACATTGTATTCAATAACACAATGTTTTGTCAATCAATAAATGTACTATAGATGGCACACATTGTACATACAGTTTAACACATTTATATTAAACAATACACTTATAATCATTTAATTCAATTTATAATATTGTAATAAAGGATAATAATAATWATTATTATTATTAATATTATTATAATTATTAATATTATGAATAGTTAATATCAAATGATAATATTAAAGCAAACATAAAAACACTAAATAACTGTAGTTTTATASTTTAGTATTAATAACTAAATATTAACCTAATATATCAATATTATACGCAAACAATGTTATAATCTCATAGAACAGAGAACCCCACACTTTATTATCAGTCAATAACATACTGTATATCACATACACGCGTACATCACGTGCTAATCACACATTAGACACACATTACAAGTTAACCCCATTATTAGACCCTCTATTTAGTCGTAACGTTGTGTTTGAATGATTCACATGTAATACAATCAATAAGTGTTATTAAAAATATATGATATTAACAATGATTTGACAATTAGTGACCAATTAATCGGTGATCACATGATATTTACGGTGATTTTCAGTGGACATTGTATGACAAGAATTTTGCAGAAGTATTGGTAGTCATCAGTGGCTGACAAACATTAACGCCGCTAATGGACGACTTGGTCCGCGAGTTAAATGTCTTGCGTCTGGACTGCAATCATAGCCGTATCGGCGACGGTGGCGATGGACAAAGTCAAGAAAATGAACGCCAATTGGTAGACACTATTGAGCGATACGCCCGAACTGTTCTGTCCATTACATGGGATCAGGAAATGGTGATCACGAACGACGAGTTTAAGACTAAAAACTCGGAGGCAGTCATGAACTCAATCATCTATTTGTTGGACGGAATCGGACAACTGTGTGATGAATTGGACACCAATGGCCACTGCGATCAACAATTGTCGAGTGATCGGCCGTTTCAAGACAATACTAAATGTGTTGGTTTAGGGGTTACCGATTACACTGCGGTCAAGACATTACTCGGTATTGACATTTGTGAATGTCTTCTGTGGCGAAAAGCGGCCCTTTTGTATGCCTTCTGTAATAGCAAACTGAACGCCGGAATTAAGTTTGTGGACAACACGGTTGTTGTCGAAGATAACAGTGACCTACGCGATGAAGAAACGCGACATAAACTACTTCAGTATCTTATCGATGGTATCCAATGGTTTCGTCAGTTTCTTAGCCAAAGACAACCATTTGAAGTTAATTCCGGCGCAGAGATGGTGCCGATGACATCATCTGAATCTTTATTGACAAACAATATCTTCAGTGATAATCATTTACTTTCACTCATGTATTTGTCAGAAATGTGTGTTTGGTATCACAACTATTCAAACCATTGGCGACTATATTTGTACACCGGTTTCGATGTGGAAGAATGGGCCAAATATTGTCTGAGATTATACATTAATAGTGTGGACAATCATTTTAACACAATTGGCTGGAACTGCGACAAAGCCAAACAATTGTTGACATTGTTTTGATTGATTGTCTGTCTGGTTGTTGTTGTGTCCAATAATTGCAAACTATTGTTCAAATTGATTGCTGAACTCAATTATATTTTATATATAATATCAATGAAATGCTCAAAATTAAAAATATCATAACTATTTAGACATCAATTATTATTTTATTTTATTACATTAATTTGTATTTAATAAACATCTTTCAATTGTTTATTATAATATTTTTACATTATTTTATTTGTGATCAAACTCTTGATATAAATAATATTTTAATTTTTAAAATAAAGTATCGATTAAATATTACAAATAATATTGTATCCCTGAAAATAATAAATGAAAAATATTTAATTTTCAAATTTCGCTTAAATTTGTTGTAATTTATTAATATTAATCGGAACAGGTATTCTTTGCGCGTAAAATAAAAGTGTTTAAATTCATTTTATTAAAAAAGTTAATGAAATTTAATAAATTGTAAAATTGTCATTTAAATCTATAACATCTCTTTAATAACTGACCAAATTTTGATTATTTTCGGTAAACCATTTCATCTGATTTTGAACCGAAAAAGACTGACTCCTTCCAGATTTTCAATTTTTTCACTATCATAGAATTGTTTTATTTATTCAAATAAAATATAATCTGACAAAGCAATATATGGTGAATATAATGATTCATCAATGGTTTTAATAAATCCTATAAATTTATTATAATTCAATTGTATAAAACTTTTTGGTATATTTTCACTTAAGTGGCCTATAATTAAGAAGTGAAATTATTTAGTACTTAAATTAATGGCACATATCTTCAGCGAATTAAGTCCAAGTGTCTTATAATGGTTCATAAATCAATACCCAATATCTATCTCATATTTTATCATCAAAAGTCTGGATATAACTTCATTAAATCCTTCAAAATTTTAGTATTAAAATTAGGTAGTTTTTCTGACTATTTTCTGTCTTTTACATTAACCTCTACTTCTTTCCATCATTTTTTATTTGTCAAATTAATGCTTACATTTAGTCTTCCATAAGAAGCCTTACTAATATTTTTAGCCTCCATTATTGCATTAATTAAGCAACGATATAGGTATTTTTGAGCATATGTGAAAATGGTGTCATGTGACATTAAGATATGTAACGGCTTTATTAATAACTTTATTCTAAATGTTTAATAACAATTAAAATACAATAATGTAAGTATTCAATTTTTAAAAAATTAAAATTTTAATCACTACATAGAACTCACAAAAACAAAGTAAAATATCATTATTTTTGAAACGCAAAGAATACCTGCTTCAATCGATATACAGTATTATGTTAACATACATTTTAATGTTTAATTAGTACAGTATATTATATTTAATAATTAAAAAAATTTTTAATTGTTTACAAGAAAAGCATAATTTTTTTTATGAACACGATAATACAATCTAGGTACTTTTTTTCTAACATTCAAGTTGTTTATAATATATACTAATTTATAAATTATCTAGACTGCAGTTGATAATCAATTTTTATATTTTTCAATAGACGAACATACCTGCGATAAGTTTTAATTTATATATAAATTAATCACAATCTATAAGAGGTTTGTTTATAACTTATTTTTTATATTACAGAATCGATATTATAATACTGTACTGAAGTATTGGTTAAATTTTTTAATATATTTATTGATACAGTTTATCATAATTATAATTTCTAAACAATATTTGAAAATCATAATAACCTACCGTAAATAGTGTTTGAATATCTCATTTGGAAATATTATAGTTTTTTTTATTTGCAGAATTTTTTTTTTATTTTAAAAACTATATCAATTTTTATTATAAAGTTTAGAAACTGTTTAATTTATAAATTATTTATAATTACTTTTTAATATAATGAAAATCTTATTTCTAATATTTCTATTATTTTTTTGTCATATTCACGAAGCTTTTGTGGTAAAAATATTAATTTATTTATATATGTTTTTTATTAATAATATTTTGATTCTTATTTAAATTTGTTTCACTAAAAAAAATTTTATTATTATTTATTGAAGTCATTAGCAAAATATAATATTGATATTAATGAAACATCGGTATCGGGTCTATCATCGGGTGCTTTCTTTGCTGTCCAATTTCAAGTGGCCTTCAGTTCAATTATAAAAGGCGCCGGTATTGTAGCGGGCGGTCCATATGATTGCGGCGGTGAGACTATGTATGCGTTTTGTATGTTTTTGAACGTACCGTTGGTTTCATTATCCGTTCAGAAGACTAGACTCAGAAGTGGTCAATCTATTGATGATAAGTCAAACCTATTGAATCATAAAGTGATGATGATTTCTGGCACTAAAGATGTGACAGTTAGTACTTCAGTGATGAATCAGTTATATAAATATTATGTTACCGAAAGTGACTTCATTCCGGTCGATAATATTCAATATAAACAAGATTTAGTGGCTTCGCATACCTTTCCCACCGACTTTGACAGCGCCGGCAATAATGATTGTGATGTCAGTGCCAGTCCGTATGTCAGTAACTGTGGTTATGATGGTGCCGGTGCCATACTTAAGCAAATATACGGTGATATTAAACCAAGAAAAGATACTAATAGGACCGGTAGTTTCATAGAARTAGATCAGTCAGAATTTATATCAAATCCATTAGCTAATGGATTAGACACAAAGGGATACCTATATGTGCCAAAAACCTGTACCGATGGTCATAAATGTAGACTTCATGTGGTGTTTCACGGATGCCTTCAATCTTATTCACAAATTGGTGACAAATTTATTAAAAATGCTGGTTATGACCGATGGGCCGATAACAACAATTTACTGATTTTGTTCCCTCAAACCTACTCTGATCTGACCATACATTTGACACCGACCAATGGTTATGTATATAATGCCAACGCTTGTTGGGATTGGATCGGTTGGTACGGTGGCGCCGGCTTTTCAACCAAAAATGGTATACAAATTGCTTTTATTAAAAAAATGATTGACAGAATTGCTGGAAAAATTTGAATAAATTTTATGAACTAAAATCTTATATAATGTATTAAATGATTTTTAATGTTTAATATATTCTATGTTCAAATTAAATAAAAATTAATTAAATAATATCATCTTATGATTAATTAGCATATTTATTAAGTAATTATTTATTGAATAAATAAATAAAATATATAATACATTAATATTATAGAAATTAATTATTAAACTATAAAACAAACACACAATTGTGACAATAAATTGTTAATATTTGGGAATATTATTATTTGAAACACTTTACATGACATGACATACAATACTCTAACTTTAGTATATAATTGAATTTACATAACACTTGTTTATCAGGCAATCTATTTGTGTGAACTTTGCAAGAATATTGATCCCAATGTTTACCGTTTTTTTATAATAATAAATCTATTGCCAAAAATTGTTGCAAACATTTTTGTGGCACAGACTCACACCGTATATGACATTTAACTACAAAAATAAATAAATAATATTATCAGAAAACAAATATTCTCTCACATTTTATTAATTTATATATCTATATATAATATTACAATAATCTATAACCAATAGTTGATATTATGTTTTAATTAAAAGCAATATTATAAACATTTATAAAAATAAATATTCATGAATATAATTTTTATTTATTATATCATATTATACATTGAAATCTTAATCGAGAATCTGGTCAAAGGTGATAGTCATGTGTCTGTCGGGAAACCAATAGGTCAGTGGTGTTGGTCATCAAATGAGTGTCAACTGCACAGTACTTGCCTCAAACATAACGCAACGTTAAAGTACGGTATCTGTGAGTGTAAGCCCGGGTATGTAGTGACCAACGATTGGATGCAGTGTTTGATCGGTAAACGCTATGGAGAATTGTGTCATTACAACCAACAGTGCAAACACTTCGACAAGAATATGGTTTGTGAGTTAAATCAAAGTATTGATGTGTCGTTTTGTATGTGTAATGACTATCATCGATACGATCTAAACCTTAAGCTATGCCAATGGTGTGATGAAGTCGACTGTCGACGACATCCCGAAGTCAATGAAAAGTCGCCGATATTACCGAAAAACATTGAACGCTATAACCGATGGTATCATAATATGGATTTCGGTTCGGTGTTCGGCATCTGGGCGTCGCTGCTTATCATTGGTCTACCAATGAGTATATTTTTATTTTTACTGGTCATCCGTGTCACTAGACTTTTAGTCAATCTGACAGCAAATCATGGCATTAGTGTTGAATCTCACCGTACAAACCAAATCAACACTATTGTTGGTCACAATCAAATCTATGTGACCCTTCCCATTGCCGAAGTTGTCCGGTCAGAACAGCCGCCGCCACCGTATGAGGAATTGATTAAACAAAGTCGACTTCCCACTTACGAGGAGGCACTGCAAAACATGTTTTCATAATTCAACAAATCGTTATTAAATTAATAATTTTATATAACATCTGTAATTGTATTTTCTACTGTTAACCTATAATATTATACAATTTCATTAACATATGTAAAATTGTCATTTTTTCAATATTATAATTTTATATGAAATATATATATCTAAAAATTGGACAGCGGAGTGGCTCAGTGCTAGAATTTTCCGATTACAAAGCTGTATATACAGTACCCGGGTTCAAATCTAATCAATTTATTATTTTTTGTTTGTTTGCATTTTTGCGTTTAAATCAGTTTTTTATGCTATTGATTAAATTTTAATTAATTATTTGCTACTAATATTTTGTTTATGACTAATGATGTTTTTTTGTGCCAATATATTCTTAAAAATAATTATTTATTAAAATTTGAATATAAAAGTTGATTGATTTACTAAATAAAAAAAATATATGAGTTTAATAAAAATTTTATTGATTTTTGCCTAATAGTATTGATTACTTGTCATTTATATTTGAACTGTATATTATATTTATATTTTAACTGTATATTATATTTATATTTTAACTGTATATTATATTTATATTTGAACTGTATATTATATTTATATTTGAACTGTATATTATATTTATATTTTAACTGTATATTATATTTATATTTTAACTGTATATTATATTTATATTTTAACTGTATATTATATTTATATTTTAACTGTATATTATATTTATATTTTAACTGTATTTATATTTTATGTCATTTACAGTACAGGTATATAAAATTGTTGATAAAATAATGAGAATATATATCACATATTCCCTTAGTGAGCTTAAAAGTTTAATTTTTAAAAAATAGCCTACGTAGCTTATTATTTGTTATTAAAAAATTTATCATGCTCAATTAAAATATTACTAATTAAAATTTTTATTACTCATTGTAATTTACAATTTGTAAATTATAATTTGTTATCAATTTAATGTATTATAATAGTTTTTTAATTTTATTATATTTATTTTTTAATTAAATATGTCATGTAATTTTTGTATTATAAAACTATTATTATTTAATTTGTAAATAAACTACGTAGGCTATTTTTTAAAAATTATGCTTTTATGCTAACTTAAGAGAATATGTGACATATATAATATATATATTCTCACTATTTTGTCAAAAATTTTATATATTATATATATATGAAAGTATCAAACTATTGTAAAATTGAATAATTTTTTTAATAACTATTTAATTTACATATAATTAATTTTGGAACAAATCTATATTATAGACAACCAGTAAATACATTGTTGAACGTAAATGCAATAAAATAATAAAACAAAACAAAACAAAAAAGAGGATCAAATTAATTCAATGATAATTGCAAACAGTGACCAACCAAATGATAATCAATTATTTGGCATTTAATATAATAACACATTATCTAATCGGAGACAACTTATAGAMGAATTACTTGAATCTTTAAATGAAAGCATTGAATATACTAAAGAAATTTTAGACAATTTTATAGATTTGATTTCAATAGTCATATCAATTGGAAAATTCTGATAATTATATTCAGGAAGAGATAGACAAAGATTGGGATCAATTAATTAATATCATTATTAATGAAATGAGTCAAACAAATCATTGATGGATATCATAAGTTCAAAGCATAAGAGGATATATTTGTTTAATGAGAATGTCGTGTCTAAACAATATTAAAAGTATTGTCAACTTTTATACATTGAATTTGTTTTAATTTTGTTTGTGTTGTATTAATATTTTAAAATATTAATATATCTCCTATAAAATCTAATATATCGTATTATTTATTTATATTAATGTTTTGAATGTGTGTTTAAATGTTTTGACTTATAATTAATTGGATAAATAAATAGTTTAGATAATCAATTAAATACTACTATATGAGTCAAATAATTATGCAATCTTTTTWTAAAATTCAGTAATAAAATTAATTTATTTTAGTCTATAAATAATAGGGTAATTATTATTATCGTTAATTATTAATTACTAATTAATATTAATACAAAAAATTTATTATTATAACAATATATTAAATAGTGATAACTATTTATATTAATTGCAATATTTTACAAAACAAATAACATTATAATAAATTGACATTGGTACAATAGGTTTTCTAATTTATAAAATAATGCATTTCTAGTCCTACGCTACTTAACCCTGGATACAAGTAAATTGTCTGAA
Source organism: Oppia nitens (assembly GCF_028296485.1). Taxonomy (NCBI): domain Eukaryota; kingdom Metazoa; phylum Arthropoda; class Arachnida; order Sarcoptiformes; family Oppiidae; genus Oppia; species Oppia nitens. The sequence goes on along the minus strand of NW_026533221.1, from coordinate 8,860,760 downwards.
TTTAAACTTATTATTAATAAAACATTTTGTATAAAATTGTTAAATATAATGTATTTAAATATAATTTTAAATTTTTTATTTACATAAAAATATTATTAAAAAAATATTTTAGACATTTATATTACAAATAATTCTAATATTTTCTCATATAGTTATGTTTGAATAGATATTTCAGTGCAAATATTGACTATTTTTTAAAATTGAATTTATTTTTCTATCTTTATATAATAATAATACATATAATATATACTAATAATATAATAACACCTACCTATGCACCGGTTATAATCATATTGCTTACATCATCAACAAATATATGCCTATACTATGTAATACATAGTATATAAGGTATAGTGTTTACAAATAGAATATTTTGTATGTTTCATACATTAAGTCTATGAAACCCTATTTCATTAATAATAGACTTCTCTATAAACATGATTACAATATGACTGAACAGTATTTCAATTATATCCTATTATTTCCTATAATTTAAACTGATTTCCATCGTCACAAACACGTCGATAAAGATCATACAATAAGGGRGAGAGAGAGAGAGAGAGAGAGAGAGAGAGAGAGAGATACAGTAAACATTGATATTAAACAACAGTATAGAGGCATAGATAAAGCTAAAAATATCTGCAAATTTAAACAAACAATTTTTTCCTCGCTTTACTATTTATACTGATATTTGATCAGAATTTTGATATCAGTTTAGATGAGAGATGGCAACGATAAGTACAGTATGTTATTGTATAATCAAATTTTATTGCTATTATAAGTGCTGCTATAAAAGTGTCGCTTAACTTCTGAAATTATATAAAAAATTCAATATTAAGTCATTTGAGTTTTACTATATTTACTGATTATTTGAAATAAAATTGTTTTTRGGTTTCTTGTTAGTTAATCACTTGGTTTATTGTGATTACAGCATCAGTCAGTAATTTGATTATCCGATTATTTAAAATATAATATTTTTGAGTCTAATTTATAAATATTTAATTTTCAGATATAACCATAATTTATTTAATTATATTAATAATTTTTTATAAATTTAATGTCAACCGATTGTAACGCAATGTTTGATCGGGTATTCAATTGTTTGGTATTTGCAACGATGACATTGATATTGGCGGCACAGGTATTCACTAGAGTCCCCCAGAGGACAGACCATAACAAAAGTCCGCCAAAAGACAACAACAACAAACCTACGACAACTGAGTTTCCCGATGTTATTGTTGAGCCAATGGACATACCGTTGCGGTCAAAACCGATGAGATTTGGCAAATGATTGATATTGTCGTCGACAAGAAAAACGTTTAATTTTAATATTAAAAAAGGGTAAGAAAACATAGGCTTTTATTTACTGTTTATTATATAGACCTTAATAAATATACATTTATTAAATTTCAATATGTTTTTAGATAAATATTTATAATAAAACATTGGGTTTTTAATCAACGATATTTGAAGACAATAGCAATACATCAATCCTGTATCGCACGTCAAGTGTTAGTTTCAGCTAATTTAGTGCAATACAAGTGACTATTGAATTCAATAAAAATATAATACTGTAATTGAATATTAGTATTATTAATATAAACAATGATATTATATATTAAATATATTAGAAATACAATAAATACTTAATATAAGTTTATTATTGTTATTATTTGACCTGTCAAAGTTATTAGTTAAATGTCAAAGTTAGTATTATATGTAAAAACTAAATATTATTTTATATTTCATATTCTAGTTATAAAGTAAGCTAAATTTAAACTAAACTATAAATATATWWTAATTTATTATATAAACTAATTTAATCATATCATAATACATGTATTGTAATATTCAAATGATTTAAGATATTGCAATGATATAAGAAAATTGTTACCTTAATAAATATAATTGTATTTTATTTATTTCTTAATTAATTAATTTAATTGTAAACATTAATATAAATATTTATCTTACTGTATATGGATATATGATTTACTGTAAATTGATATCACAATATAATAATATTAACTAATATTACGAAATACTTATGACATAAATAATATTTTATATTAAAATATTAAACAATTAATATTTCCAATTAAGTAAAAGCATATTATTTATTATAAAATAATAAAATAATAATTTATTTGATGTATGACTTATTTAATTAAAAATTATATTTGTAAACATTTATAGAAATACCAACTTTTAATATATTTRTTTGTTAAAAATTAAATAAAATATTAACTGATATATAAATCAATCTATTTTTAATAGTCATTTTATTTTTAAATATAAAATTTAAAACTTAATATAAAAGAATATTGATTATTAATTAATAAACATATTAAAACACAACTTTATTTTTATATATAATTATTTAAAATAAAAATATTGACAACACATTTTGTTATATGGCTTAAGCATATAAAAAATAAATTAACAATAAATAAATATAACATAAATATTTGTAATAGTTATAATTAATTAGTATATTATAAATAAGATCACAATTAGTCACACTTTATTTGAAATATAAATTAATTAATTATTAAATATTTATATTTCTATATATAAAGATACAGATTGCACACAATTACAATATATATATATACTGTATTAAATATATTAAATAAGTAATATACAGTATCTTTMAATAAATAAATAATTACAACAATTTGTGARATAAAAAAAATAAATACGAAAACAATACTAAAATTACTTAATCTATTGTATTTATAAATATAAATAGGAAACGATGTAAGAAATTAATGTAAAACATGAAAATATTTGAAACATGAAATTCACATACAAAAAACATTTAAAAAATAATATGGATTATCAATTGATTATATATATATATATATATAATAAATAATGATGTGTTTTTAAAATTTATAACATAATTAATTATACGTCTATTACCATAAAACAAAATTTGCTTTTAAAAACTACTGTTTATTTATCTATTTTATTAATTCATAATTTAAATGAATGTCCACTCATATTATCAWTCAATCAATCATACAGTCTATTGTATTGTGGAATACTGTTTAAGGACTTAACCCCACTTGAATAGACCAGCCCTTTGGCACCGACAGTTTGCTCCCCACATATTACATCTATTATAGAAAACAAAAATAAATTWAAAAACCATTAATAATAATACCATTTAAATGATTAGTGATTGTGTAATATCAGATAAATACAGGGATGTCATACCTGCACACAGAGCTATCGCAACAATCTTCAGGTCTGTGATCACAAGAGGCTCCTCGTCTGACACAACTTCTCCTTAAAATTAAATAAATAGTTTTAATTTTTTTGATGAAAACTTATTTTTAATTAAAATCTATTTTGAATACAGACTTTCTGTTGACAAATAATAGTTTAGCAATGTTTGCATTATAGTCATCGACCAGATCTGATGTTAGGTCACTGTCTGCTGTAAACAAACACCAAAAAAATAGTGTATAAAATTATCAAATGTTAAATAAATTATCAGTAAATTAAATATTTAATTCACAAAAATTATATAAATAAAAATTAGCTTATATTAATTAAATATTATAAAACCAAAAAATAAATTAAAATGTTTRTGTTTGTGTTTGTGTCAAATTGTCAAAATATTAATATTTTTCGTGCAACTAATGAAATAATTTGAAATGAAAACAGAAAAAAATTTAATTATTGTAAAAATGTAATATAATTTGTGTAAACATGGCTTACGCCTAATTGGGTGTTAATTAGAGTTTAAATGACAAAATAAATTAATTTTATTTTCCATTGCAATTTTTCTTATTATTAAAATTATAAATTAAAAATTTCTATTTGTTTTTATCAACATATGCTATTTTTAATTTCACTAATAGTATATACTGTGTATTACAAAATTAACATTACTTTAATATATTAATAATAATATTATTATTATAATAATACTGTATATTCTTATATTATAAATACTATATAATTACACATTTTAATTAAATTGTATGACAATCGATTTAATTAATGTTAATATACAAATTATTGTTGTCAACAAACATACAAAATTTTCTCACTAATTAAATTTTTATTATTTATAAAAGTTTATATTCATATACATATTTATATGATTGGACTAATCAAAATCTAGTTATTTTTTATACTAAGTACTAGTACTCAAATATAATTATATAATTTATTAAAGTAATGTTTTAAGTAAATTTGTCTTAAAAATTTTTAATTTTATAAATATTTGTTATTTTTGAATTATAGAAAATTAAATAAAAATATTAACAAAGACATTTGTGTATTAAAATAATGATATATAATATGTTTACAATTTTTATCCATTTTTATTATTAATTTTTTTTATTAAAATGCATTATAATTAAATTATTGTAAATAAAATTGATTTAAAAATCAAATTTGTTGTTAATATTTGTATTAAGTAAATATAAATATGTTGTTATACATGTTCAAATGTGGAATATTAAAAAATTGTTTTGTATAAAAAATAAACTAGTAAATATAGGAATATAGGAAATATACAGTATATATCAGGGTTAAGCAATGAGGTAGGGGGTAAGGTCAAAATACCCCTCTAAGATCAGGGTTTTAGGATTTTACGCCCAGACTTTTTAACCAAATTAATATATTGTCGCTTAAAATAAGAAGAAATGACTTAAATTTTTATCTAAATTTTTAATTATTTTTTAAAAACTTTTATGAATGTTTTTTACTAATTTTAAGCAAATTAGTTAAAATTTGAGTTTTTATTGATATAACAAATATTTTAAGAAAACTTTATTGGGAATATTAATCTATTTTCCTAGGAATTTACATGGAAATTTTCTTCAATTTAATGAATTTTCTCTTGACACTTGATTTTAGATTTTTGAAAAATTGTGTTTAAAAATCCAATATAGTGTACACTTCACCCTAAAATCAAAAACCTTGCTTAACTCTGATAAGATAAGATAATTTCTGTAATTAATGATTTATGTTAATTTTAAATATTATTTTATATTTATAGAAAGGAGGTGTGGGTGAAAGCCTACAGAATGCACTAAAAATGTTATATAAGTTATTGCCAACAAATTGACATTTTGTTTAACAATAATATATAGTTAACAAATTTATCTAAAATACATTTATTCTACATTTTGTTATTGATTTTTCAATTAAATCTTCTAATTTAATAAAATATTACTATTATTTGATAACAATTATTTGTCTTTTGTTTTTTATATTTTACACTAATGTTTTTATAATAGTAGTGTATAGTGTTTTTATTTTAAAAAATAATAATTTAAATCAATATAAAAATGTTTATAATTTGATTTAATAATATACAGACCACTTGTACTGTAGTATTGACTGGTGGCCAAAGTGTCTACAATTGCCGAAACAATTATCAATAATACAAACAGTCGAGAGATGGATGACTTGGAGGATAAACAACAAGAAGTGACATTTAAGCGACGCATTAGTGATGACATCAATAGAGGCATCGTTTCACCGATAGATTGCTGTCAATTGTAAAACAAAAAAGCTATGATAAGTGTTTGGATAATATATTAATTTTCTGTATATGTTTTATTACTTATGTGTGTCAATCACTTTGTTAAACAAATGACATGTATTTTTCCATAGAAAACAAGTTATTGCATTAACTTTATTTCAATAAGTTATATATATATATATAAATATTTATTACATTATGTATTGAATTTTTGTTTATATCGTAAAATGTTTTATGTCACAGAAAATATGACATTTTATATACAGTACAATTTATAAACTTGAAACTACTGTAAATTATTGTTTTTATTTAATATAATATATTTCTTAAAATATAAAAATATAAAATATAATAAGTATGGTTGATTCATTAATTTTTCTATTATTATTGTAGTAGTATTAAGTTTTTATTTTTATATTTTTATGAAAATGTCTATTATATTACATTTATATCATAAAATTTATTATACAGACAGTATTTGGGAAAAAAATTACATTTATGTTTAGATGAATGTTATAATAAATGACATTTGGATAAATCAATATCACTAGTAAAGTAATTTATGGTATTTATAATTAAAATTCTTATAAATGTATTATTAAATGTTAATAAAAAGTTATCAAATGCTATTAAATAGAAAATAAAGTTCGAAAATTATTAACTTTTAAATAATAAATAATAAAGCTTTATAAACGTTAATTAAATAAACTATTTAAACTTAAAAAACTAAAAAACGATATAAATACATTGTCTTCAGTAAATGCAACAAAAAATAGTAACCATTAAATAACAATAGATTTTTATCCCAACATTTTAGTAGATTAACTTTTTTCTATAATCATTATATATTGCAGATTGTGTTCACACATAATGGTCACTGAATTTTTTCAAGACTAACTTTATTGTGTATTTCACTTATTATAGTCTAACACTAAAACTATTCAATTAGCTGTTAGTTAATAGCAATTGACAATTAGTGATGCATTTTGGGTGAAGACATTGAAGTAATTAATTATAAGCTGTGTTTGTATATACAATATGTATGGTATCTCTGTGTGTGTCTATCATATCTTTTGTAAGTTTAAACAAAGTTTTTTTTAATTATATTCCTATATATTAAAAAAAGACTAATCATTAAACTTTATTTTATTATTACTGTAGACAATATAAAGATGAGATAGAAATTGTAATATAATCATTGTATACAAATAAATTATTTAATCATTAAGATAAAGTAATACTTTAAGTGAACCTATAGTTTAAGAAATAATCTTGATTTATAAAGTTGATAATATCCACACATATATAAAAATGTCTAAATTTTATGTCTAAACAATTAATTATTATTTATATTTACTGTATATTAAACATTAGAAAAAAAGATTCACAATTTCATTTTCAGTTTTAAATTTTAATTAAGACAAATAATATAATAAAAATAAATTTAAGCTATATAAGATTATGGATTGTTTTGTTAGCTAAATCTAATAATTTATTATTTTTATTAAATCTTAGAGATATTAAAATAATTATATTCATATAAATTAAATAATTGTTATTAATGTTTAGATGTCATAAAATTTAATTTATTAATATAAGCTCAGCATGAAATCATTTTATATTTATTATGTTTTTATAGTTATATTTATATCATAAAAAATATTTTAGGAAAAAATTAAATTATTTTAGATCCTAAAGTTTATAATATACAGTATAAAATTTATAATAATGAGATTTACATATTAATAAGGAATTGTTATTTTAATACAATTATTTTTCTTATTTTTATAGGTTTCTAAAAAATATTATTAATAATAATGTACTTTAAATGTATTTTTTTATATTTAAGATAAAAGACTTTAATGTAATATAGATGTTATTTTAAAATAAATATTAAATTTATGTATCATATTAAACATATTGTAACAAGTTTTACATTAAAAATAACTTATAAATAATAATACAGTTAAACTGGTTTATGCAATATATTATTACATAATATTATAATAACATGACTAGATTTATTAAAATTAAAAAATAATAATAAGTTGTATAATGATATTCATTGCATAAATTAACGTCTGTCTCAATGACGTAAATTTTAATAATAAAAACTAAAAACTAAATTTTTTAATTAATTAGATAAACTATTAATGAATATTGAAAAATTCATTCAAATAATAATAATATATTATATATGAATAAAATTTAATTATAAAATAAAYATATTTTCTATCAAATAATGTTATCACAAGTTTTATAATGTAATAAAATAATCTAATTATTTTTTAAAAATAACGATCGACTAAACAAAATTGTCACAATTTAACGACCCTATTGTCGACTAATTGATTTGCTAATTATGTTATTTTGTGTTATTTTTAAATGAAATTACATTACTAGACTATATATAATAAATATAATATATACGTATTTATAAATATATTTGTAAACAATAATTATAAATTTTTTATGATATAAAGGGATGCAAAGTATTTTGTATATCGGTATAAAATAACTTTATTATCAACTTAATTAAATTAATTGTTTTATTTTATTTTTAACAATATATATAATGACACAATATAATATGGTTATATTAATAGTATATTTTAGGTTTTTACACATTTTTGGTAATCTATTTGATATTTTGAGATTTAATTTTACTTTTTTATGTCTAAAATCTTACATAAGTAAACATCAAATAAATTATTAGAAAATATTTTATTTTTTATTGTTGTCTATAATTATTTGTCTCAATTTATTCAGCAAAAGTGTCCAATAAAATAACGACTATATAATAGAAAAATGATGTATATATTATAAAATAACATTTTATTATTATATCTTTTGGGACATATTTATGACATTTAATGTGTAATGTTTTTATTATTATTTTCAACAAATTTTCTATAAAAGCAAATATTAATTTATTACTTCAGTATCTTTTGCTGTAATATAATAATATTAGACAAAAATATTTTATTGAGAATAGATGTGCTATTAATAAAAATATTGTAATTTATTATGAAAACTACTTAATATTTTTATGTAATTATATAAGTTCTAATATGTTTAGTAATTAAATATTTATAATAAGATAAAATAACTTTAATAGTGTAATTATGACTTTACTGTATGTAACTGTTTTATTACATACATTATGTGCGGTCTAAACACTTAAAGATATACTAAATATATATTAACAATGGTTTACCCATACTATAGAAAAATAGTTATAATTTTTTGGCAGTTATCTAATATTAATTTATAGTTTTAACAATATAAATTTATATAATAACATTAGTATATAACATACAGCTATCATATAAGTAAGCTATAGATAAATATTTTATCTGTTATTTAGCGGACCATTGATTACATCAACATTCAGGATATAACTATTAATAAAAACAATTATTTTCATTAAACACTTTTATATACTTTACTTATCATATATGATATAAATCATAATAAAACATGAGAATCACTTATTATTTCATTTCACGCCAATATTATATAAAACAAATACATTTATTGATAAATAATAATAAATGAAAATTTCTAATTAAATGTTTCTTAACATTTGTACAATAGATGTGTTGTGTGAGTTAAGCTGATTACTAGATATAAAGGAAATAAGGAAAACACAGTTATGTTGGCTTAGAGGACATCACACAAGTGGGCAGTGATTGGATTGCAATAAGAAAATAAGGTCGGGCTATGACTTAACAACAATATCTATACATCTCTAATAAATTAAGATTTACTGTACATTTATACAACTCTCTCTCTCTCTCTCTCTCACTCACTCACTCTCTATCTGTCTATCTCTCTCTCTTTCTCTCTCTCTCACTCTCTMTCTWTCTCTCTCTCTCTCACTCTCTATCTTTCTTTCTCTCTCTCTCTCACTCTCTATCTTTCTATCTCTCTCTCTCTCTCTCTCTCTCTCTCTCTCTCTCTCTCTCTCTCTTCTCTATCTATATATATATATATATATATATCTCTTTATCTCTCTCTATCTATCTCTCTATCTATCTATTTATCTCTCACTCACTAACTCACTCACTGCCTTATTCACTCATTAAAACCCAAACAGAGAGAGAGAGAGAGAGAGAGAGAGAGAGAGAGAGAGAGAGAGAGAGAGAGAGAGAGAGAGAGCGATTCAATCTTTCCTATTCTATCACTTACTTACTAACTCCACATTATAAGCACTGGGATGTAAATAATTAAGTAGACAAAACCAGCCAACAAAATACTAACACTACTGTTGTTGTTATATAAACCGTAAGATTACAGTGCCTTCAGTTAGTCAATCATATTATATAATAAATGAGTCGTAAATAAACGGTTTTGTTTAGTTGACTAACCATTTTTGTTGCACTAAACAATGCTTATAAAATAATACAATTATAATACTAATATACTGTATATTGTGTGTCCAATAATAATGATGAACACTACTAATAAATGCAATGAACTAATAATAAAAAAAATCAAAAAAAAAATTATTTAGATTTATTTTTTCAATTCAAATGATGACAAATAAAAAAAACTAAATTTAATGCAAACAACAAATGTTGTCATTTAATTTTATTGACACAAACACTACTGTACTAAACAAACACTTGTTGATTGAATTCACTGCTTAAATGTGAATATTGAGATGTAATTAGCATTTATTTTATAATATTTACTAAAAATATTTATAAATCGAGCGCTAATTGAGATTTATATAACTTTATATATATATATATATTTTTTTTATTGCTAATCAAATTGACATTTATTTATCTACATTTGTCATCTAATTTTCACATATAATTCAATGCTCATTGTCCTAAATCTTATATCTTTATATTATTACTACTTTATTAGTAGTAATTGTTTATTGTTTAATGTCAATCGTGAAAGTAATTATATGCCATATATCTTAGTCTCGTTGATTGGCATAACTGACCATTGGTTTTATATTACAAACAACTCAGATGACAATACAACTAAAATAAATGACATTTTACTGTTATTAATAATACGACAAACATATTGTATATATTTGTTTTCTTCAATTAATATTGAATTTCAATTTCTATTATAATAGAGTAAAAAAATATTCTCTTATTTCAAATAATACCGAAAATAGCTTTTATTTTATTTACATGTTTTATCGGTCGGTAATCTTTAATTCATTTAAATACATCAATTTATATGTATGAATATACTGTACTTGTATTACAAATCTTTTGTAAAAATATATCAATAAATAGTACAGTATTTTGAATAAAATAGTCTTTCATTAGATGCTTAACTTTTTCTGTTATTACTTTTTAACAAATAAATCACTAAAATGCTATAATTTATTGACTATAGATTTTGAGTATTTTTTGTTGTTAGTGCTATAAAATAGTTGTGACAAATATCGATAAAAATGTATTTTAGATTAAAAAATTGAAAATTTTATATCAAAAGTAAGTCACAAAATTTAAACTTTAGATTAACTTTAATTCAGTTTATTTTTTATATTAACGTCAATTTGAAAATATATAAAATATTATCAAATAAAGTTTTCTTATAAAAGCTGAAATAAATTGAAATTATTTTATATAAATTCCAGACACAATTATTTAATATATATTAGATTGTGTAATAGATGAAATTATATAATTATAAATATTTTAACAATTAAATTATTGTTTAAATATAAAAAACTTCTATTAATTAAATTATAATAACTTAAATAAATTAAATAAATTAACAATATACACGCTAATAAATATTACAGCTCATTGGTAAACATAATCAATAATTTTTTTAGCAATTTATGTAAGTTATGAAACATAATATAAATACATTGATAATAAAGTACCGTATATTGCGATCTAATTTCGAGATTATGGCAAATAACTAGTTATGACAATAATATTACTTTATATTGTCGTCAATATTAGCCCATAATATCAAAAAATATTTTATTAATACAAATCAACTCTTGACTTAAAGTTAGCGCAAATTCTGTTACAAATGATATTATTTTTATGACATTTAAATATTTACATTAAAATCTCACGTTTACATCATTAGTATTATGTATTTTCAAAATATATTTTTTCAAAATAAATAAGGATATAATACATTGTTTGGATTAGACATGAATAAAAAATATCAATTTTTATAAAAGTCAACATTTGTTGTAAATAAAATTATCTAGATAAACAAATCACATTTAATGGAAAATCATATTTTTATAAAAATTGAAAACTTAAATTAAGCTATTTATTTATTTATTTCAAATAAAACAAATATAAACAATTCAAAAATTATTTAATTAAAAATTATAGTATTTAAAAATATGTATATATTATATTTTTAATTAATAAATAATTAAACATAATGAACATTAAATAAATGATGCTATGAATTAAAATTATGTTTCCAATAATTATAATACTTACATTGTTATGGCTGATAAATTTTTATTAAACTATATAATCTAATTATAATCACAAATTTCTAAACTTTTTTCTTTGTGTTTAAACTTTTTAAAATAACTTTACTGTATATACAGCATAAAAATTTTCCAAAACTCTCTCTCTCTCTTTCTCCAAAAAAACTGGTTGAGTATTGCAGTGAAATGCTATTTAAGTATAGCTGTGATCCCTATCCACCACTGACTCCCTGAAGAAACACATACAGAGAAAGCTGTGGGAAAGTGAGCAACGCATGCCTTTACATTGGTTTGTCTACTTTTACTACCAGTGCTATTCTACTGTATTCAATAGTGATAGTTTGATAGTATAATGGCAATAGATTAGTTAGAATTTCAATAATAATATTTTTTTTGTGACCAATAAGTGCCAAAATATTGCTTCAATTAATGACAACTATATTTAAACATATTCAGTAAAAATATTATATATGATATATTATTAAGGAAATCGTTTACTTTGTAATCAGATAATACTGGTGCCAGATTTTAGGGCCAACACATACAATCAAATGTTTTCTCTATACATTGTATATGTAGTGAAATACGGGTAGAGTTATATAATAAATAATATTATTGTGCACAACGTGTGAAATATCGTATAATATGATATTAATTTAAATGATAAATGAGTTTTTTTATATGAAAAAACTTTTAGTTTAAGAAAAATAAAATATAATGGGACAGTCATGTGTTTACAAATACAATACTGTATATATGCCCACCAGTGATGTGTATAACACTTATTATTATTAAATATTATTTGTGTTTGCGCTCAATCAAAGGCTCCCACTCTTTGTAAAGGGAAACGGGTCTACAAAATACTGAAATAAAACTAAATTAAATAAAAGAGAAAATAAATTAAAATTTCTATATTTGTCTGTATGTTTTCAGTAACATAAATACACAAACATAGACACACACACACACACACACACACACACACACACACACACACACACACACACACACACACACACACACACACACACACACACACACACACACACACACAAACACACTCACTCACACACACACAAACAAACACTGTATTACACACACAAGTTGTGACACAACCATCCCTTTTGTTATTATAATAACTTTATCCGACAGCCATTTAGTATAAAAATTTAATTTAATATTTGTTAATAAATAAGTATAAATTAATTTAATAATAAAAAACTCCTTTTCTTTATTGAAATAAATAATAAAATTATTCAATAATAAGTTTAAGTTTACATTTCCCGTAAATTTTGCTTTTTTATCTAATATTATATATGCTTCAAATGTCAGACACAATTCTCAATTATTTACGGCTTTTAAATGCAGATTCAATAAACAAAAATTGTTTAAGTATTATAAATAATATATTTAATTTTAAATCATTTAAACTTAATGCTATGTTGACTTTACAAATTTTATGTTTGAATTAATAGAGTTTATTTAGTTTAATATAATAATAATAGTTATAATATTATTTATAAAATAATTTAAATAAATTTTACATTTTTATATATTATAAAATATTAATTTTAAATCAAAGATAATAATTTCTTTCTAAGAATACAAAAATTGATATTAAATAATAAATGTAAAACTTATTTTTGTTTTAAGTATTTTATTTTAATTATTAGCTTACAATAGTATTATACTGTATTACACAAAATAATTACTAAATACAATAAATTATGTTTGAATAAAAATTATTGTTTTGTGAAATAAAATTACCAGGTTAATCAATTTTATTTTAATTAACAACATTTTAGACTAAATACTTAATATTATGTTAACTAACAAACTAATTATTATTCATTAAATTTGATTATTTAGTTAATTTAACTTTTTAGTAGAAACAGACAAAGTGTACCACTTCTTGGATTTTTCAATAAAAAAAATATTTTTATATTCAGTTATAATAATTGACTCAAACATTTGTTTCATGTTTTTTTGTTTCAATGGAAAAACTGGAGGCAATGTGTTATAATGAGATAAACTTCAAGTCATTTATGAGATTAAATATGTCAGCCACGGGGTATTGAGTCAGATATACAGTGATGTAATCATCATTTATTACTTTTTTAACAATATATATACTAATACTATAGTATAYATATTGAATATATAACATTATTTTTTTACTTTAAGTTTTATAATGTTAAATATAAGTTTAATATGCATACATTTAATTAAATTAATAAATATAATAATAATAAATTAGTAATAATACAATACAATGATAATATATTGTTATTGTAATATTATAAATACTTGAGATAAGATTAGATAATTTTAAGTAATTTTTGTGAACACATATTTAAATTATATATTAAATTATAATTATTTTTATTCTTAATTATGACTTATATATGATATATATTGCTTTACATCATTAATGCATAATAACATAAATTTACTGACAAAAATCATTTTATAAAAATTTATTATTAGTATTTTAAATGAATTGTTTTTGTAGTAAATAATATATATTAAATTTGTAATAAAAAATTTAATATTGTACGTGTCATGAAAATCTTATATAAAAGTCATATAAACCCTTATACAGTTAAAAAGTGTTTTAAAATATATATTCACAATAATAAACAAAACAAATAAAATCCATTATTATATAAAGTCTATAAAACTATTTTGAAATCTTGAGCTAAATTTTTTTTAGTATCAATGAAAATACTTTGTATCGTATATATGCAATAATACCATCAAAACATTTTTTAGATAAAGTATTGGCTGTACTGTACTTTACTTACTAGTGTTTGTTCAAAGCTTTTATTATTTTATTTCAATAAATAWATATATCTATATAAACTTTAAATAATATTTCATTTTATCATTCATACTATACTGTATCATATCATACCATAATATGTGTTATAATAAACAAGCTTATATTATATCAACTTTTCAATAATAATAATAAGCATTATTATATTTATTGAAGATATATTTAATAAATTTAATTTTAAAGTAATATAACATTAATATTGTGTTAATAAATAATGGATTGTTATCTTTACTCAATTCCCTCAAATTAATAAAAACATTACTTTTATAACTACAGTATATTATTAGAGTAACATATCTTTTTTTGTTTATTATACAATAAAAATCTTTTATTTTTACTATTATTTTTACAAATTATCATTTTATTTTTAATATATTTATATATTTTAAAAATGAACAAAAAAATAAAATAATATTCTTATTATAGTGGAGTGCAGTGATATTACGGAATAATAATATTGCAAAATAACATTAAATATTTAATATTATTTTTTATAAGCAATAAAATATACACATTGTATGTATATTTCATGCGTCTTGAATACAAATTTACTTATTTATCATTTTTGATTCATAAAATTGTTTATAATATTACATTACGTGGTATTTAGGATTTCAAATGGACTAAAAATTAAAGCATCAAATTTAATGTTAGAGAATACTATGTTTATTAAAATACAAGGACACACAYCAGTAATGTGGAGCATATATATTGATAAAATATATCATAACAACATTTATTCAACTTTAAACTTATTGTCTGTTTTTTATATCAAATATATGTTTACTCTCTCTCTCCTCTCTCTTTCTCTCTATCTCTTATATATATGTGTTTATTTTTTTACCAACATTTACTACTAACAATAAATTGCAACCCATATGATGTCATTTATATAAATGTATTGTTCAATGATATAAACACTATATTGATATTATACACACCAAAAGTCACATAACAACTATTATTACATATTTTGTGTCTAAATATAAAATTATGAGTCTTTTGGTTATTCTGCGAAAACATCGTTAACATTATGATCACTGATATCTTTTGAGACTTATATTTAAATTGATTGTGTGTTTTCACTTGAATTTAGTTGATTTAATATATTATGACATCAAATAAATAGGATATTATTTTAATAATTTAATATATTTTTTAGTAATTTATTATAAAATTATAAAATATTTATTTATTTATAAATTGTTTATAAAATACTTTAATAAATATACATAAAACATTGTTAAAAAGTTTAAATTTATTAAATATATATATATAATTAATTAATAAAATTATAATTAAATAATAATTAAAAAGTAATAAATTTCTATAAAACGTACAATTCTTATAATTAAAATATATATATAAATAATCTMWAAAAAATTTTATTTAATATTTCTTATTTAATTTATTTATATAACTGTGTATTTATATTGTCATTTAAATATTGATATTTTTTAACTGAACTTTTGCTTTATTTATTGAATGTTAAAATCACAAAAATSTCAATTTCTCACAAAATGATTGACTAAACAACATATTGTATATGATTTGACATTTATCAAAGTTATCTGTTTAAAACAGTTATTAAATTTCAATTTTCACTGTGTGTTAGACTTTTTAAAAAATAATACAATTGATAATTTTGTACTGTTTTTAAGGATTATAAATCTATAAATATCTTAAATAAAATAAATAATATACGATATTATTTGAGATCTTGTAGTTGTAATTGGAAATTGAAAAATAATTTTTTATTTGAAAATATTTTATAATTATACTACAAGTGAATTGCTTTATGATATCGATAGGGTTTTTAGTGACCATTATTTAGGATAGATATATGTTTGAAAAAATAATTTTTTACATTATTATTTTTWWAAAAATATACTAATGTACTGAATTGTCGAAATGGTTATCCTGTATTTTAAATCCTATATAATGATGATAGCCTACACCTCACTGAGTCCCCCAATAACATTCACATATCTCTACCATCTCTGCAATTTGAAATATTCAACTTTAAAGTCGAAAATAAAATTAACATTTTATATTAATATAAGACATAGTATAGTGCAGGTATAGTAGAGATATGTAAATTGTATTTGGGGGGGGCTCAGGGGGTGTAGGCTATCCTGACTATTCGGGATTTAGAATTCCTAAAAAACATGAGACCATTTCGGTAATGAGTTATTTGTATATTACTATACTTTAAAAATATTTTACAATTTGATTAATTTGAGATAAATAAGTTTATAATTAATTAATACAGTATTTTAATCCATATTTATATAAATATAAGACAAAAAATTTATTGTGTTTTTAATTAGCATATTTATTAATAATAATAAATTAGAAAATATATTAATAAATTTTAATTATGGGTATATTAATTTAATTATAATTCAATTAGGATAAATTATTTATTACGAAATTTATTAGCAAAATATATAATTATATTTAAAAAATTTGAATTGTTTATTGTGTCATCATATAATTTATTGCTAATCTTTTAGTTATAATTATATACATATAACAAAATTAAATAGTTTTTAGCAAAATAAATGTCTTTTTACTTATAATTAAACACATGGCCTCTCATTATCTATTTTAAGTGGGCGTATAATTAAATAAAAAAAGTTTATTTATAAAGTGATTAATGTATAGAAAAGTTTGAGTTAATTAGACTCTGAATATATAAAATATTATTATACATGTAATATAATTTGATAATTAATTTGAAAAATTTGCTTATTTGTGTGTTTTTTTAAATAAGATTTTATTGAATAAAATATTAAATACAGTATTATTTATAAATAAAATTTTTGTTGACATAAGTGCTGCCACATTAAAGTCAAACTATACACTAAAACAATCAATACTTATATTTACCGAAAGCCAATACACAACTAAAAAGATGAGTCAGCTATTAATAGAGTGACCGAAAACTTAAAATCTTGAAAATATTGTAATTTGAAAATTTTTGTAATAAATCTAAATTGTTTTCTATTATAACTAATTTAACATTAATTACTCAAATGATAATCATTGAGATTATAATGTCACAGATTATGATAATTTTGTAAAGATTATTATAATTAAAAATCTACAAAAATAAGTATATTTTTATAAGTTGGTTATTCTACTTTTGGATTCATCTCATTTACTGTCTATTTAATGTTTGTTTTAACATTATTTTATTTTTTAATAGAAACAAATAAAAAATAATATATATTTTATATTTAATAATGTAATTTTAGTCAAAGCTTTTTTTTTATTTAATAAATTTGATAAAATAAAAAATTTATAGATAATGTTTAAATATAAATTTAATAATATTGTTGTAACTTTTTAAAGTCATTAATATAATAATAATATTTTATAGAATATTCTGTGATTATATTATCGATGAATTTATTAAAGGGAACTGAGATGTTACTAATGGCAGTGTTAGTCAACACACAGTTAACTAATATATACTCATTGAATGATATGACGACAAGTAGTAGTAGTAGTAATAGTAGTAATAGTAGTAGTGGTCAGTCAATGAACTGTCCCGCGGATCATGTGTTCATTATGTCAGCAAACAGTTGTTTTTTAGGTAAACGATTGTCTGGATTATGCATTCATAGCGAACAGTGCCAGTACTACGACAGCAATGCCTACTGCGATGACGACTCCCAGTGTGCGGTCAGGTGTTTGTCCGGTAAGTCGTTTGAGTTTAACGTACGACTTAATCGGTGCGTCAAAAGACTTAACGAAACATTAAAGTCTAAGCTCAGGGACTTTGCGGTGACACTCAAACAACAAAACCTAACCATTAAAGCTCTCAGCAATTTGTTTGCCTTAAACGGCACCAAACGGTTAAACATGTTTTCATTGATGGACAGGCCTCTGATTGCACGGTCACCTTCGGGAACGGGTTGTTATCGCGTGAATAACAGTACCGAAGTGTGTAATAGCAGTCCAGTCCTGATCTACTCGGGATCACTGCTTCTGTCGTTTATGTTTTCGTTTGCATTCATTTCTTTAATATTAATGTTTTACCGGCGAAGACATATAGAAACCCTTAACTTCTTTCAAACGTTAAATGCCATCAACTTTTCAAACAACAATAGCGAACAATCAGCAGATGTCGACAATACTGTTGTTCCCAATGTATACTTCCTGTCCATTCCGTCGTGTGATCCGACACTTCCCTCATATCAAGAGTGTGTCATCACTACTAACACTAAACTTCCCACTTATGATGAGGCGATAGCATCGGGTGCTCAAAATGTTTAGACTGACTCAATCTATAAATACATATTTATTATTGTTTTTATTTAATTAATTAATAACAAAGAAATATGTTTTTCATTTATATTTTCATTATTTATTTATTTGTAATTTTATAGCATAATTAAAAATTTTTATAAATAAACTAATAATAATTTTCTCAATTGTAAATAAGTTAATTTAATATTAAATTTTTATAAACATTTTAATTAAATTATATCATTAAAGTACATTAATAGTCTTTAATTTGTTTATGGGTATGTAGTGTTTATAAATTATTATTTTTTTAACGGAAATTTTTAAAATTTTGCTATAATATGTTTATTTATAATAATTTTTATAGTCCATTATAAAGGTATAATAAAAGAAATTTTTCTAAAACTTTCATTTAAATATTTTTTTAAAAAAATCTTATTAAATATACCGTAACTTAAATAAAAATAAGTCTATTGCTTAGAATTGTTCATTATTTTTAGGTTTATTTATAATATTTATTATAAGTTTTAAATGTCACGAAAATTTGTCGTAAATATTGTTTTTGTAATATTTTATTTTTTGTTTTTGAAAATATATGTTTAATTTGAATATTATTATTAGAATTTATATTTATTTTGAAAACATATTCATTCTTACGAAACAATGAATGCAAATAATTAATAATCAATTATTATATTTAATGATATAATGTTTGATATTATTGTAAAAACAATATATCATTTGAAGATTGCGTTCAGTTAGTATCAAATGTCATATAATATCAATTTTATTAATTTATTGATTAGACTAATAAAATAATAAAGTTTTATATTCATCTAAAAATTATAATTATGTTTTTATAGTATATAAGTAACAATAAAATTATAGCTTATAATAATTATAATTTACTAAAAAGTTATTTTGTCAAATTTATAATAAGTTAAATTTTATTCTCATGTTTCTAATAAACTTTTAGATGACTTTTATAAACTTCATTTGAATCAACTTGTTTTCAACTTTAAAATATAATATAAATATTTTAAAAGTAATTTCTAATTTTGTTAGTTTTTTCTCATGCGATATTTTTTACACAAATTGTCTATAAATATATAATATCGCATTACATTATAAACAAAATTAACAATAAGCAATCATTAACTTTAACAAACATATCATTTTTGTATCATCATTATATTTGCATAATTTTAGTAAATAAGCTTTATTATAAAATTACAGTTTAATAAAAACATACAATAAAAAGTTATCTTTATTTTTCTATAATACAGATATGTCAAATAAATTGTTTGAGAATATAAATATACACTATATATATTTATATTGTATTATTACATATTATATACAATTAGTAAATTGAAAACTATTTATAACAAAATAACTTGAATAATAAATATTTTATAACAAAAATTTTATATCATAAATAAATTGTATAGAATAATAAAATATAAAAATAGTTGACCGCTATCTACTAAAATTTCTTATTATAAATTAAGTTCATTATAATTAATAGTTAAAATATTTTAACCTTGTGACTAATTTAAGTAGTTGTTTATTATAAGAATAAATTCATATTATTTTGACAAGCATAGACACACACACATACATACATACATACATACATACATACATACATACATACATACATACATACATACATATAAATAAATTGTATAGAATAATACATACATACATACA